>NC_051057.1:13272729-13604604 GCF_904848185.1 Acanthopagrus latus
GGAAAAATTCACATGTGGAAGCAATGACGTGGTTTTTAAGCGAGAAGTGAGAAGAGATGCCCTTCATGCAGAAGCCCACACGTTGGCAAGCATCTGCGCTGCTGAACGTGCAAGACGCCAAATCCCAACCAGCTCTGTGGCTGACTGACTGTGACCTTTGAACCCTCAGAGGAGGGAAGTACAGACATTATTACTGCTATTAATGTCTCTCGTGTGATGCTGTGGTTGGGAATAAATCCATGATGAAATCCTGTAACAGTCAGGTCTAAACTGAGCAGGTGACAGCAGCAACGTGTTCATGCAGGCTCGAATTCTGAAAAACCAATGAATCAATAGGTCGATTGACAGAAAATCAATGTGGATAATCATCACTGTTCAAGCAAAAATGCCAGTCATTCTATAGTTTAGCTATAGCCTCTGAAATGATCTCTGATGAGATGATAAGCATCTTAGAGGGTTATCGATAGGATGCCTGGTGCCTGTCGGTTTCAGACGCCCCCACTCTTCACGAGGGATGTCCCTTAATTAATCCAAATTAGGCCACACTTGTAATTCATGCAGGCACACACACACACACACAAACACACTGAAAAATATGATGAGGATTTGAAGCTTATCTTGGTTTTGATACCACTGTAAATTGGATAAAATGTAAATGATATCATTTTGGGGAAGCAATTTTAATCAGAAGTTTGACTGTTTGACTGACCAGCCAGGGGACAACACAATTTCATACTGTTTTACTTTGTTTATACGTGGCGGACCCTGCCACCTTTCTAGCCCTAACAGTGTTCTGGAGACCTTATTTTCCTCTGAGAACAGTTTGTTTATTCAGTTATGGAAAAATAGACATGTCTGAGTTCATATTTTTACCTAATTGATATTATAAATAATACAATTCTGACTTTGAATTTCTTCTCCTCAACTACATAGCACGCCTTTGAAAAACGTAACAACTCACCACTAAAGCTGCAATCACAGGTACCAGAGGCCAAGCAATTGAACAGGCATTGCAATAGTTGGTAAAATATAAACACATGATGATAATGTTGATTACTATTCATCATGTGGATATGATGACAAAGTGGGTAAAGGTAAGCATAAGAACAAGTAGAACAGTCTGATAGGTTAAGAAAATAACATCACTTTACTGTAATGCAGCATTTAAATGTCAGACAATATATAGTCTTAAATCATGATAATGTTGTAATGTTGGTGAATTACCAAGCGCTTTACAAAATAATAAGTCAGTTAATCATATAAAACTTTAGAAAATAAAACAAAAACATCTGTTCATTGCAGCCCTTCTCCAGAAATGCATTTGTTTGTTGCTGCAGCACCACATGTGAGACAAATGAGATAGTAACGCAGATTTAAATAACCCACAAACAGGGAGCGCACAGTAATCGGTGCTCGTGAGCTGGGATGACACAGCAGGAGCACGGCTGGCATATTGTTCTCATACCGGAATCCAATAACGAGTGAACAAACGATTAAACCTTTACACACTGACATTCTTGGATATGTAATCCTATTACGGAGAGGAACTCCAGTGCTACATTAGCGGACTGTGAAGTGGATCCGCCGCATTGACGAAGATAAATAACCTTTGTTGTACAGCTGTGTCTGCGGCTGAGCATCACGATTCACGAGATGGAGAGGGAAGAGAGAACACCGCTACTGGCCGACGGTGGAGAACATGAGCTCGACTTACGCTGCATCTAATGCTGCCAGCCTAATGCAATCAGGAATCAGTGTGGCCCTGGTACTGACCTAAAATGGCTTTGAAGTGCGCCAGGCCAAGGTCTGCTCCTCAGATCCTCAGGGTTACAGAGGACATTTGCCTTGGTTGCTGTAAAAACTCTTGAAATCCTCATTTAAATTCTGTGAATCAGCAGTTTATTTCAAGCCTGTGTCACTGCCTTTTAGACGTTTCATTGATTTATAGTTCTTAACAAAAGTAAGTAGAGGTCTGGTTACATGCTTTTTAAAAGGTGCAATATGTAAGAATGTTAGATAACAACTTAAAAAAAATAACTAACATTGCCAACAGAATAAAAAAAAGAGTTGATGTTATATCAAAGATGTCTATCTACTGTGTTGCAGAGATATGACATTAACATGCTAACCAGCTAGCCCAGGCCCGTCCTTTCCATAAACCCGCTTAGCAGTCTGGACTGCAAGCTAAATGAGATAAGTAGCAAACAGTATCTAGAGCTAGCAGCAGTTAGCGGCCACTCTGACGATATGCTGTCCCCTGTTTGTATGAATTCAAGAGGTGACCAGTTCTTACATGTTGCACCTTTAAAGATAAGCATGCACAAACTGTTCAGGATTCTCAGTCGATAAAATGTTTTGTTGCTATAACAGTGCATTACCAGGATTTTAAAAGTATATTAATCATCCTTATTGCATAGACTAATAAAACGCAGACACTGCAACCTTGTAGGGCCCTAACACATTTTTAAAAGCCTAATAATTCCAATGTAGCTCAGAAAGAAAACACTATAAAACAGACTTAATGTGGGATCAGAGGTAAATCATATCTTGATTAGGAGGGAGCCGGGAGCGTTTCTTCTTTGGCTTGAGTAAAGGTTGTAAAATAGAGACCTTCTCCTGTGACCTCATCTTCTCTTTTAAATACTGTGAGCATCTTTGAAAACTGTCCATCTCAAACAGCCATAAAAGTTCTTTGCAATGGCGAAGAAGTCACGCCAAAACAAGGCTGAGCACTTGATCTCAGTGACAGCTTTTCTGCCTCTGATGTAAAAGCTACTATACATATATAAAAGAATACATCTCGTCGCCGTATTATGTTGTTACGGAGGAGGTGAGAGTGCTGTGAAACCAGACTTGAGTCATCCTTTTTAAAAGGCAAAAAATCTCTGTGCTCTCATGGAAAGTTTAATGCTAAAGTTTAGTGAACTCTGCGATGGATAATTTATAACTCTGGTTTCAGTTCTCCCTGAGCGTGTAAAAAAGTTCAGAATTGTTGGTAAGAGGTTTTTTTTTTTTTTCCCCAAACTTCCAGACTTGCAGTAATTGGCCTTCTTTTTGAACTTTCATTTTCCGACGTATTTGCCCCGGCTCTGCAAATCTGAGTAAGAAAACAGTCGAACAGCGCTTCACACTATGATGCTGCTTTAGCTGCCTTTCGCTGGAGAAAAGTCAAGGTCAAAATAATTGGCCCTGTCTCTTCTGGTGTCACTGACTCCGCTTCATTTTTTTTTCCACTATGTTGCCTCGGCTTTGTGGTTACAGGTAAACAATGTATTATGGTCACCCTCCCATCGCAGCAGGGGAGCGCTTCCTCTTCATTATTTAAACCGGGATACAAGAAAATAGGTCCCCTCTGTCTCGCCCTGCTAGTGATGCACATCGAGCTAACACCTCGCAAAGTGATTCTTCGCTGAGCAAACATAACCACTCTCCTCAACACTTAGCCTAACACGATTGATATGCTTGGGGCGAGTCTTAGGAAACAGCAGGCGCTCCCCTCGCAGACGCATACGCGTACGCACACACACACAAAATGAATAATGTACAGTATAATGAGTGTAAAACTCTGCCCCTGGCTTACAAGGTTGAATACATTCACATTTCATTCTGAGAAATTGCAGAGCAAAAATACTCCCAAATTACTGAAGTCATTATACAATGATAAATATTGTTCCGGGATATTTGCTAAATGATCTCACGCTCTTTAAATCTGACTTTATTGCACAAATGCTCTTGTATTTCTTCTATTGTGTATTCTTTTATAGACCTCTACTTTTTATTTCCTTGGATTTCAACATTTTTCTCTGTACCTTTTTTTTGTTGCTATTGTGCCGTTGCAACACCTGGATTTCCCCTCTGTAGGTCAATCACCGTTATGAAAATGTCACACATGAAATGAAATGAATATTATATAATGTGAACTAGAGACATTTTTCACAAGGGACTGCTTTCTTTCAAACAATAAGCAAGGACATTTGAAACTCATGCTAGCTCTTGTAAACTGCAACTCCTTGCATCAAGACATCTGTCTCTGTTTGTAGCATAGATTTTAATGAAACGATAGGACAGTGCTGCTCAGCGTTGTTACTAATCTGGCCCAGTGGCCACTCGCCAGCGTTTTCCCGACAGAGCACCTGTTACAGGACGACCATAAATAAGCTCTATTATGACTCTGTCTATTATGAATTTTTGATCCATAGAGGTTTTATAGTATAAAACGTTCCTTAAGCTGAGAAAAGCAATTTAAAAATCGGTAACGTCATCACAATGTTAAGTCTGTGGGCTAAGCGTGAACTTCAAGGCGGGGTGAGCGGGGGAAACCCATTCATAAGGATTCTTATTGGTTTGAATTGATGCCAACTTTGCAGCTGGTTCGTAGTTCTGCTTGTAAAAAATGCATAGTGCACCTTTGACTGAAATGTCCACATGTAAATCACACACATTCAGTTGTGATTAACTGTTTATACACAAGTGTTTATATAAATTAGAATTTATATATATTTGATTGCCTTTGTTTCCACATGAAATTCAGAACTTCAACATATGAAATCAAGATTTATTGTGTCTTAACTTACAATATTAAAAGTGAGCTCTGGTAGAGCCACATCACCAAGATCATCCCTGTCAATATGAGAATAGTCTAAGTACATTTCTATATGTGCCCTTCTGTTAAGAGTATTTGATTGATGATGAGACATGCATTAAATCACGCAGCTCTTAGCTACCGGCCCATTAGCAACCAGGACAAATGAGCAGCATTAGAAGCCTCTTACTTCCTCTGCTGACCTCCCCTCACTGTTAAGCGTCACGCTCCAGTTCAAATACAAAAAGTATGCTGCCAGAACGGCCCGTCGAGGCACGCCATACTCTCAGAAAATCCCACGATCAATGTCAAATATTGATTCTTATTCATTAAGTCCAGTCACAAGCCCTCTACGCATGTGGCTTTTACTCTGAAAAGCCTGTCAGAAACTTTCATTGCTATTAATAGGAACTGGTTGGTTGGGAAATGTGACTGCGTAAACTCGGAGGTGTGTGTGTGTATTTGTGATAATGGATTTAGGAGAGCTATATGAAAGCTCAGGTGTACTACAGGGATTACTGCTAGAATGAGTCGGTTTTCTTTTTAGTCCCACAAATCGCAGATTAATCCCTCTTCATGTGGCTTTCTTGCAAAGCAAACAAATCGTTTCCTTGTTTCTCTCAGTCCGCATCTGCACCGCTTTTTAAATTTTTTTTTTCTCCAGTGAAGAAGAAACACAGGCCAGACTGTGACTTGACACCGGCGTAACACAAATAACATCGACTGCACTTGTAGCATGTAAAGATGATATTCCTGTAGGGATTGCGGATGCCTGCTGTGCTGGTGTGTATATGTGTGTGTGTGCATGTCTTTGGTTTAAAAGCTTTCCGGTGCATCTGAATGATGATGTCACTGCTGGCATCAGTGGTTGACGAACAGGAACAGTGGAACCGATGGCTGCCAGCGTATGTGGCTAAATTAGGCTTGGGGACGGCAGACAACACTCTGGTGTCGCTGGGGGTCTAGGAACAGTTGTCACATGAACAACAGTGGCTTTAACCCTGGCACCCAGCTTACATTGCATCCCATCAGTGCATTCCCCTCACACCATCCCACCTTACTGACCATGTATGCAAGCGTTCCATGAAGATGCTTGGTGTACTGGGAAATGTTAGTTCTTTGGTCCATCCTTCCTCTCATTTAAGTCTTTACCTTAGTGTCACTTTTCCCTACATATCCATCAGATCTTACCAGATAACAGTCCCTTTTCACAGCACACATTTTGCTTTGTAGAAGCAGGAAAAGCACAGGTGTGACCTGAGTCAGCATGAACAATACCAGTTTTCCTGGAACTGGGTCACCAAAATGGAATGCAGCCATCATTGGTGTTATGAGTTGCACCTGTGCATTTCTTGCTTTGACAAGTCAAAACGTCAGCGGTGAAAAGGATCTGTTTCAGAGGAGGATTTTGAGAATGATTTCCAACAGACAAGCTCCATCTGCGCCTCTTTTTGAAGAAAATATTCACACATATTTTGGTAGCTGGTGTATTTGAGCTGCAGAGAGTAAAACGCTAAATTTGACTGAGATGGTGGACAGAGCAGCCTCTAAACAAGGTCAATACCAGACGATTCTCAAAGTCCTGGAAAGCCATGCAATGCGAACACATTATCTTGGGGGAGCTGTGGCTCAGGTGGAGCCAGCATCTTGTAACCGGAAAGTTGCAAGTTCAATTCCCCATGTCTGCATGTCAAAGTGGCCATGGGCAAGATACTGAACCCCAAACTGTTCCTGATGTGCTGGTCGGCACCTTGCATACCCCCATCAGTGTATGAATGTATGAATTACTGTTAGTCGCTTTGTACAAAAGCATCTGCTAAATGCCCTAAAATGTAAATGTAACACGTAAACTGTCTCCAGTATCTGCACATGGTATATAACTATAATATGGTCAGGGTAGTACTGGAAGTAGTACTGAGACCCTTTATTGAAATAAAAGTTACATTTCTGTAGTGTAAAAACAGCCTGTTACAAGTAAAAAGTCCTGCTTTTGGAAAAAAGTAAAAATAACAAACAGTGAAACATTTACACTGTGAGGTGTGGACTGTATGACTTTACCTCCTGACAGTCAGCACCAACTGCCACAGACTGGTTCCCTCCGTCGTAATGCCCAAAGCATTACAATAATCTGCTTATTACAGTTATGCTTTGGGTGTCATGTGTCCCCCCCTCTTGATACTAAAATGGTCCCCTCCTTCTCCTTCCACATTTCCTCTCAATTAATCCCCTCATTTCAGCCCCACTCCTAACAGCATCAAACTAACACATCATCACTTGCGGCTGACTGACTTGAATCAACACGGTGTGACAGCGTCTTTGTTTTCACCGATGTCTCCGTTCAGGTCGAGAAAAGAGACAAGTTGCTGAAGCCATCTGCACGAGGATCAAATGTAATCCTGCCTGACAAGCGGACCCCATAATGACTCTGTGTGCCTGCAGTCAAGTTTATTAACGCGAACAAGGCGGATATTGATGATAGTAAGCGGCATCACTCATATGCTGCAGCGCGCCGGAGCATGTGGCTTCACTGTGGGCTGCTGGATAAACAAGCGATGTTCTATTCTCTCGTGTGTGTGTGTGGTGATGTGTGAAGCTGGGTAAAAACGTGGGAAAACGGAGATCACAGAACATGTGGATGCCCTTGGGAGCAATGTCCAAGGCACCTGAATGCCTGCGAAGACATAGAGTGTACACACGCAAAAAACCATAAACATGCTGAAACAATAATTTCTCCTGCTACGTTCTTTCTAATTAGGCAAATTGCTCCTCTTCTTATAAACCCTTTGGACCTTGAGAGGATCGGACACTGATTATCAGAGACAAACGACCAATTAAAATAGAATGCATGGCAACGGTTCCTTACTCAATAATCAATCTCTCTCAATTATTAAATTGATGCAACTTTCCCTCTTGATCTCCCAAGTGTGCCATTACTTTGGCCTTAATGGATACACAGACGTATAATGCTGATCCTCCTGTAAGGGTCTGTTACAAATACCCTCGACTGGCTTTATCTTTATTAGGAGCTGCCTGTCCTGGGTCAGCACTTTGGGCAGGTGGGCTATTTACAGGAATGTAAATGTTCAAAGGCTTTCATGAGTCTCAAAGGGAGACTGTGGAGGGTGGACGGCAGATTGAATGGATATTGGAGACAGACCGCAGCGACCTCAGCATATGCATTTCATTTACAGAAGGCCTGTTATGTTTCCTCCAGTGTGTTATAGGTATACAGGTATATAGGTACCTACAGTATATAGGTTCTTCTGCATGTAAAATGTTTTGCAAGTTAAAAAGGTCAAGGTCCGCACAACAGGAGCTCCTCTCTCCCACAGAAAACACTGCTCCTGAAACGCATTGTCAGTAGCCCTGCCTTTGATGCTGTGACTTTGTGACATCACACTATGTCACCGTGTCACACATTTGCATAATGAATGCCTAGTGGTTGGGATTTCTTTTTCTACAACAGCTGCTCTGTTGTTCTTAGCAGGGGTTGCTCAGGCGTGTGTGAGCTGACCAATCAGCTTCCCTATAACACACCCCAGGTCCCTGAGCTCCCAGACCAAACTTCTAGCTGCAACGCTAACTGAGCAAAATAGCTAACTGCATATGCTGATATGCTGCGCCCTGTTTGTTTTGAGTATGAATTTGACAGGAGGCCAATTTGTACATATTGAACCTTTAACAGTCATGTTTTTCTTGCTGGGTGTGTGTGTTTATTTGTGACATTGCACAGATTTATGAATAAGGTATGAAAACAATCAACACGGAGAGAAAGTCATCTCTAACCTCCTGAATGCGTCTGTGAATAACATGAGGAGGGGGATTCAGAAAAGGAGAGTGTCAAGCTAGTGAATCAGAGAAAGATGGAAGAGAAGAGACCATGTGCATGACCGTCTGAGGAAATGAGTATAAATATCCCTCTTTCATGACTAATGAGCTACAGACACGCGCACGCACACGCTGACAAAAATAGGCACTACTTTTTAAGCGAATTTCCTCACTCTCATTTTAGACTAGTCTCCTTGGTAAATTCCAGGAAGAACAGCTTACATGACCAAATACCTGCTAGTAATAAGAGATCTGCGGCTGGTGCGACAGATAAACTGGCTTCTTTTCTGCACTGTGCATGTGCATGCACTCACGTACACAAGTGTGTGTGAGGAGCGGGGAGTCACGCGTTACCGCAAAATGCTCCAGATGGGAGTACATGTGGGAGGACCACGGAATCTCCCCAAGTGTCTGTGCCGCATCCATGCCATATTTGGTGCTTCAGAGTATCGCTGTCAGTCACGCCAAGTTTCAAGTACAGTGTGTACATCCAGCCGACCTCAGATAAAACGCCTTTCCAAATCATTTCTAGTGTTTGTTTAACCCTGCTCAGGCCGCTCGAATGTTGGCATTTACGGTATCAGCGGTATTCACATGTGCCAGATGTTCACGGAAATGTATAATAAACCGACTTTGCTTGAACTTTCTGCGACTCTGGCTGGTCCTCTGTGCCTCTGTGAGAAATCCAACCAATTTGGCGCCTAAAATACAACAAAGTCAGCTCAAACAAACCATAACAACCCTGGTGTGACATTAAAGCACCCTCAGCTGTAAATAAGAAGCCAGTCCAAGCGTGCTGGTCCTCCTGAACGAGCCCCTGTCCTCTCAGCTGCTTGAGGTACGCTCCAGGCATCCTGTAGCCTGCCTTATGATCCCTGACCGGAAACAAGCACAATCTCGGATATCTACTTTATGATCTATGGACTCCCCGGCACACACACATTTTACACACCCGCCCGTCATCTCTCCGTCTCTCATGGTTTTCCTCTTCAGAGAAAGTGTTGGCGCACAATGTAGTATCTGTGTCCCAGCATGTGTGTGTTTGCACTGCAGCTCTTCTGCCTGCCGCTCTCTCCACTGATGTGCAGCGGCGTTGGTGGGGGGGCCGCCTACACACCGTCCTCATCATCAACTGCATCCTGACTCCTCTAAGGTAGTAAGCCCATTACCTATGCCAACATTTTGCCACCGAGAGCCTTCGACGGCGGATGTTCGGAGGGTTGAGAGTAACTTGACATGAGGGGAGCGGTTCCGTTTTTAGACGCTTGCATAGTCACAGGCCGTCACTTCTCCTCGGGATGGACCGCACTCGCATTTCACATGGGGATACACCTATACAGACTGGAGCAGAAATCTCTAATAAGAAATGCAGACTGCTCTCACACAACAGCAATGAAAAACATCCTGAGAGTGTGAGCTCCTGTTACTGTTGGTTATTGCCTGCTGTAAACACTCAAAGAGAAGAGGGAACCTATAGCAGCCCGGCTGCAGCAGGGGGAGGACAGATCCTGACATGGACATATCGCCTCTCCAGTGATGCATAGAGCACTAAGGCCTAGGGAACCTCCTCTTGACTTCCTTCAACCCTCAATAAAGCCAAAAAGAAAATTCCCCCAGGACGACCTCGCTCCTCTCGCCCTCCAATCTTTTTTTTTTTTTTTATTTCCTCCTTCTCCTTCCTTTGAAGAAGCCACCTTTAACCCAGCAGTGAGAAGAGGATCCATTGTTTCCCCTCCCTCTTCCCCCACACCTGTCACTGTTGCTGCGTACAAAAAGGCCTCGGTGATGGGGAGATTGCTGCCTTTCATTTGTCTAGCCCACTGCACCGCTTACTGCGAAGCTGTAATTAGTGTCAAGAACAAATTTGTTGGTGCTAATAAGGCTGCAAGCTGTGGTGCTAGCAGGCAAAACATGGCTACACACAGAGCGGAGGGACCAGATGTAGCTGCTGCTGGCTGATAGATAGGTAGGCTTGGAAGCTGGGGTTTGAGAAGTGTCACGCAGTTTTGATCTGTTCTGGCTGCACGGCTGACGCTATGCGTGTTAGCCCCACCCTCTGCAATTTCAGTGGTAGAGGGTATTTCAAAGTTACTTAGCTAACAGCTAAATGACCAATATGTTTCAATAATATGTAATTAGTTGACTCATTAGTTGAACAACAGTATGGATGGGTGCTGCACAGTGGTTTAGCATACAGTTAGGTTTGAATGCTTGAATGAGGAATCACAGGTAGATCATGATCAATACTTTGTATTGTATTTTATTTTTTAATAAGCTTATCTTTGCTAATAATGTGTTGGATTCATGTTAACGTCAAATTCTAAAAACATTGTCATCATTTTAGCTAACTTGGAATATATAGAGCCATCTAACCATCAATTAAATGTTTTTAAAAATCACTTACTGCAGCTATTGTTTTTGAAAAAAAAAAAAATTTTTATATATATATATATATATGTGTGTATATATATATATATATATATATATATATATATATATATATATATATATATATATATATACACAAAAATTCAGCAGCCCACCTGCAGTTACTCTGACGACCCCGGAGACCCAGGATGTCGACTCTTCGCCTTGTTATAGGAATGGCTGCCTTCCCACATGACAGGACAGTAAATCCGCTGCAGCCTCTCCTCGACACAATGTGCTACAAAAGTCTTATCGTAACAAGCACGTGGTGTCGATGTCACCAGAACTGAATCAGTCATGATAGATGAGTCTCTCATTTGGATGTGCCAAAAACTGCAGTGATACCTAGTTTGATATATTGCATTACCCACAGTTACTTCACTGAAAAAATTACATCGGAATAGAAAAAAAAAAAAAAAAAATACTGGGGGATAAAGTATGTATACGCCTGACTTATTTGAGCCAAGATTACATTTTGACGTAGAAAGGAAAGCCTTGATGAAAAGATTTATGTACAATGAGATTTTCTCTAATCCATATAATGATGCCAAAGGAAAATTCAGCACACAGGGCCGGCTGAAACCAGGCAATGTTAACGCAAAACCTTAACAGGAGCATTTTACCCAGTCTGGGGCAGGGAAAACATGATTTTATTTCCTATAAGATATAATCGCCAAATCAATCACTTCCATTTGAGATGAGGAAAGGAAAAACACAGCATTAATCTATCTCTCTTTAAAGCTATAAGCGCTTTCTGCTCAAGAACTCCTTTCACGCCTTCAGTGTAGCATGCACGCCTTGAAAATAGATCTTCGAATATTTCCGGCAGAAGCGCTCCCAAAGTCACACCTCGGCCGTCTCACAGAGGCCCCCGTTATCAAAGGGGGTATTACTGCGGCGTATTCAGGGAGAGATAATCCATATGTACTGAGCGCTCAGCAGATATATGCCTTAGGAGAAGCCATTTCACACACCTATCACAAATTTATTGCTCATGAAAGAGGAACTAAAATCCTTTTCCTGCGGACTGAGGTATAAGCCCCAGTGTGCCTGATTGGGAGAAAACAACAGCGCTTATGCCGCTCAATTCACCTTGTTACTTGGGAAATGAACATAATTCAGAAATGGGAGTATCAGTTTTAGTGATTCTTTGAAACAAAACTCAACTTATTGGATGAAGCATCTTGATTGGTGTAATTCTCAAGCCCCATTAAAGTGGGTAACAAGGTGTGCTTCCCATTCGATCCCTCACTGTTCTGAAGGTCTACATGCTCGCCGAATATTAGGTTTGATTGTCTATCCTTCCCTCCCTCCGGTCCTCCTGCCCCTCCCTATCTGATGTCCCTGTCAGTGCCGTCCACCTGAAACAAAGTTAGCCTGTTTATCAGATAGTGCACAGCGTGTCTGATTAAAGCTCTGCAGGACAATCTCTACTCGTCTGGCACACAAATTGAGCGATAGATTAGAGCCTGAGAGGAAAGGGGTTCCTGAAAAAAAACAAAAAAAACAAGATGACTCCAGTTTGTTAAATTACGCCGCGCGTCGGAAAAATAATGGGGATGGGAGTTTCCCGCATCGACATGCAGTGTGGCTAATCATTTGGTATTCATCATTACTTGTACAATTTTAATTTCCACCGACTGATTAAAGTCTGAGATGGTCTCTATAGGTGAGGAAATGGACTTTGCCTCGTTCTCTGTGCTATGCGCTTAATTGGAAAGAGTGCACCTCAGTATCTCTCGGTAACTGAGGAGGTGGAAGATGGGAGAGGCCATTTTCCTTTTTATTGACTGAAGGTACTGTAAAATTCAAGAGTTTAACTCATCCCTCAGGCTGCACCCTCTCTGTTCACCTACTGTTTTTCATGAATGTTCAAAAATATGACCTTGTAATCTCACCACAGAGCACAATGCACTGTTATCTCCCCGTGAGACAAGCCTGTAATGTCCCATTACACAGGATGAAAGAAGTGCTTAAAACACGTTTCGAAATACCAATGCTGTAAATGCACAATTGAAAAGAAAAAAGGGGCAAAGTGTTCGAGACCGTATATCAGGGTTTATTCCTGACCGAGTGTTAGTGTTGTGATTGAGTGCATATTCATTTTAACTGAGAATACATTTACTGACAATACACACGATTATGAATCAGCACTGGGCGATATGGAGAGAAACTGAAATGACAACCCTGTCAACAAGAAAAGACAACAGCATCACATTTTGAAAGGAGCACAGAGCCTTCCGTGTTTCACATATTGTCTCTGTGCTGTTGCTGTAATAAAGTGGCTCAAACAGGAGCAGCTGCAGCTGTGAAATGAAAAACTACATGACTCTTCAAACTGAGAAAATGTGGAAAGAAATCAAATTAGTTTCAATGCGCAGCAGTGCGACTGAACAGTTGTTGACCTTAATAATAATGTTATGAAGCATGTTTTCTCAAGCTGACTTCACTTATGAAGTGGAAACAGACTACATTCCCTCTCCCAGGCCTTTTCAAGTGGTATCACTGTTGGTAGCAGCTACCAACAACTAAGAACAAAACACAAGTTTATTCATTCATTTAGTCAACGATGGAGATGTGAACGCTGACAGGAATGGTGCCAGGCTACCAGCCTGACTGCATCACCAGAGACGGTGGCAGACAAAATAGCACTGTGAGAGGGAGGTTCATAGCGAACCGATCTAAATGCTGACGGTATCAGTATTCTACAGTCATTACCTCGTGCAATCAATCATACTACAGTTAGTTGGGAACTATATAAATAATTAAATATGCTCTACCTCTGTAATATGGATTTTTTCTTAATTGAACAAGCATTGTCAATTTAATTATATGAAGTACTCAATTGAAGCAACAACATTTCATTTAATCTTTTCTTTTAATTTGGTTGCAACTATTTTGTCTTTTTGTACATGTAAGTATATATTGTATGTCAATGTATAGTCATGTGGTTATATGTTGTAGAGCCATGTTGTATTAACAGCTGCTGGACTTTATTCTCCTTGTAAAAGTAATTTGTATTATGCCATTTGTTGATGAATTTCAAATGTTTACTATGTCTATTCGAATCTAGATAATATATAGTATAGTTTAATGCTTTTGATCAAATCAAGTTAAGTTATTTGCCCCCAAAAGTGCAAAAAGAAAGTGAAAATGACAAAAGAAAAAGCTGTCTATCCAGTTTAACCATCAGCTAGGTCTAATTCTTCAAACTGGGTTCAGCTTTTTTACAGTGTTCGTCTGCAAATCATTTTCTTATTAGACTTATTTTATATATACTTTTTATTACACTTTAAAGCACTATTTCAACATGGGGGAATGTTTGTCTTTTGGCTAAAATTACTAAATCTCAGACCATTACAGCTTAAATTATTGATATTTTATTTATTTTTCTGTTACATGATTGTTTATAAGTCTTGTGATCCAGCTTGTCTCAGTGGTTCACAGACTGTAAGCAGTCAAGCATGAGTAGTTTTCTAGGGCACAAAGACAGACTCTGAGCATTACTGGCATCACCAGTGGCTTATGTACCCCCAGAACCCAGATGGTTGCCATGAATAGAAGAAAAAGAAGAAAAAAAACGAAACAGGAGCAAAGATTATGCAGAGGTTTTAGCATCTCAGGGGCAGCGATGGAGTTCTGATTTTTTTTTTTCCACTCTTTATTCCCCTTGTCTATTTATTTCTCTGACCTGTGCCCTGCTGCAGTCTCTCCCAACATCTGCCCACAGGGGAGCTAAGCAGATTAATTGAAAGATTTGGATTTCTTTTCATTTAGCTTGGCCGACTCTGAGACTTTTCTCCTCATCCCCTCATCCCACCTCCTCACGCTCACAATCGCTCGACCTTTTCTCACACCGCCCCTCTCCACCTCCTCCTGGCTCTATCACAGCTCAGAACGAGACGAAGAAAATCCAAAAATACTGTCACGGGATTGTTTATAGCGACGCGTACCGCTGCAGATTCTGAGGTCTTCCTTGAGCCTCACGCTGGGAGTGGAGAGTTATGTTTATCATTTATAGTGGAGATAAAAACAGGGCTGGCAGTAGAAATTACAGGCCTGTGTGTGAGATGAGGACACGATGAGCCAAATAAAAAATATCAGTCATCAGGGACATAAACTTATGATCAATCCTTATGTCCCCACAATGCAATAAAATGCTACTTTTTTAACATTACTGATGCGCTAATGAGATTTTATACGATTGTATTACTGATTCTGAACCAGTGAGATTGATCAGGGACACTATTCATATCTACATTATATCGCTCTCGAGGCACACACACACACACACACACACACACACACACACACACACACTCTCACACACAGTCCGGTGAGACTGAAGGACACAATTCTGAGGAGCATTTCCTGCTTTCATTGCAGTGATACTGCCAGACAGGCGAGCTGATGGGTTTCGAGGACGTGCATGAATTACAGCGAGGGCTGATGGAAAAAATCGGGGAACAAGCGGAATGACGAGAGCCGAGGAAATCATAGGAGAGGCAGGTACAACTTGTAATCTGGAGTTTTGAAGGTGAACCTTCAAGGTAGCTATTACTGTACAGGCTCTGGGCACTTGGCTGAACTCTATTCATCCAACTCACACGCTATTCCTGCGTACACACACGCGCGCGCACGACCAAATCTCACTCACGCATAAACTTTCCACTTTCCGTGAAAAGGTCAAGTTGCTCGCTGCCGTTTCCGAGTCAACTGATTGGTGCTCATTCGACATCAGAGAGAAATGTGCTGACGGACTGAAGAACGGTTTGAAAGAATGTCTTATAAAAGTGACATTTTGCCAGAAAATCCACATTTTATACCATATTAACAACAGCGAGTGTCTTGAAATGTCAACTGCGACAAATCCAGCGCGCCGCCCTTAATTTGATGTGTTCTCTGCGACCTAATGACTGAGCCAATGATTACATTACCAAAGAGAGACATCAGCATGCATGTACGATCACACGCTCACATAAAACGCACACACCTCGACTAACACTTCCCAAAACACTCATAGGCACACACACACACACACACACACACACACACAATAAACTAAATCTGACAGAAAATTAAATCCCGACGCACGGACTGGCACAGAAACACGCACAAAGCCCATGGGTGCCATAATGAGACCGTCTGATTTAGTGTATTGATCACTGGCTGTAAGCTACAGAGGGTCCTTGGAGAGCATGGCATCACATAAAAGGCAACATTACGGCTTATCAGCTGGGGCCAAACACAAAGTGACCTTCACTTTACTACCTCATGGTCCAGCCTGTTACAATTAGTCGCATGGGTGGAGCGATAAAGACCGCGTCCCAGTGTTTTTTTCTGTGTGCGTGTACAGCCGTCGTGTGCATGTGCACGTATGTCAAAAGCACTTTTACGAGCAGAGCAGCCGACAAGGTTGAGCAGGTATAAACAATGTTGGGCAAATACTGCAGACTATGTGGGTCTCTTGGAGACTTTAATTTTGCTAAATGTCCTAATCCCTAAGTTTTTATGGCAATATCATGCATATTCAACAACACATTGCAGGGGTACACTTCAATTTTCTCGTAAATAAAAAATCTAATTATGCTTCCCTTGAGGCCTTACAGATATGCCTAAGTGGAGGCAAAACATTGCAAAAACACCTGCAGAGACTTAAACCCACCCACAAGAACGCTTAGAAAAACAGAAAAAATTGGATTTTTTAATGTTCATAAAACAAACAGAACACCTCTGTGAATGTCAAAACGTCTGCAGTAAGACTCACCGATTAAGAAATGACATCTATGTATACGGTGTATTGTTAAATCTGTTGAAATGCCAAAGTGTAGGGGAGTTACGTGGAGGGAAACCATAAAGAGCCTTTTTTTACACTTGAACTCTGGACATAGTCCGCCTTGCTGCTTCCGACCTTGTGACCTAAAAAATGTGGAGAATTTTGAAGCCAAAGCAGGGAGAAAATTATACTTAAACTGCAACAGCATTATCATGTCAAATCATTTCAATTTGACTTTTAATTCTCAGAAAACACAGAACAATTGCCCTCTAATGTCTCTCTGTGGCATAAAGTAATATTCATCACCTTTCATTCTGTCATGCCTTTATGCCCATGTCCTTGAAAGAGCCTGTGCAGGCCGCCGCCCTACGTTTGTCAGCCTCTGGATGGGGATTGACGCGGCGTGACCCCCCAGCGACTGACAGAAGAATCAGCGCGGCAGAATTTACAGCCCCGTTCATCTAAGATCTTACATAAGACACAGGAACTCTTCTCTCAAGGGGGTCTGAAAGTTGTTAAAATATTCTTTCCCCTCTTCATCTCCTGGCCCGTCTCTCACTCACTGAGGGGGACGAGGTGCAACAATACTGCAGACTATACGCCAGAAACAGGTTAAGAAAACCAAAAGGGGGAGGAAACTCAAGAAAATCGGGTGTGTATGGATAAGATTGGTTTTAATCTTTAAATCCAACTCTTAGCAAGAAAGTGAATAAGCGTTATTTTCAAAAATAATTCCAAAATTCCTTTTGAAACTTCCGGTATCAACAGTGGCATGCAAAGCTGATCGTAAAATATGCGCGAGTGTTAGAAATACAGGATCACAGGAGCACGCTGCAAGCAACCAGCAACCCAGACCCATACAGAAATACTGTACACATGCAGTTTCAACATCCAGCATCATCCCAGCTGAGCGCCGGGCCTGTTCGCCCATCATGCACAGGCTGTGCTGAACAGCTTGTCCGTACAACTTCCCTTGTACAACAAACAGCATAAAGTAACATCATTAGCCAGCTACAGCAGGAGGCCTGAACATTTTTTTGCTTTGCACCCTCCTCTCTTGTACTTTCAAATGACCGTATGGCTTATGCATAATTATGTGTACATTTTGAATCCATCACTCCTGCAGAGTAATCCCGTTCCTCTCCCATGCTGCGAGGTCAGTGTTGAGTGTTGCAAGATGTTTCGACTTATTAAACCGGCGAGCTTTCATTCAAAATCTAACGGAAAAATTCAGCGACGGGCACCTGGAGAAGACGAAAATACAGAATCACAGATAGAATTAAATATAATCCTCTTTGTGTCATCTATCCGTGCATCTCTCATGGCCGACACAGCCCATTTCTCCAGATGAAAGGAAATATGAGGAGCAGGAGGAGCAGATTTTTCTCTCCTTGACCTTTGCTCTGACAGAGGTTTAGATCTGCACCACTTTATAATCCCTGCCTGGGAAATGACAGATTTGAGGGGTCATCAGGAGACAACCTTCTGTCAGGGGGCTACAATGATGAAATACCACTCCTGCCAACGGGACGTTTGGAGGATGTTATAAATTGAAGTGAGCTACTGTGTATTCTTTGTTTGAGAGGAACTGTTTCATCATCCTGTTTCCAACCAATGTGCAAAACAATATTCTCTCTCTCGTTTTTGCACTGAATCCCAAATACATCAAGGTGAAACTCAACATTAGAGCTCAGTTAACGTCTTCTCAGAGCATTTTTTAAGTTATTTTCCCTTTGATAGCTCCTTCTGTGGAACCGTAACACTGCGTGATGTAATTATCACATGATATGTGAGCAGCAGGTTTACAAAGTGGATCCCATCGAGTGGAAACTTTATCTTTCGAACGCTTTCCAGCAAAAAAAGAAAGTATTGCTTTGCTTACAGCTTCATTTCAGTGCATCTAAATAGTCTTGTTGGGTTTCAAAACCCTTAATTGAGCCAAATGGCGTGTTTGGAGTCGGGCTGCGTTTTATTTGGAAAAAATACAGTACTAACCAAAGCTCTTGTGCTAACAGTGTAAACACTCCCCTGGTCCTGGAGCTCCCTGGCTGAACCACATGTCACTCACAAGCAACAAACTCCCATGTATGTAACAACTGTTTAATCTGAAAAATCAATGTAACATCAGACTTCTCTTGTAGATTGTTAATAGAAAATAAGAACAGCGCGAGTTTTCCTTTTGAATCAAGCAGCAATATAGTTGTAGCAGGACCTAATTTGTATTACTTCACCTTGCACGTCCTGTGCTGAAAATATTGTGCACATTGCGATGTCACTGCTGAAACAATATATTAAGCAGCCCTAGTTCAAACCACTGACTGTCTAAACTAGTGAGCAGAGCCTCCGTGACATCACCAGTACATTCTGAGGAGCTCCTGGCTTGTCAAAAATTGGTCCCACAGAGACATAATACTTAACGGTACAAAAGTCGCAAGATAGTGAGTACCAACTGGCAGGCTTGTGTCTGTTTGTGTTTAGTAAGAGCAAAATCAGCATTCATCAGATACATAAGTACATTTTAGCTTCATTCAGCAGTGAAATCAGAGACTTAAAGCACATTACAGTGGGCTTCGGTTGGTTACGGCAAGCGGCAAGACTTAAAGATGAATCCACTTTTTAGTCCTTAAGTTTTAAGAAACTCTCTCTCATCGACACCGGGTCTTTATTTCTCCATTCACACCGCCTTGGGTGAATCCACTAAACGTCCTCTTTCTATTGTTGCAATCATGCTTCCTCCTAACTCCACCTGTCCTGTCTAAACACACCTTTTTGTAAGTGGAAATGATACAGCTGCTATACATTTGCAACAAGACCTAAATATCTTGCAACACATTAAAGTCTCACCACTCAGTTCTCTCTTCATTAGGAGCTCTTCCTCCAGCAAAATTTTGCTGGAAAGTTCAGATTTTTCCATTTCCTAATTTCCCTGGAGGGGCTGATTAACCTTTCATCTAATCTAACCGTGGCGGAGGATAAAGACATTCCCTCAACTTTCATCCATCTTGATTTTCCAAACTGTTTCAATTATTCATAAGTTGTAGAGCAAGTGTGGACCAGGGGATTAAAATGTTGGATTCCTAAAAGCGTTTACAGCTTTACAATAACATACACTATTGACCTATGATCTCACTCTGTACATCGCCGCTATTTACATTTGAAGCTCTCAGGCAGAGGAAGTATGCGGTAAGTCTAAACCAGTGTACTAATCCAATCCATCACCCCAAACAACGCACCCCGCAGGTCGTAAGATTCAGATATATCTGTTATTAAAGCCACCCAAAAATGGGTTGATATGATTACTTCAACGCAGTTTTTCTTTTAGCCAGTTCTGTGACCAGGGCGGAGGGTGGTGTATTTTGGGGGAACACTTTTTGAGTGCTCTGTCCTCCAGGGTCCGGTGCTCCTTGCCAAAAATGGAAGAATGCCATAATCAATACTGCCACAGCTATTCCAGGGGGCAATGACAGAGTGGGTGTATTGAATTTTCCACATTTTGGTCCAAGAGAGATGATACTATATCAGAGAAAAATCCAAAAGTGTTTCCCAGGAACATTACAAAGAGTGTTTCTTTTTTTTGACGCCCTTCTTTTAAAAATAGCAACGCCTCGGACTCAGCGAGCTCATTTCTGATGACGTCAAAACTGCCCTGTTACGTATATCTAATATATTTGTTCAAAGGCACGCAATTAACAAGTGAAAAAATCCCCGACCTGAAGTCACTGATATCGTCACTTTCAATACCTGTGGCTGCTTAAAATAGCTCACATTTTATTCTGCGGCAGTCATTTATGAACTTGCCGAGTGCTTGTGAGCGTGTAGGTGTATATGTGTGAGTATGAGCGAGTGTGAGTGGTATTTTCTCGAGCTGTTTCTTCTGTTATGATTTTTTTCCTCTCTCTTCCTCTACTCTTTTAATGAGGTGGCCATGGTTACCGTTTTTCTACAGGCCTCGGTGCAGGGGAGATGGATAAGGTGTTTCACAGCAGAGCAGCATCATCCATCGTCCCTTATGAACCTGCGGCTACAGTCGACCACCACAGCCTGTAAGGATGACCAAGTATCTGGAACATGTGTTGTGACAGTCATATTTCTTTATATGGTCAACTTTCCAAAGCCTTTTCCTACATCATGCTGCTGACAGGGTATCTGTGACTATGAGGTAATCTGCTCTATTAGGCTGTGAAGTCGGGTGCTTTTTCTTCTTATACTCTTGTACCTTATTTTCATTTTAGCACAGTGACATTTAAGGGAAATATGTCAACTCTAGTTTAGGTTGCAGGGTGATCCATTTGTTGGGTTACTGGGGTGTTTGCGGAAGTGGCACAGCGTCATTTCACTCGGCCTGTTGAGCCTACACGGACCAAATCATATTTAAAGAAGAATTTCACTGCTGGAGCAATGGCCCTTGCATAAAACTGGGCTGTCTATGCAGTAGAAAGACATAAATAATTTTGAAATTGGCACTACATGACCAGAGAAAACAGAGGAAAATGGCTGCGGTATTCCCTTTTAGGTAGAAAACAATGTGTGTATCGCACACATATATTTACTTGGGCAGGCTGTCCAGGTTTATTTGGCGACCCATTTAAGCATTTTTTACTTTTATTTTTCTTTTAATCCACCCAAGAGAACAATGCCATCTGCAATCGATTAAGGGTGTGACAATCTACCCTCGTTCTTCCCAACCTGTCTGCAGCTAATCACACAAGGTCTGCCGAGAGATCCCACCTTTAAATACATTGACTGTGATGCAATGTCTCCTATTTAATGTAGTCAACATTATTAACACAGGCCTCCTCCACAAACGGCTCACCTCCTTTTAAGACAATAGAATCGTGGGTGAAAATGTCCTATATGCACCACTATGTGTGTTTTTTGGGTGACTTTATAAAAACTTATGGCTGATGAAGAAAACACAAATCGTCACTAGAAAACAGAGAGGAGAGCCAGTGTGGCTGCCTTAAGGTAGACAATCAAAGCACCACTATGTAACGTAGGCAAACATTTGAATGATCAGATGGAGTCCTGGATACACGGGCCATCTATTCACACCCTTTAACCAATCAAAGGAAGTCCCAACTAGCCGTAAACTACCCTCAGATTAACTGGTGACTAAGAGCTTATAATGGTACTTCAGTATCTGTTTATTTATTGCAAGTCATATTATTTATTTACAGTATTGCACAATGTTATTGCACGTAGAATACTGTATTCTAATTGTGCAGGACTAATGTTGAAGGATGGAAATTATTGCTATTATTCATTGTATTTGACAGTTACAGACAATCTGAGGTCCCCCCACCAACACCCAGACATGGCAGGAGATCAACAAAAAATGGGCTGGTTCCGCCAAATGAAAACATACATACATACATAGTATGACAGGACAATGTAGTTTATGTAAGAAATACAATTCTTTCAAGTCTCACAAAAGTCAGATCTGTGTTTTCTGAATAAAAAAATCTAACCTGAATGCATCTTTTAAAGCTGTGCTAAGCCTTTCCTAATGACTACCCTTACGCTGCACCGGCTTACCATTCGGCCAGTTAATGTGAGCTTCTGCCCTGGGAGTGGCTGTCCTGAGCTTTATAGGGACTAGCATTGACTTGGCTTGTTGATCTTTACAGGGAGTCATTTGACTCTGTGTTGATTCAGAAATATAGCTTAATGCGGCTTTAAACATCAGAGCGCCTTGCCAAGACTCATCATCCTTCAAGGTTTTTCGTCAATATTAGAGCAGATGGACGGACTGACAAGCACAAGCTCAAGCTTCAAATCCCGGCACCAGACGATCGTAACATCATAGTGATAACAGTCATAAATACCGATTTGTAGCATCGCTCTTAGTTACTCCCCAGACGGAGCTTTCATCAGAGGGATCAGTGTTTAACTCATGAGGCACCATGCGACAAAACAAGGCACACAGTGGTCGCATTGTTTATATTGAGAAGTCTCCAGCTTTACATAACGTTGTATCTCTCCATTTGGCACAGTCTTTTCTTCAGTTTAAATCAAAAGTGAAGGTTATAAATATTACACACCCGACCGGCAATATGAATAGAGTGAGCAGACACGGCTAGGACTCGTCATGCCAGCTTGATTTACATAAAATGCTGCGTAAAACTGTCTTGCTTTATGGAGATAAGCTTGTCAAAACCAGCTCGAAACATGAAAAGGAGATTAACATTAGTTCTTACTGCAGAATAAACACACAAGTGCAGTTCAAAGCGTAACTTTCAAGCTGAGCGGAGAGAAGCAGCAGAAGTGCTTCGTCTGCAAAGTGTGGGTGTTTAAGACAAAGGCAAGGACTCCTATATGTCTTTAAGACCACGTTTCAGCTCTCTAATATTATCCTGCGGAGACACGTGTGTGCGTGTGTGGTCCATTCATGTTTACTCTAAAGCATAATCACAAAGATGTAGCTGCTGCCTGCAGGAGCCCAGTCAGTGACAGTTAGAGAAAATGGGGGGGAAAGACTGAGGGAAGACATGCGATACAGTAGTGGAGTAATTCAGAGGTGAAATCAACCCTCAGGCCAAAGAGTGCATGACAAGTTAGGAGGTCGAGACGGGTCAGACTGTCAGGGACATTGCTGCGGGGAAGTGATTAAGAAGAGACAGTCAGCAATATGGAAATGGGCGACAGATTAGGATGGTGAACTGTGCTGGTTGAGCGTCTTCAGATGAGGCAAGAGCAGTGTAGAGGTGAAGAGCAATAAAGGAGGATATCAGGCGTTTTAACAGGAGTTATTTGACAGGGGAAAAGAAGCTCTCTGGCCTGACAGACTCGCAAATATAGGCTGTACGTCGAGCATGCTAAACGCTAGCTATCTGTCATTCAGCGGGCGTGTTAGCTCCGTTTCTAATGGAAGGATCGGATCACAGTTTGTTCTCAAGCTGTATCTGTATCGCCGACTTCTGTCTCATAGCCGTCAGCAAACAAAGCCTCTTTTGTGGAGCAGTTTATACTCCAACAACAGAGGAGGGTTATATAAAACAAGATGATGACACACAGCTAATAAGCTGCAGTAGCTGCGTTTCCATCCAACTGTCAAGAAAATGTGAAGCCAACTTTTGAAATGTTGTTGAAAAACAATTACCCAAAAATATGAAAATACACCTTTCCACCAGACTTTTTTTTTGGAGTGAGTCAACTGAACTACACAGAGCAGTTTGTCAGTGGTACATTTTATAAATTCGCCCCACAAAACCCACCTCGCCTTTAGCATAACAGCCATGTGTGGAGGAAGCTTGTTGGTAATTATGTAGCCGATCAAAATCAATGTACATCGAACGACAATGCAATTCGGTGCGCTGTTTGCACAAGTAGGCCTACATTAAATAGGAGATGTGGCATTTTAAAATCTCAGCGTTCCCTTGGGTTCCCCCACTTTTCCACGACTGGGTGTGCATGGCTGGCTTAAAAAGAGTAGAAGATGTGGAGGTTGGAGAAGAAGAAGAAGAAGAAGAAGAAGAAGAAGAAGAAGAAGAAGCAGAAGAAGAAGAAGAAGAAGAAGAAGAAGAAGAAGAAGAAGAAGAACAAAAAGAACAAAAAGAAGAAGAAGAAACAAAGCCAGTTGCCTTGGCTTTCAAGAGGGAAATGTTAAAGACACCAACAGAGGTCACAGCTTCTTCATCTCTCGGGGAGGAAACAGCTGATCAGAAAAAGTGTTTTAATTTAACGCTTTTAAAAAAACATGTTGCAAAATTGAGTTTATTCAAAATAATTAGTTGAGTTCCATCAACTTTTTTTTAATGCAATATTCGAAAATGTGCACAACAATAGGCTAATGGAAACACAGCTAATGGCTTCTGCTCTGGCTGCTTCTCTAAGTGTGCGAGGACGGCCCACAACTGGTAATGTTCAAACCTCAAGAACCTTAAGAAAAACTTTTACCTCGCCCTTCTGCAAAAACCCACTTGATGTTAATCCACTGGAATGAAGTGATCTTACTGCAGAATTTCAGCGTCTTAAACGCTTGTGTAAGTTTGCTTTCAGTCCATCCGCCTTTGACAGCTCTTTGTTTTCGGCGACAGACGAGATGCATCATCTCTCTCACTCTTCGACTAATAAACTGTAAAATGCACAAAACCTGATATAAACAAACCATAATCCTCTTTGACGCCCGGCACATTTCCCCCTCCGTGACGCGGCTTTTATGTGGCTACATTACAGCCTCTCATGTATGTGATTAAATTAAGAGTCAAACGCAGCTACTGTCACTCCAGCTTTGTGCTTTGCTGAACTTTCATGCGGCATCACATGAGACTTTGATTCGCTGAGCGTGCTCCTGGAGGGACGATGGTTCATGTTCACAGCGGGACATTTGCTCTTTAACTTTTGTACAGTCTTTTTCAGCATTTCTCAGCGCCGAACAGCAAGATATCAAAAAAGGGGAAGTTACGCCTCCTCCTCGTCCTCCTGAATGCCTAATGCAGACAGCGCTGTGCCTTCTCTTAGCTCACACACCATGAAATTGAAAGATAAATAATTAAATTGATCAGGAGCCAATCAATGAGTTTTTAAAGTTGGCAGAGACCAGTTCCCTTTAGCTTCCCACACTGCCATCCTCTACAAAACGCCGCTCGTGTGCTTTGAAGTGAAGAAAGACAAGAGCGTCATGTAGCGCGCACACACACGCGCGTGCACGCACTTCCAAACCAGAATTAATGAGGTAAGAATGCCAGCTTAAGGCTCGCTTGGGATAAATCCATGTATAGACGAAGCAAAGCTGAGGAAATTCAATCTGTTGTCTTAACCTTTGCCGCCGAGGCTAACACACAGGCTCTCCTCTCCTCCCGCTCTCATTTGTGATCACTGGCCATCGAACATTGGAGAGTTGAGTCGATAAAGCTTCCATCCGTCAAGTTCTGTCCACTCATTGAGGGAGAGCAACCAACCAACCAAAAAAAAAAAATACCTAAAACCTTAATCCAAATATCTTTCCACTGGCTTACTGAAGTTTACACTGGAGACGGCCCTCTACACCATCTCCTCATAGTGTTATAGCTTCAAGAGGGTCAGTTGCCATTGAAAGTGAGAAAAGAAAAATCATCTTCTTGTCTTTTACTTTCATGACTTCAAGTGCACTTCAGCTCAGTTGCACGGTGAGGTCTTATGTAAGTGCCATGTAGTGGGAAAGTCACTGTGATTTGCACCGCACGAGGACAAGCAGTCAGCTGAGGAGTTTTGGAACATTGAAGAGCACCAGTGTGACGAAACGTCAAACCATAACCTGATTCACCATCCAAAGAAGAATCGATTCAAAATGATCTGTAACAGGATACCAGTGGTGTCGGCTTCCTCTCAAGTTTTCAGATTTCAAGGTCTGTGAAGGTCTAATTTTCAAGTGTTAATATACACACTGAAAAAAACTGACTTATATAGACTAGAGCCTATCACAGCTGTATCTTCAACACCCTCCGCATCACGATTTCTGCCTTAAACTGCAATCTCTGTAGCCACAGAAGCTGCAAAGCTCTGTAGATGATCGAGTTTTGCATGGCAAAGGAATAAAAAGTAAATGAAAGCCACGGCGGGTCAAACATCGCTTCATATAAGTCATATAAGTCTATAAGAAGCTTAAAGTATTGTTGAAAATGTTTACATGAGAGAGCTTTCTTTTCTGCAAAGCTTCCCACAAACATCTGCCCACAGCAGGCCAGGAGGAACAGCTGAGCCAGCTGCCACACACAAACACACAGATACTTGCTCATGAGCCACTCCTGTAAAATTTTCAGCCAGTGCCCCGTATTTTTTATTTTATGCCTCTGCAGACGACCACAGGGACCTTCTCCATCGACCCGGCGACAATCCGAGCATTACTGTTAAACAATGGACATTTCATGGCTCCATAAGCTGCCGCAGAAAACAAACTGCTATATCTCCTACTCTTCGGAAATCAATGGTCCCTTGGGTTCATTTCACCAATCACCTTCTCCTCGCCCGCCTTAACACTGTACCTCCCCACTGTTGCGAAAAAAGAAAAGAAAAAAAAAAAAAAAAAAGAAAAAGCCTGCGCCACCAAGACGGATATGTATGCATGGCAACAGTTGCCCGGAGCTACCAAAGCTAAGAATAACTCGATTTTGGATCAAGGGCGAGAGAAAAATCATTCACAAGAAAACCTTTGCAGTTCCAGTTAATGAGTCTCTCCCCTCACACTGACAGTTAATTTTAATGAAATGCAGTCTTTTCAATTTACATAATGATCCCTTCATAACAAAATTAATAACAATGTTGCGGAGAATCAATCACTCCTAATTACGATATCAGAAAGTAATTTGACTCTTTATCTTTATGTAAATATTCTTATTTATACAGGGGTGGTGGCCCTGTTGGGAAGAGTTAAGATGTAAAGGGCATAGGGGAGACTCATTTGTGGATTAAAGTTTTTGACATATACTCACAGCATTCCCAAAGCCTGATTTCACAAGTCAGCTTCAGTGTTGAAAACAAGAATACATGAGCACACACACACACACACACACACACACACATTCTTGTACTTGCTGCATAGTGAGGTCCGGTGAAAAAGACTCACAAAGCGAGGACCGGCACTTCCACGCTACAGACCAACATAAAAATAGCATTTCTTGACAGTAGAGGGCACCCTTAACCTATACACCACCTTAGATTTTGTGAAAGACAAAGTTTCAGAAAAAAGATTTTAACCACCAAAGTGGGGACCAGAAACTTAGTTTGTGAGATTATTGTTTTACAGTATTTCACTGGGATTATTAACTGAGATATGCTTACTCTAGGCCTACTGAGGACAGGTTTGGCATAATTCCATGGTATAATACTCTGTTCTTACCTTATGAAATTATGAAATGCTTAATTTTAGAAAATGTAATCCTCAATAGCCAGTTTCGTTCGTTATAAATTTACTGTCATTAAGCGAATTTTTAAATTGGGTTTATTTTTGATATTTGATTGCTGAAATTCATGAAAAAAAAAAAAAAAAGACAAATCAGCAAGGCCCCACATAATTGTACATTTTATTGCAAACATTGCAAAGAAAAGCTTCTTTCATAAATTGTCAGTTGTTCTCAGAGAAACAACAGAAACATAATACTGCCAACTCGATACAACATTTCAACATTGGCAACTTGTAGCCAGCAGCGTGGTTCTTAGTGAACAGATCTGCATCATATCCCTTAACACTAGGTAACTTTATGAATAACAGACTCCTTTTTCTACCCATATTCTGGTGTTAAATATAGGAGACTCTTTACCAATGCAGAGCAGGCAGTCATCTTTTGCTGGTACTTTCCTGAGAGTTACAAACTGTCATCCTCCGCTTGACAGCAGTTCTCTCCTCAGCAGAACAGGGTCTCTTTCTGTGCACTTTTGAAGCACCTAGAAATCGGAACACAGAGTTAACTGCTGGATATGTTTACCATTTTAAAATCATCCTTCATTAAAACAAAATTACACAACATATGTAAGTGCTAATTTGCAAAGCAAAGCAAAATAAACCAGCAGGCCTATTTTAAAGAAATTATAGCTAATAGCTGAGCTCAGGTAATAAAAAGCCTCTGTGATCAATCCAACATGTATCTTCTCTAAATAAGTTGGAGAAATAGTCACTGTTTGATCCCTACCTCCTTGTCTCCATTAGTGAATGAAGAACAGAATTCTTACTGTACATGGGTTACTGAGACATATGCATTATTTATAAGTGTAATTATGTCAAAATGAAAGGGCTACAAAATTTCAGCAGAGATTTCAACAAAGCTCATAGGAGGTAGTTGATTCATACAGTGAAGAACATAAGTAATTAAGCAGCTATCAAGAGTGGGAATATCTCCTCTGTTTGTTAGAAGCGGATACATGGAAAGACAACCAATAAAATATATTAAGCCAATTGATATTTTTAATTCATGAATATAAAAGTCTGATCTCCTCTCACTTTTATCATAATTTTAGATTATACCTAAAATGTCTAACTTTCATGTAATAATTGTGACATTCAATCTTTAACTAATCTCTTATCATGGTTGATATTGTCTTTACCACGTCTTCATCTCTTCAAATTTTGAGGTTGTTCTGAGGCTCAAAAGAAAATTCTTGCTTTTAGAGAATTACCAGTTTTAACAGCAGCAGCAATCACACTCTTCATCATCACTCTCCTCCTCCTCCTCCTCCTCCTCCTCCTCCTCCTCCTCCTCATCATCATCATCATCATCATGTCCTCGTGTAGTCACAGCTTCCCATCGGTACTCAACAGTAGAACTTCCATCTGTAAGACAGCACACGTTAGTACAGACTCAGAGACATATACAGTAAGTTTAAGCACATGATTTGATCCATTGTGAGCTGGTTACAACACCATCATAAGCATCAAACATTTCAGCAATATATTTAGGGCCCAGACCATTTAACGACTTCTAGGCAATAACTTAAATATTAAATTTGATTGCACATCTGACTGAATTTCAGAGTAAAGAACTGATAACTGGTGTAATGTGCTTTTTCTGTCTAGTGTTCACAATGCCATCACTTACCCTCATCATCATAACCCTCATCACCAGCATCATTATGTCTTCGTGTAGTTACAGCTTCCTGTCGGTGCTCAACAAGGGAACTTGTAGGGGTCGGACTTGGCAGATCTCCACCTGTAAGACAGCAGATGGTAATAGACAGACATCTACAATCAGCATGTCAGCAATATATTTAGGGCCCAGACCATTTAATGACTGGTGGGCATTAATGAAAACATCACATTTAATTGCACATCTGACTGGATGTCAGAGGAAAGACCTGAAAACTGGTGTGGTGTGCTCTTTGCATCTAGTTTTCACAATGCCAGGACATCTACAATCAGTTTGAGCACATGATTTGATCCATTGTGAGCTGGTTACAACACCATCATAAGAATCAAACATTTCAGCAATATATTTAGTGACTCTCAGGCAATAAGTAAAACAGATATGAGTATAGAGACATCTACTATTAGTCCACTTGCACTTATGATTTTGAATGACTACATTTTCTTGCCCACTTAACATGAAGAATAGCAGTGGAGACCTAGGCTATAGGATGCCACGCGAAATACTTCTGATTGGAGAAATTTTTTTGATACTTCTGTATCACAGTAGTCTGCATTACTGAAGGTACTGTATGTATTGAGAATAACCTAGATGTGGTTCTTCTTTTGCCTGTAATGCAGCTGCATGTCATTATTTGCCCAATATGTGGTCTGATTACAAGTAATAAGTAATAAACACTATAATCCTCTACAAGCTATCAAATCACTTAGCAAACTGCTAAGCTGAACAGTAACTGAGTAACTGAGTAACATCAGAGTTAAACAATAAAAACTGCTGAATTACCCTGAAAGTTGCTAAGAGAGAGTCATGAATGCTCAAGCTGAACTACTGTACATTCAAATAGGTTTTTTAAATAATATATGTATTACTTACCATTATTTTCTTCTAGTTGTCTGTCTGAAAATGATGTCTGGCTCACTTTGACTCCTCTTGAACCCTTGGCTGAGGTGGCTTCATGTTCCTTACCTATGAAAATGTTTCAAGGAAAACAAGAAACTGAATCTTACAGGTGTAAAATTAAATGTCAATGTTGCTGTGGCAATTCCCATAAATAACAAAACAGACAAATATGTCTCACAATAGAGCACATATCACTATGTGTTAATTACAATATATATATTAAACAAAAAGTGCTAAATTACTTAAAATACAAAGTGAATAGTCAATACTAACATACCAAAGACCATAGGGTCCAAAGTGCTCAGTCTTCCCTTTAAATGTCACACACAAACCAATAATCACAGTGTTAACAGCAGATCATTTAACTGACATTATCTCAGGTCAAAGACTACTGTGATACAGACTGTGCTCTGATATTCAGAAGTAGATGTATGAACTAACTGAACAGCCTGCTTAACACATCAAAACATTTCATCATGAAGCAGAATAAGGTTTCAATCAAAATCTAAAATTATATCATTAGATTTGAGTGTTGAGGTTCATGAATTTGGTAGAGGCAGACCAACCTAAAAGCGTATTACTGAATCAGGAGAAGGTGTCAGAGTGACAGGATGCAGTAACCACAGTAACTCGCACACACACCTTCCGTGCGCACAGCATGGGACCAGCAACATGTGAACAAATTATATAAAATACAACAGCAACTTTCCAGCCTTTGTGTGATGATTGAGTAAGTCCCTGCTGAGACTGCAGCCTGGGACAGAACATATTTAGCTCCTCCAGGAGGTGCACCCAAATTTTATGTTTGAAAAAATTAACACAGAGCAAATCGATTTCAGTACTGTTACATTTTCAAGCAAAACAGCCTTTGATAAGACTTGAAAATAATATAGTGTAAAGACGAAGTATGATTCATTAAAAAGCACTGTTTCCCCTACCATTCATAAAAAGAAAAGCATTTTATTAGTGGAATCTAACATATGACATAACACTATCTGACAATATTAATTAATTGTTGGTCCATATAAAGCCCAAGCAGATAAACCAGTCAGGGGACAAAGCCTGCACGGTCCAAAATTAACACCAGCCAAGCACTATATGTGAGAAAATCTGTAGAATAACGCCACAGTGTAGAGAATAAAAACTGTTTTGGTGTCATTTATAAGCTCCTATTTCAATCTCTCCTATGCTGTCTGTGTCCGGGTTTCACAGCTCACATAAGCCCCGGAGCTTCATGTTGCCTTCATGTGCACATCAGTTTTACCACATTGCAGTTGTCAGATTTTATGAAGACTGACCTGTGTCGAACTGACCTGTGTCTGGCTGTGCTAACACTGCTTAACGTAGTAGCTTCCTCACAGTTCCTGTTAGCCTTGTGCTTAGCTTCGCATCAGCTATGCTAATGTACAGTCTAGCTAGCATGCTCTCTTCATCACCGCTGAACCACGCAGTTATACTCGTTAACCACAATCACACTTTCATCTCAAACACACCACTTGCAAACAGCCAGACATAGGAAAAAAAAGGCTTACCTCGGTTACTGCATAATTCAGCTTGCATTTTCAATGATGAATACTGGTTGTCTTTCCATGTAATAGTTTTTCTCCTCCGTTTCACTGTCTCCATGACGTGCAGCTGGACAGCATAGTCTTGCTGCTGACCGAAGTTTCACCTTGATACTTGGGCTCATGGAGAGCTCTGATTGGCTGAATCTTAATTTGCACATTCCAGAAGTGGGGGGAGGGGTGGGAGAAGCATGAGCAGAGCATGCCCTTTTCTCTTGCTCAGTAAAAGAGAGTTGCCTGAAAGCTGGAGAAGGATTTAGATTTTTCTCTGGCTTTGAATAAATATAAAATGTAATCACATTTTCCCAAAACCAGATAAAGTTGCCCAGATTGTACAAAATAGACCCAAATATTTATCTCAGAAGAATTACTTTTTTAACTTTATTTTATTTTATTTTTTAGATAACAGTATCAATATTATTGGGCTTTTTTCATTTCACCAAAGCTGAGCAAAACAGGAAAAAATCTTTTTCTAATCAAGCAGCATCCAATAGCAGTTCAATTTCCATAGACCCCCATGTTAAAATGCCCAACTTCACAGTAGAAATAAATATATTTACAGCCTAGCACAAAAAATGTTTTTGGTCTCTAGAACACAAATTATTTTATAACTCACTCATTTAAATTATATTAAGGCTGAATATTAAGGTTCTGAATAATAAGGAGCGTCACAGTTTCACCAAGCCAACCAGGAGTACTCATCAGCATTTTAGTGGTGTCAGTGCTTTTTGGATAATTTTTCCTGCAAATATTGAACAAATAACAAAGCTTGCTGTGTGGTTACTTTTATCACAGAGTAGTACAGCCTATTACTTTGCTGAGTGGAGCAGAGAGACAGACGCCAGCACAGACAGAGCTGACAGTCGGGGAGCTGCAGAGAGAAGCTTCAGGAGGGGGAGACTCCTCTACCAAAGCTTTGTCCTCCACAACTCCCCAACTGTCTGTCTCTACTCTCTGTTGGATCTGCTGGAGTGGAGTGGGGGAAAAGACACTGGAGAATAACATCCGGATCTTCTGGTTAATTTCAATTAGCTAACTTGCTGTGAACACAAGCACAAACTCTGCTGTTGCACACTAGATAACAGTTAATGTACGTCATGGTATTCTGGCAGTTGGCAAATAAACCCGCTGTCAAACTCGTGCAAGTAACTATGCTTTGTCTGATGACATTGTGTAACACTTCATATATGGTGAGAGCAGGGCATGATGTCAAAGTCACCTGCTGTTTGCTTGTTGCAGAGTTGCCACTGACAGTGCGTTGTTTTTAAAAAGACTTTACATTTGATAAATGCCAGGACTCAACTGTATGAAACACTGCAAAAGGAAGTCATCCTGCGACACACACTTGCTGCTAACGCCATATATGTTAAACAGCTGTTAATGACCCCTTACATAATGAATTGTTCCAGATTGATTTTAAAATTGATCAGATTGTTACATAACAAATAGCTGATTATAAGGTCCTTATTTCCTTAGTAGTTATTGTTTTGTGTAACCTGCATTCAAGCATACTGGTCACGACATCACGTTGTTTCATCCTTTAGCCCTATATGTTATAAATCACATTATTTCAGATCAAGTATTCATCGATGATGTAATTCATTCATTTTTTATAGCAAATTGACTAGATTGACAGAGCTTCCTTCATTACAGTGGGTTATTTAACTGAAATACTCAGTTTGAGATGGGCTTTCTTTCCCAATTTGTTAGGTCACGTCATTTCATCCTTTAGCTGATTTTAGAAATCATTCAAATATTCACACACTGTTCATTTCATTTATGAGAATGCATTGCGGCTGGGATACTTGATGGTGCAGACTCCAAAGCAAAACTGACAGAGAGTAGGCAAGGTAACAGCGTTGACTGGCAGCAAAGTTCGGTGCATGGACAAAAGACAAACTGGCAACAGACACGGGAAACACAGGGACTATAAACATACACACGAGGTAATAAGGTGAAAGTAATCAGGGTGGGGGAAGACAATCAGGGAGGAGGACAAAACCACACAAGCAGGGAAGGGGGAATCTGAAACAAGGAGAGGTAAATACAAGATAACTGAATATTGGCATGGAGATGTTTTCAGGTTGGGAGTCTCATCATACCTGTAAGTTTTGGGGCAGATTCCACCATGTACAGCTGAGTTATAACAGCTTCCTTCTTTTGCTTGCGAAACATCAAAGTTCACCACCCATGCCCTTCAACAAAATCTCAAGCTTTGACCAACTTTTGACCTCTTATGATGGCACATTCCACAGAAATGTGAGGGCATATTTTTCACTTCACGACAACACGTAGCCATCATTTTACTGAACGCAACAGTGCCCTGGGTGTCCTTCTTACTTGAGTGGTTCAGGAGTTATGAAGGTAAAAGTTTTCATGGTTCACTTTGCATGATGACCTCCTGACCTTTCAAACATAAAGGCCCATAACTTAGGAATTGAAGGGGCTAGGGACATGGATCAGACTGGTCTTGAAAACCCTCCAGGAGCTCTACAAACATTTGTCAGAACCAGGTCTGTAGCCCAGTGTTTTAGGGCTAAGCTCCAGTTTGGGTTAGGGGGTTAGGATTACTGCTTGTCCACTGCACTCAAATCAATCTCTCCACAATCTCAGCAGTAATTATTGATGCAGATGGATTTGAGGGTGGAGTGGTGGACTGTGCTGTGTGTGTTGGAAGTATTAATGACCAGTTCTCTGTTTTTTTTCAGCTGTACATAGCTGTCCATACATCATTGTGTGAAGTGGGCAATGGAAATGTTGATAGCTTAACGAGTTATCGTCACTGAGGAATGCAAGTATAGCAGTGTGTCACCAGAATATTTTGAATAGGTTGTGATGGGTGAGGGACAGAGGGACTCGGTCTACAAATGACTTGAAGATCATAGGCTTGATCCATAACAACAATGAGATGGCACACAGAGATGAGGTGCAAAACCTGACAATTTGATGTTCCACCAGTTATCTGTGTTGAACAACAAGAAGACAAAGGAGATTATACTGGACTTCAGGAGGAAGTGGAAAAATCATAACCCAATTTTAATCAGTAGTGAAGCAGTGGAGAGTGTCTCCAGTTTTAAATTTCAGGGGGTGAACAGTACTGAAGAACTCTCTGGGCCTGTCATACATTTACTGTCATTGGGAAGGTACAACAGCATCTCTTCTTGAGGAAGCTGAGGAGAGCTGGTTTGCCACAGATCTAAATCTGAATCCTTAATGCCAGTTATGTCATTTGTTAGCTACAAAGTTATTTTCATGTAAAGCTCACTCTCTTAGGGGCAGTGTCCACCCATTTTGCCATGCCTGTGCCTTAAATCCATATTAAATGAACATTTCTCCAATCATCAAATTTTGTGCAAAGTTTCATGAGTTGACAAGCATCTTTAGTCTCTCCCAAAAGCCACTTACTTTAAGGTGAAAAGAAAGAAAGAAAGAAGGAAAGAAAGAAAGATGGAAGGAAAGATAATCAGAGCAAGAGGGTCCATGCACTTTCAGTGCTCAGGACCTAGTAAGCTCAATAAATATATTAATCTACATTTAATTATTTTCAAAAAACAATAAGAATTGCAAATGTCAAGTACAAAACTATTTATTATAGCTGTAAGCACAACATAACAGAGGACTACATGCTTTGCAGTTGTGGAATAATTTGGGTGCAGTACCAGAAAATCGCCTGTAGTGTGAGCCAGAGAGCAAAACGGTGTGAAAATCAGGAGTGGAAAAACGGATTCTTGCACCAAAATGAGGACTTTTGAGAGAAACAGAGTATAGCATGTTTACAACCTTAGGAAGTGATTTCAGTGAAAACAAAGTGAGGACCGGCCAAAATGTCCTCACTTCCCAAAAATGACCTCACTTTGTTGGTTAAAAACTCATTCTGGTCCTCAGTATGTGGTAAGTACAAGAACACACACACACACGCACACACACACACACACACACACACACACACACACACAGCTGTCAAGACCTCGCAGTGGCCTGCAGTCGGTAAATACGGTACACAACCATGGCAACAGCTAAATTTTACATACACACATTGGGTACACACATTTTACCCACTGGGAACTCGCACCACATATCCAGCAGAATGTCAAAAGAATATTCAAATAAAAGATCTCATAACTCCGGGGAAATAAAACAAATGCCGGTGACCTTTTTAAGCTGTCTTTGTCATGAAGTCTGATCAACAAGTTAGCTGATGCTGTAAGATGGTGTTTCATTTGAGAAAACTGTCTTTACACCAAATGCTGATATCTATAGATGTATAATGTGAACACTTCATCAAGGAAGTGTTATGTAAACGAATAACTTCAAGGTGCGATATAAATACTAAGAAAGTATCAAAACACTTAATCAAGGGATTAAATGGAAATGCACAGGATCAGATATCGCCGTGTTGGTGTTGTTTCTGGAAAGTCTTAATATTAGAGATCATAGTGGAAACATTTTTATGTAGACAAATCTACAGCGCTAGATGAAAGGTGAAGGGTAAAATGTATCTCTTTTCCCTAAAAATAAGCAACTGTAACACAATCATTTTAAAAAAGTTGTTCCAAAATGACTCCAGCTTCCAACGAGGTTTGTCAGCTGTGTTTCATTAGTGATCAAGAGTCTTGGTAGTTGCCAGTTGTTATGGATATAAAAAAAAATAAATGGCAGTACGCACCCGGCATCCTATACCCCCTTATTGTTAGCTAGCATTAGCAATGTTATTGTTAGTTACCAAGCATTGGCAATGTGGCTGAATTTTAGTGGCTGAATGTTAATAATGCCATTGACTTTGCTCCAGGACAATCATTCAAACTGACCAATCACGTCAGTGATTGTCAGTTGCAATAATGGTCACTGAGATAAATTGTAAGGGAACACCAACAGGGTGATATGAGATCCACCAAGAAAATGCACACTCAGGACTGCGACTTCAAAAAGCCATCAGGACTTCCTTAAGGTTGTGAAGTCTCAGGCTTGTGAGAGATGACCAATCAGAGCAGACTTGCCTTGGACCTGCTATAATCCACAGCAAACAATTTCTCCTAGACTCCTGAACTAAACCTGAAAACTAGCATAATAGCATAACAGCTCTGAATTTTGACCATCCGTTCCGTCCTTTCCACTCCTCTTGTCTCACATCTTTATTCTCTAGGCCTGTTTATCCACTGTTGGGCTGAATCCCATATGGCTGGCTGCTGTCTGCTCAGTGGGATGCTCAGTGAAGGTCCATGTGACCATGGCTGCATCCCTTGCACCCTCTTTGTCCCTCATCCACCAGTGCGAACACAATAGGTAGGCACACAGCTCAATTTCTGGCTCTCTCCTCGTGCCGCTGCGCTGCTATCATTAGCTTGTGCCTTTTTGAGACAACTGACCCTTGCATCCCTCTGTTCCCACCTTCCCCTCTCCCCGCTTCCCTATCATTCACTTACCCGCACCCACCCACATGGGAGCAACAATTAGGGAGGCATAAGACTGGTGAGCTAAACCACCATCTCCATGACCTCCCCCGGGGGGGAAGGGCGGGCGTGTCAGGAGAGAACAGAGAGAGAGCAGCACACAGCTGCACCCTTTCCTCAAAGGCTGTAACCTCGAATAAAAGACAACATCCAGATGAAGAGAAGGGGGAGCTGGCTGGAAAAGAGAGCTAGAGATACACTATATTGCCAAAAGTATTCGCTCACCTGCCTTGACATGCATATGAACTTAAGTGACATCCTGTTCTTAATCCATAGGGTTTAATAAGATATCGGCTTTCCACAAGGTGTTTATGGGAATTTTTGACCATCTGTCCATGTTGGATGGGAAAACCTGGCTCTCAGTCTCCTTTCTAATTCATCCCAAAGGTGTTCTATCAGGTTGAGGTCAGGACTCTGTGCAGAACAGTCAAGTTCATCCACACCAAACCCTCTCATCCATGTCTTTATGCACCTTGCTTTGTGCACTGGTGCACAGTCATGTTGGAACAGGAAGGGGGCATCCCCAAACTGTTCCCACAAAGATGGGAGCAGGGAATTGTCAAATATCAGAGTTCCTTTCACTGGAAGTAAGGGGCCAAGCCCGGCTCCTGAAAAAAAACACCACACCATAATGCCCCCTTCACCAAACTTTACATTTGGCACAATGCAGTCAGACAAGTACCATTCTCCTGGCAACCACCAAACCCAGACTCGTCCATCAGATTGCCAGATGGAGAAGCAATTCATCACTCTAGAGAACGTGTCTCCACTGCTCTAGAGTCTGGTGGCGGCGTGCTTTACACCACTGCATCTGACACTTTGCATTGCACTTGCTAATGTATGGCTCTCGATGGGTGAGTGAATACTTTTGGCAATATAGTGTACGTGATGACACTGTGGCTTTCCGATCGTCCAACTGTGTCCACAGCGGAAAGTAAGAAGGGAAGTTGGGCGGGGTTTCGGTGGGGGGTTACAACCGCAGTCCGACTGTGCTCATCCGTGACTACACCAGCTGCACCTAACCTAACCTTTTTTTTTTTAAAACCACCATTGCTGTTTCATCTGTGCTCGCAGGCATCCTGGTTTAACTAAGCCCTGAATTTAAAAACACACATAAAAATTAATTGGAAATCTTGCTGTGAGCTATCCTTATTCATTTAGTTTATAACCCGGTACACTGAGAAAATGTCCCCTCGACTAAACTTAGCAAAACAAGGAGATGATTCACTCAACATATTTTAAGATAATTCCATTTTTTTCACTGGAACTTAACTCCTCAGTCGAGGCATACCAGAGTTGTTCACATGTTCGTGCACACCGGCTCAGCACAGATCGTAGGCTGTTAGGAAGCACCAGGGGTTTTTCCACCAACTAGTCTTGAAGCTGAGTCACTCCATCTCCATCTCACCAAACATGCACACCGCAGTTAAACCAGTGTGGGTCTCACAGAAATAACCAAACAACAACGGAAATGTAGACAGTGGCAACATTAGAGCACAATGTAAACCACAGCAACACCAGAAACACTGCAGTCACACATATCAAAATGAAAGGCTGGGAGGTTTCCTACCCACCTAACAATGGATGTTGCCATTACATCTATCAATTTAATATGTTTTCCCTCCACCCAGTCCCACCGCAAACTTAATTAAATCCAATTAAAAAAATATACTTGGGCCAGACTTAATTAAATATTAGAGACAACACAGATGAATAAATGAATAGTTTTACAGTCCTGGGATTAGAGCCTGATTATTGAATGAACGTCATTGGCTTTTTTTTCAGTGCAGGCCTTCAACTAATGGTCATTTTAATTATTAAAAGGGGCACTATGTACATCTGGATTTACTTCAAATATAGAATATTAATAGTTATAATATTTATGAGGTTATAATACAAACTTAGATACTAAATTTGTCTGTGACTGAATAAATAAGCTCTCAGAGGAAAATAAGGTCCCAAGAACACTATCTGAAGCTAGAAAGGTGGCAGGGTCTGCCACATATAAACAAAATAAAAGTGGAACCAGCACATTTTGGAACATTGGAGAATCGTTGTTTGATAAATGACTTCTACAATCATTCAATTAACAAAATCATTAATTAACTTAATCAATTTACTTGATGCAAGTTCAGCCTGAATCTCTGAAAATATCTTGGGAGTATCTCAGAGTCGAGATCAGGTGAGAAGTTACTTAGTATTCTACAACTGAATGTGGCCTCGAGGCTCATTTTCCTTCTCTGCTTGCTACACCCTTCCATTATTTGGGCAGGATCTGAACATTATCAAAAGGTAATTACAGGAGAAAAGACTTCCTTTATCACCCTTTTGCTGTTATTTTCTCAGAGGAGGCTATGACCTACAGGGATTTCCCTACATCGCTAATCTTGAATCTCTTTATTATTCTCAGTTTAGCTTTGATTGACTGTTGGTGTAGTTCACAGCTTGTTATTAGTTGTTATATTATTGTAATCAGTCTTCAGCTTACTCACCGGCAGCCTTAAATGGCATTCTGCACACCCTCGTAGTCATACATGTGACTGAACTCCCCCATGTCTGTCCCGAGCCGCGATGCACATGTAGTCCAATGCATAAACATGAGCGCTCGCCCAGCCATTTGCAGTCATACCCGTACAGCTCAATTTTTTTCAGTGTTTTTTTTGGAAAACACTCAAATGCCCCCTGACGTTGTGTTGACTAGGCTGGGAGTTGGAGAGCAGGTAACGAAGACGCAAATCAGCAATAAAGAACAAACTTCGGGCAGAGAATTGTGAGAAACTGACAGCTAAATTGCAAAGAAAGATGACGGGCCAAGGAAGGAATCAGAGGAGAGGGATAGAAAAGTAGAAAAAGAACATTTGAGAGTAGATTGAAGAGTGGAAGAGTGGGTACAGTAAAAGCTCTCCTCTGTGCTGGCACACTGCCAGCCCCTGGACAGAGATGCAGCTCGCTGCTCCCCGCCCACTGACCGCCTCCTCATCTGAACGCTCACTCTGCATTAAGGGCCTCAATCAAATATTCATTCTCCAAAACCAGCACTTATATAACCAATACAACAAGTGTGTCTCCATGCTGACCCGCCTGAAAAGAACAATGTGTTACACAGAGCGCGGAGCAAACAGTCATCCGCGCGGCATGCAAAGGGTCAGCGGCGCCCGGCTCGCTCAGGATGGATGATATTCTTGCACAACAGCTAACAAGCTGTGCCTCCAAAGTGCACCGCTGCGGCTAATTAATGAATAAATCACTTCAGAGGGAAAGTAGGAGGCTCAGTTCACGAAACTGAGAAACGGGCAAAACCATTGCTTTTATTTGCTTTGATAATGAGAGCAAAACAGCTCTAAATAAATGAAGAGGAGACAGACATTTTGTGCAACCTCGGGTTCTAACGAGCATGTTGAATGCACGTCCTTGCTAACAAACAACACTTGCAAAGCCCCCATTTTTGATGCACTTTGAACCCTGTATTGTTTACCCTCATGTTTGCTGATTAGCAGTCTCTTTGTTCGGTTGCCTTTTGTTGGCACATTGCTGCATTTCTTGGCATGTTTGCCACAATCTGAGTGAAATAACCCAAAACTGCCATCAGTAAAGGGAACCACATAACTGTGCACATGTGCAGATGGATGTGTGTCCTTGAATAGCTGCCAGACATATAAACAAATAACAAGAAACACTTCATAGCACTACTGGTGGGAATAAAAGTTCGACCTCTACCTTTAAAAACACACCAAATTTAGTTGGAAACTGGGTATTTAGATGTCTAGGCTTCATATGACTAATATTTCTTTCATGGGACATATTTTGCCCACCTGAACGTCCTGTAATCAATATTTCAACAGCAGGTTAAGGACTATATTTAAATGTGATGTATGCCCTCACCATTTTGTCGAAATTTGTTATTTGAAATTGTGTTGTTTAATAACCTAGACATAAATAAATAACCCCCTAGTTTTTTAAAAAAAAAAAGTATGCGAAAAGTATGTTTTAAGTCCATTATCTCCTGGCTGTGATGTCAAAGGTAACCCCCCGACCGTTTTATAAGGGGGGCCAGAAAAGTGACTGTGCTTCAGCAGCCACATTATTAATACAGATTAGAGTCGATGTGCCCATTTTCTGTTTTCAAAGCTTAAACACACACTTGCAGCTTATTTTGATCAAGTGAAAGAACGAATATGAAAACCCTCTGTCGCTCATTTGAAACATCAATAAAGCCAATCTCACAGCACAGCTGTTGACTACTGTTCAACATATTATGAACCAAAATAAAATTTTACACTTCCTCAGTTGTCTAACAACAGAAAACAGATGTTTGACATGCCGATTTGCACGGGACTATTGTGTTTGATGAAAATATGGTAGGTAATGTGTTAATTTCTACGTTACAAATTACAGACATGGCAGATTCTCCTGAATTGTTAATAATTACAGGAGAGCCACACATAACACTAGTCCTGTGTGTCCTAGATACGGAGGAAACATACATTTCAAAATATGGTCTAGTTTTAACCTAGATGTCGTGACCCATCCTAACGAAGCCACCAGGAAAGGTGCTGGGTTATTGATAGTGACAGCACAAGATTGGATCTTCAGTGTTCATCATGTGACACACACTGGCCCATAAAGCATTTTTCCCATTCAAAACAATCGGGAAAGCAGCAGCAGCTGTAAACTGGAGAATACTTTTTTTTCAGCATCAGAGTCCATCCAAAATGTATCAATTTGGTCCTGTCACGTTTGAAAAGTCAAGAGGAGGCGTATAATTAAATTGCTTTATTCCATCCACGCCTGCAGAAAGCTAACAGGAAGCCAGTCGGCCAGAGGAGGCAGTGGGCGTTCAGTTCAGAGCTTATGGTCTCTGTCTTTGAAATGTCCAAAAAGTAGATTCTTCACGTACCAACCTTTTCTCTTTCACAATATAGACTAGTAACTGATACAATCTTATCTTGATCCTAATCATTTGAACAACGGCAGAACTCAGTGCCCGTTATATTCTGTCACCATGGTAACTAGCCTTATCAGCGGACACCATTGAATGCCTTTGTTATTTGTCAACTGACCTCAATTCTTCTCAAGGGTTTGACCGGTGCAGAAATGTCTCCTCAGAAAGGCACTAACACAGAACGAGAGCCCAGGCTGACCAATGGCACGTTATCTGCCAAATAAAAAGACTCTTTTCACTGCAGATCATTCCTGCTGTCGCTCATTCAAAGGGGATAACATGACGGAGGATATTACAATGTCAGAGCAGGAAAAAGTTTTTGCCATTAGTGGTAATATGGTTAACATAAAAAAAACCAAACTGCCGTGTGATTCTTAATCCACATCCTGCTCTTGACGTTCGGATGATTTATGGGTCATAAACAAGACATTAAGGTTGAATTGACTGACATATGCCACAAAGTTTAACTCACCACTATCCTTAAACCGTCAATCAACCGCAAGCTGCAGCTCCGATGCTGCCTAATAACCTTCTTTGTGGGCAATTAAGTCAGAGCATGAATCAAACCTCAGTAACTTTCTGATGCAGTGTTTCCCTCAGTTCCTACTTTTATGTTACATTAGTGGATTTAAAGTCCCAACAGCAGACTTTGGCAGCTTGATGTGCGTTCCTTTCTCCAGCGCTCTGTCTCCAACCTCCGTCTCCGGAAAAGTGGATGAAATAGAGTGCCTTTCATCTAGACTCTCATAACCTAGATGCTACTGTGTGGGGTGGGGGAAGCCAAAGTCTCCACTGTTAAGTGGTCAGTAATGGCAAAGTAATTCAATCCGAGTGGGTCTTTCTCTATCCACTCAAAACTTCCGGTACAATCCCTTCTTGTTATGCGGGTGGGCAGCTTTCCGGAAAACACACCAAGACATCTCAGTGAGTCTGCCAACAAGCCAGTGATGCAATGGCAATTAGAATGCAATTATGGTTGCAATTGTTCTTTAATTGAATTGGGTTTTTGGGCTTAGAGGGCTGTGAGAATGAAGCACATAGGCCACATCTTAATCTCGAGACATAATGTGCACCGTGCTGCCTACTGAGGCATGACGGTGATGCCAGGGTTTAAGAACAGGCTGAATTTTGGGCTAATCCTCATTGGAACACAAGATTAGGGTTGTGTAGGATGAGCTCCAAGGCAATGGACGAGAAAGAGAGAGACAAGCAGACAATGAGAGAAAGGCTCAAAGTTTAAGGGGAGTTTTTTTGTTCTTGCACTGAAAAAGATCATAATGACTCAAATCACCCCTGCCTCTGGGGCAGAAGATCGTTTTCTCCATCGTTGTTGGTCCGTTGTATCTCACAGTCCATTTTAAAAGAACTTGTTCACTTCAAGCAATATTGGATGACAGGCATAGGCCATGGGTGAGGGTGAGGACAGACAAGTCTAACATTTGACTAATGATCATACTTGTTTTGACGACTTTGGAGGAGAGTGCTAAGTTCACGACTAAACTGCCATCACAAACAAAGGTATCTATTTCAGCTGTTGATGTTTCACAGGAAGGCACAAATTCAGCCCTTTCATACAGTGTTTTCTTCACCGATATATTTCACTGATTAGAGAGGCAACTTTTAGTATTTCAAACATTTCCATCCGCACATTTATGTCTGTTTATCAAATATCGTGGCACATTGGGGCAGCACAACTAAAAGTCATATCTATAAACTTGACAGGACACAGGAAACTCTCCAGAGGAAACAAGATTAAAATAAATATGTTCAGACATATGACATGTTTTTGATGAGGCCACCTGATCCACAGATTGTCCTTTGACTATAACTTCCATTTGCAAGTCACTATATATAAACTGGAGACTAAAACTGTACATGTAGTCTTTATATTTGTATACAGTCCACTTCATAACAGGAAAATGACAAGTGAGTGTTGAGTGTAAAACATGAGGTCACTGTTTCAGAGGTCGTGCTATTTCTCTGGTTATAGTTCATAGTTCACGGGTCATTCTTTAGTCGTCACAAGAGAAGGTTTATTAGGTGCCAGAATGTCACAGCAGAATTCACACTTAAAGCCCACTGAGCTGAGGCATTTTACAGATCCCCAAGAAGTGGTAGGATGTCAAACGAGGTGCCAAGAAGCACATCGCTGTGTTCCGACAAAGCATAGCTGCCACTGGTGGGGTTTAGGGGACACCTGAGCTCAGGGCTCTTCGCTGGTGTTTGGCTTCTATAATTGGAGACGGTCTCATACAAGGTTTTTGTTCCACTGTAGGAAGGAGACGGAGACCTTTAGATGGATGAAGTTGCTGCTAACAAACCGGAGAGGTTTCTTTATTATGCGTTAACGAGCGCGAAAGCACCTAATTACACACTTCATAGCTTACCTGTTGTTCCTAAAATGCTTCTAATATAAACAAAAAAACCCTGACTTATCCTCATTAAAATGATTAAGCTTCGCCCATCCCCCCCCTTTTAAAATAAGTTCATTGTTAAAAAGAAACAACTTTTGCTTTACAAGTAAACTCATGTTTTATTCTCTTTTTTGAGCATATTCAACATTAATACGTTTCTCTGCCGCATGCGCTTCCCTGTCAGACACATCTAATACTTTCTCACGGTCCACTAATTTCTTTGAGTACTTGAGTACACTACACAACGGTGATGCAATAAACACTACCATAAGCAACACATACACACACAGCCAGGTGCGATCCCATTTAACCAGATTAACCTCAACTAAACGCTTACTAAACATGCATCACTGACTCAGACAGGTTGTACAGCAGCTCTGACCATGCTGCTGGTTAAACATGACCCAACATTCCCTCACACACACATTTATACACAGGCACACACACACACGTAGACACGCACGCACGCACACACACACACACACGTGGAAGGAGAAATCAAAGCGACTATCCTTCTGTACATGTGTAATGATGTAATGAATTATGGATGTGCTGCACCATTGTCTGTGGTGATGGTGGAAAACAGTGCCAACTGATGTGTCATATCTCAGGCAGAGGTGGCAGAGGGTTCTTTACATAATCGTTTAGTTGTAACCTTCCCTATATGTGCAAATGTACATGAACAACATGTAAGCTTTCATGTTCTTCGTGCATACGTGTGTAATTGTGGATGACTTACAGACTGTGGACTATGTGGTTATGGTGACTTTGTCACGCTGCGTGCACATGTTGGGTGTTGCTTTACGTCAAGCCTCTGTAAAGTGACACATAGGCTGGATGCCAGCAGCCATCCTCTTATTAACTTTCATTGTTGTCTTTTCCAGGAGGGCACTCTGACAGTACACGTAGAAGACATGATGATCTTAGAGACAACAGGCTTCGCTTCCCCTGCCTAAACTCTTGACTCTGAGAGGCCTGTGTTTTTACTCTGTAAACTGACAAAAACATTACCAAAGCGAAGCAATATCACCTCTCCAGAGTCGATAAAACAGTCACTCAATTCATAGATGGGTTCACGCACAAATGCTTTATATTACAGCACAGAAATGACAAGAAACTAACCAGGAAAGATCTTAAAAATATGAGCAAATCTTTGTTAATATTTGACTTATTTTTTCAAAACATTATAAAAGTTTTTTGGTAACTAAATATAACTAAATCATCATGACCCATTACACTGTTCTCCCCTGTGTGTCTCTTCCAAAAAGTGATTTTAGATTTGGACTAAAGAACACACTGTGCAGCTGAGGAGGAGAGCCACGTGTGGTGTGAAAGCTTTCCCCAGTGATGGGCTGTGATCTCTAAGAGCTTTTACCATCTCTATTTCCCAGAACAGACTTTAGCGAGGCTCTGATATCCAACAATTAGCAGCTTCCTCGCAGGGATACCCGAGTGTATAATTAATGTCCCGCAAAAACATTTTGGCCAGCCACCGCGTACTGCATAACCTGATGCTAATGCACGCTTTCATGTGTTGCATTTCCCTAACGTGGGCACTGCTCGCTATCTCAAAAGGGATACTGTCGCTGCCAGTATATGAAGAGGCACACCAGGGGAGGATGCTCCCACTAAATTGTGTGATGTATAAACAAAGTGAAGTTCAACCATAAAAACAAATCAATACTTATTCAGAACATGATTTATGAATGCAGGCAGTTTACAGGGAGTGTGCCAGACTCCATGCACGCTGCATGGGTCTGGATAAAGCAGAGCCATGAATCATTTTCACGTGGCAAAAGCCATGGATAAATCATAATTGGCTTGCACTGAGTCACGCGCCCAGTGCTGGCTACTAGACTGGATCTACAAATTGCAGCGGAGATGGACAATGGTGCGGCGTTATGATGATGGCTCGCTTCTCTAACTCCTTGGAATGGGTCTCATCATAGGACACAGACAAACTCTCTGTCTCCGTTAACAGATCCTTTCACGCCGCGTCACACCTGCTGCTGCGCTGTGCTGAATGGGCCGGTGCGTCCTATATGTCAGATCATGACAAGACCACACATACACAGACACACAGACACAGACACACCCACACACCCCCACACACACACAGACACCTCAAAACTGGATAAGAGGAAAGTCATCAAGTCCTTGACAGTTGCAAAAAAATGTTTTCCCCTACAGACCACCACACACACATCCATGCCCGTTGTCCGTCCCATCCTGATAAGCATCGTCAGTGATAATGGCCTTGTTAATGAAGTGAGACGTGCTTGAGACCAGCGGCTGATGCAGCTGATGGTTATCAGTGGGTGGAGCCGTCAGTGGTGCAGTAATAAAGTCAATATTTCCTGGGACACACTGCTGAGACAGGGATGAGCCTCGCTACACACTCGCACATTATCTTCGCGGTCCCTGTGTCTTTTTATTCGTGTGGTTTTGATTATGCGTCTGCCTCTGTGCGATACGTGATAATCCTACATGGTAATGACCTGATGAACACACGTTGCACACGCACTGTGTGTTTGCACGTGGAGCTACAAAAAAGGGAACATTACAATGGGACTTTTCATGCGTTGCTTCCTGCAATCAGCAACAAAGCATCATTCAGCTAATGACGGCTTTCATGTGGTGCAAATTACAACATTCAATAGTAACAGGAGATCGCAGCAGAGGCCTCTTGACCATTAGTAAGCCTGCCGAGTGCACGTCACACATATCTAACACCCATCACTCAGAAAAAAAAAAAAAAAGCCACGCAGAGCATGTAACCTCTCTTAACAGCCTGCAATTTGATGGAATCAGAGAATGTTCTATAATGTGTTGAAGATATATCAGGCTTCATATTGAATCCTTTTACATCCCTCAACCACTCAGTTACTGGCAAGATTGACAGTAGTGTTAAAAAACAGTCAGTCATCGCTTTGATTGGAACCAGGCTACAGGCAGGTCCAACAAATTCAGCTCACGTCCTGCAATCTGGCGGTGAAACCCTTCAGGTGTGTCAGGTTGTCATATAATCAGCTCGCGTTAAATTAGACCAAGGCTAATGTCACTGCAATTTCAATAGGAAGGAGGGAGGACTAATTACTGTCACCCGTCCTCTCATTCCCCCGGAGATGTGAGGTCGCTAGGGGAGGGTCAGGAGAGGCAGACACAACAAAAGGATGAAGAGTTTGGAAGAAAGATGGAAAACTACTTTCATCATCCTTCAAAATGTAAACTGGAGGACGGACAGCGGATCGGTCTTGATCCACCTGGCAACTGTAATATATCGCATTTAAATTCTGGCAAACCTCGGACACCATGGTGCTCCAGAAATGTCAAATTACACTGACAGATTACTCTGAAGTCCAAGAGGGGACAGAGCAGAAAAGGTATTTGCCAATCTGTCCATTATCTATCTATCTATCTATCTATCTATCTATCTATCTATCTATCTATCTATCTATCTATCTATCTATCTATCTATCTATCTATCTATCTATCGTATGCTCTACAAGGTGACTGACAGACATCAGCTCATCCCTATCCATCACGAGTTCTTCGCACATTATGCCCATTATACGCCATCCAAAAAGAGGTTAAGATACATCAGTCATCAAAATGCTCAGCTGTTTCTGTCAAACAGAACAAGAGTGTAGAGGAATAGAGTGAGGGGATACAGGGTGAAATGAAGACAGGGATGTAAGGTGGGGAGGGGGGAAGAAGAAGGAGATGTGCACACCGACATAAAACCCCCATTAATCACGAGGCTGTCCTGCACGCCTCATGTGACAAATGAAACAGAATAATGGTTTCTGCGCAGAGTGAAATACGGGATAGAATGGCCCTCATACTGTAATGATCCCCCCCCCCCCACCATCCTTCCTCCATAGCCGGAAATCAAATTAATACCCGCTCTCGGAGCCTACTTAGAGTCTGCACCATCCACTGCCACACGGGCGTTTCTTAATGGATTAGCCAACTGCGTCACATGTGTGACACAATTTATATGAACTCATTTGCCTATTCTCTCCCGCATTTAGTGATGACTGCATTTGCTCCCCAAACGCAAGTAAAATGTGGAGCGTAATGATGAAAACAAATCACTTATCGCACGCACCTGGCTTTTCCAGAGAGGGCCACGGCACAGAACTATGACAATTCACAGTGTTGAGAGAGGTGATACACACCGGATCTCAGTATTCATGATGTTGTGCCGGCAGGCGGGAAAGAAACGGAAAGTCCACGCCAAAGTAAGGGTTGCTTTGAAATACTGCAGGTATGAAACCCAACGAGGAATAGCAGGATGTAAAGATCAGCTGATACCTTAGAATACCTTTGAAAGCAACCTTCATGCTTAAAAGTATAAATGTAAGTAATTCAAACTGCTTTCGTGTTTACCCTCAAATCAGTTCAGGCCAGGCTACATCGGAGGTTAAGCCACTTGTGACCACACAACAAGGGCAGTAGTGCATTTCTTACTGAAAGTACTTTGAAATACATTATTAATCACAGTAATGCTCACTTACTATTGCAATATGGGTGTTGGCTTGTTTGTTGTCCTACTGGGAGTTTGATGGATGTTTGACAATAATTGGGTCTCTCTGCTGCATATTAGCTCAGCAGAAAGGTTTGAGCGTTGGCAAAGCAAAAGAGCTAAATGCATGCAAATTCATCCTAGTCATCCTATTCCTAATCATAGTCCTATTAAGATTCAGGCTACATGTTGTGTTGTGTTCTCTTAGCTTACCTTGTTTCCTCTCTTTAGCAGATGTCATGAGCCGACCTTGACAATAGCCTAGTTTGTCCAGAGATAGAGGAGATGGAGTTGGAGCTAACAAGCTAACAAATGGAAAAAAGAACAGCTAGCCCACAGCTAGCTTCATTTTGTAGTTGTAGAGAAGTTTCTACAAAAGTAGCCTACTTCAATGAGCCGTGTGGAGAGGCTTGAGTGTTAGCTTAAAGAAAAAGAGCAGTTAAGGCTCCGTGTGTTCTTAGCTTACCTTGCTAACGTCACAAGCCCAACTTGAGAAAAACCTGGTTTGCCCAGAGTTAGAGGAGTTTGAGTGCAAGCTAACAGAGCTAACAGAGCTAACAGGGCTGCCAGTAAAGAAACTCCAAGCTGTAGGCTAGCTGCTTGGTTAACTGTGATTGTTAAACATATAATGCAACAAAAGTAGGCTACTTAATCTGTAGGCTAGCTGACTTAAGAGGTTTGTAGAAAGACTAGAGTGTTAGTCTAAAGTAAATTAAGGCTCCATGTGTGTTCTTAGCTTACCTTGCTAACGTCACAAGCCCAACTTGAGAATCACCTGGTTTGTCCAGAGTTAGAGGAGTGTGAGTGCAAGCTATGAGAGCTAATATTAAGCTAGCTGCTGGCAAAAATAAACACCAAACTGTCATTTTGTAGTTTCACATCTTAAATACAGATTATGGCCGATGTGGAGAACTTGGTGTGTCTAAAGACAATAAAAACAACTGTAATGATTAATGTAGGGGAACTTCTTGTGATTGTTTCTAACTTGTAGCAGCTACAATCATACAGAAAAATACTCATTTTTTGGCACGGCCGTCCTCTACCTGCATCTGGTGGAGGAAAGGAACTCAGAGGAGGCAGGGGAAAAGCCGTTCACTGGCACTACACAAAGAATAACAAATTTGCCGACTCTCCTCTGCGCGTATCAGGCCCAGCTGTTCAGCACCACATCAAAACCCCTGCATTTGTTCATAATTAATGGTTTGCCGCTTTGTGGGACTTGAAGGGGATGATACAATGCCGTCTCATTGTTTAGTTAAAACATGAGGACGCTGCACTGGATGCGCTTGGAGTGGTACATTACACGGGCTGAGAACGTGGAGAGGCTGTGGGGAACGAGGAAGAGGGAGAGAAACGGTGTACAGATTGGACTTGGTATTGGATGGGAAGGTGAGAGGCACTGCCGTAGCTTCACGCGCGGCTCATCGCTCCCGGTCTTGCCCTTCCTGGGGGTTTTAGATGAAATGTCAAGATATTTTGAGGTTTGATGAGGTGAGGGGACATATGTGCGTGCCTCCTCACCTTGGTGTATGAACATAAAAAGAGAAGAGAACAAAGGTAATGAGGGCATGTGCATTTATGCATAGAGCGCGGCTATATGATCGCTATGATTCTCCGCGGGGGCACATCGAGAGAGCTTTCATGTCTACGTGGGCGCATATGTGTGTAGATGCTCTGCGTATGTGTGCGCCCTAGTTTAGGTCAGGTCACATAATATAGAGCGATTGTTCCCTGCGAGGTAAATACAATAGATGGGAATAATCTCAGAGAGATTGCTTTTTCCAAACCCCCGACACCGTCCGGCTGAAAACAGGTTAGGTAGCAGAAAACATACAGCTCTCTCTCGTGTGGCCGAGGAGTAATTTGGATGGGCTCGCTGATTGTGGCGTACAAAAAAAAAAAGAGAAAAAAAAGAAAAGCAACCCAACAATGAGCCGCGATGTTGTCGAAAATGTCACCACGTAAACAGTGCGCAGCCTCCCCTCAGAGTGCTTCCTCGCGCTCCCACAGAAGTCCATTAGCTTGTCATTCGCTTTTCTTTGCAGTCATTCAGCTTTTGCACATGGCCCGTGGCAGTGTGGAGCAGCTTGCTCCACATGAATAACAATATCTGATTATTCAGACAGAAGCCAGAGTGAGTCAGCTGTCTCTACTGTATTCTATCATCTCATCTCCTCCTTTCCTCTCTTCTTCCCTTTCCTTCTCCCTCCCGCTCGTCTCTTTTAAAACCACTTAGGCTCTCCTCTTCCCCTCAATCTGTCTTCCTCTCGTCTTCCTCCTTTATTAATCTAACAGGTTACAGTTCGCGTTGTTCATTTCTCTTCACTCCCCGATCGCTCTCTGCCTGCGTGTATGTGGTTTTTGTTTTTTTTTTTACCGGATGCTTGTGTACAATCTGTTATAGGAGGAGGAGAAAGTAACTTTGCCTACGGCCATGTCGGCTCGCTGTTGTGTGGGCGGGATCACAGAAGGATGAGGGGGAGTCTGCCACATTCACAGGACAGGTAGAGCGCAGTAAAGTCAGGCCCGCTGCCGAGACATAAAAATAAAGCCCGGGATTGAGCGCCCACAGGGACAGCCCTGTCTGTATCCACCTTGGAATACACTTAACTTCCAGCTGGATATATTTAGACCAAACAGACTTGTTCTTCCTTCTCCGTCTTATATTTCAGCTTTAAACTATGAATGGCCTAACACACAAAAAACAGGCCAAGGTGCTCCGAAGTAATGCAGACGATTACCGGCGTGTCATCAACAGCTTTTTAATGAAAGTCCATATATCTCAGATTCAGCCCTGACTGATTTGGCAACGCTCTCTAAGTGCAAGTGCAGTAGAGTTGTGGGGGCAGTTTCCTCCGTGAGCAGCTTCTTTGTTAAGATATACAACATCTGTCCAGAACTACTTGCGATGTCACAAAGCGTGCTGATGGGTGGCCTCTTCAACTCAGCGCAGAGAAAATGAACGCTTACACAGCCTTCTAGTGTCAAACTCTTGAGGAACAGAAGAAATACGCATTTCTGACCGGGGGGGGGGGGACGACTTCAACCGTGACTTTGAATAGGGTGTTTACTGAGAAAAATGCAAACAAAGAGCGACTAAAACGTTTCACCGCCGGGCATATCAAACGAATCTGGCAGTCCTCTGCTGCCGAGACAAAAATGGAAATGCATGAAAAGCCCACCCTGTTCTCCTGACTAACCTGCACGAAGCGCTGGATTCATTTAAATAAACTGACAGGGCAGACAGTGAGACAGCCCCGCAGTCATGGTTTCTAAGAGGTAGCGCTCTTTGATAAGGAAATAAGCCTCGGAGGGACTCCAAAGAGCTGTCCGAGTCAGCCCGTTTCAGATCCGGGCAGAGTGCAGACTCTCACCAGAGCCGGCCCAACCCCTACATCAAAAGACATCTGTCCTTTCCTTTGCTGTTCAATGCCACTCTTTCTCTTCCTCTATCCTTTTCTATAGTCTGTTTTCCCTTCATCAGCCACCTCACCTTTTCTCTTCCCACTGATGAAATACAACCCCGTGAAGGAGGAAACTTATTATTCTTTTTTCTTTTTTTTCTTTTCTTTTTTTTTTTTTTAGCATAAATGCAAGACAGTTAATCTCCCTCCCTATACCCTGGTGTCTTTCATTTCACCTTCTGCTGGAGCAGGAGACCTGGCGACCTGAAACATAAACCTTTAATTGTGGTGATGGAGTGCCGGCCCGTGACGATGAGGGGGCCGCAGGAATCGCTCTTTCAAGTGGGGGTCGCCGTGTTATTAGCAAATGAGGAGCTGCAGGGGCCGCAGGCAGCCCGGCAGCAGAGACAAAGCGGTGCAGGTGTGGAGAAGTTTCCCCCCCCCCGCCGATCTCGAGCCCACAGACCACCAGAGCAGCTAACAAACGCCGAGTGAGGATCGTGTCTAATTAATATAGGTATGATAACAGAGCTTCCTGCCGTACCGAATGCTGCGCTCCACTTCTGTGTCTTGGGGCTCTGTTTGATAATTACCCAGCTAATGAGAGCGAGCAGGGGTGCAGATAACAGGGGTTAAGTGAATTGTAGAGACCAGAATGTCCCTCTGTATTCTTCTGATGCACTAATTACGACTCGCAGCGGCAAACGCGAGCCATAATCTCTATTGTTGGAGGAGAGAGGAGCTATCGGCAGCTATCAAATGTCATGCCGGAGCAAAAGATTGAAGGGAATATTTCATGATAGGCCGGATGAATTCTGGACTCTGACATTAAGGGCATGCGCTGCCTTCTGCCGTGAAAGACGTGTTGGATTCACTTTTTGCGAAACTTTCCCCTCAAAAGGAGACCTGCAATCGCTGACTGTCATTTATCGATCGAGAGCAGCCGGCTTAAAATTTGTGGCGGCGCAACCACTCTGGAAAAAAGACATCAATAATGGAAAAGGGGGCCGAGAGATGAGACGAGTTGACAACGTAGTTCTGTTGCATTAACCATGAGAGAGTCTCCCTCCTTTGTCTTTCCCCTGGAAATCCAAAAAGAGGAACAGATGGAAATCGGTAGAAGAACGGTCGGCAGGTGCTCTGGCTTCTTCGTCGACGAGCCTCGGATTGATCTGGGAAATGGAGGAGAGGCCGCGGGCACGGACCCAGAGCCTGGGCCGGCGGCCAGAAAGAACGCAGCTGCACAATTCCCACCGTCCTGGCCAGGGCCGCGGCGAGGCGCCTCCATCTTGTGCTCTCTGTGTCTAACACGCTTGGTCTGCCAAGTGCTCCTTTTTAATTAACTACTCCACACAGCTGCATAATTACTCCACTAACCTTCCCTAATCAGTCGCTTGCCGGCGCATACAATATTTCTCTACTCTGCTGTTTATTGTTCATTACCTGAACGCATCCACAATGCAACTCGGGGGTTGACCGTGCTGGAAGCTAATCTGAAGCAACACGACGGTGTGGAACTTTGGCACAGCCTGACACAACGAGCTGCATGGAGACCGAAAACAAACTCCCGAGGAATCATTTCACGAGCTGTTATTGTCGGGAAGGTGTTTACATGCAGCGTGCTCTGTTCCACGGTCGCTTCTGTTTCGGGTGCATTCACCGGCTCGTGCATGTTCTGGCTGTCTCTATAATCAGGCAGCTGTATCGCAGGGAGGGAAGAGGCATAATTGTATGCTTTCTGTTCCATTCAGCCCAAAACCAGTGTGAAGTGTTAAAGTATCCACTGTTGTCTTGGTTACATCTTCCTTCTTGTCTTTTCTGCGTCTATAAATAACGCTGAGGGGCCTGAACTCAGAGGAAGCCCCCATCGGTATGAGTCAACAGTTGGAACACAGCGGAAAGCATCAAGTAGCAGAGCTGAATGGCAGAATGTAAAATAAACGACACTTGAAACCAGGTAAACGGAGCGCCGTCGGATACAGCTCCAGATTAGGCGAGCTGGAACACGAGAGATTAATTTGAAGCCACTTAATCTGTCGCTGAATCAATAACGAGTCTTAGTTAATGAACGTAAGCATATAGCGTATTAGAGAGCGAATAAACAAAACAACATGACACAATGGCATGTGATTCCCATACTTGTGGCAGCGTGACCTTCTCTCGAGGCCGCGCGCGAGCAATCCGACACTGGAACTGAGCCGACACGGATTCCAGAGTGCCGCTGTTGATCCGGAGCTGGCAGGTAGGATTTAGCACAGAATTTTAACTGCATTTTGTATTCCGTCGTTCTAGCCTTTAGTGTCGGTGCCGATGGTTGGGGCGGCGTTACGCACAAACTGCACCTGTTTTTCCGTGAAACACACAGGAAGATTCAGTGGCTTTACACAGGATGTCTTGACGAGGTGACAAGGTGACATGATGATGCGTCATCGTGTAGCAGGGTAGGGCAGCTTATCTAACAGGCTTTGGATATGGTTACATTTAATATTACAATGTAGATTAAAAAAAAAATGTTCTTCCAGTACTGATACGTATAGATAAATTATTTCCTGTTTTATTTTGAAAATATGTACTCCATTTGTGGTGATTGCTCACCTGTTGCCCTGTTGTTCCTCGCACTCCTCATGTTTCTGCCTGTCTTCCCCGAGCTTCTTTAGTTTTGTGCATTTTGTGTTTTTATCATTTTTTCAGATCTCAGATTTGTTTCCTGGTCCTTGAATATTTCGCCACCTGCTTTCCTGATTCTTTGGTCACTTTTATTGATCAAAGAAGTGTTAACCAAGAAAAAACTATTAGCAGACAATGACAATAAATTGCCATAACACGATCATAATACTCGACTGAAAGTTGATAAAAGGCCGTGAATTATTGAAACACTGATTTACCTCCCAACCCACTGGCAGATATGTTACATACCAATTTCAATCTGATGAAACAGAATCTGAATACATGCAAATAGCTGCAAACCAACAGCTGATATTTCATCTGATTCACCCCAAACACATGGAAGAGCACTGAGGCTGAAAGGTTTACGGAAAACCTACAAGGAAATACACACACCAGACACATTTCAATTGTCAAACATGTCGTCATGTTTCACTGCAGGCGAAACTAAACCGCGATGAGATGCTTGAAAACGTGTGTATCTACAGACATTTGTTGTATTCATCGGCTCTCAATCATGCTCCAAATCATCTAACATGTTGTTTTCCTACATGCTCTCGCTGTTTTGCATTTTAAAACATGCAAAGCGGTGGTAAACACGCCTAAACCACAGCGGTTGCTGCATCCTGCAGATAGGCTGCTCCCATCCCCATCCCCATCCCCGCCATTCCCTCTGGGACTTGCATGTGCCGGTCTGGGATGGGTGGGTGATGTCACTGATGCTTTCCGGTGCGCTGCTCCTGTAATGGAGTCAATTTAGCTCCACGCTGAACCATTTCTGTCCAGCCTCGCCCCATGAAGGACACATTAGTCCCCCCGCCCTCCGCCCCGCCATCCCATCTCTCATTTCTTTCCCTCATCTCTTTCACTTCCCGCTGCTTCCTCTCATCTTTCTCTCTACGCCTCTCCTACTTTTATCATACATCCCCACATTTACATTTTGTTTCCTGTGCTACACACCATCAGCTTTTTTTACCCCCGTACTGTGGCCCTCACCTGTACCCGCCATGCAATAAACATGATAACGAGTTGGCCCCTCACGGGCACGTGAGCATGATCATATAATATCATAAACTGTGGCTTTGATTAAATGCTAATCACCAGCGCTGAGTGGTGGCAGCACTGGGAGAAACTTATCCGCCACGCTCACTCGTAGGCACAAACTCATGCACGTCTCCCAGTCGCCCGAGAGTGTGTTTTGGAATAAAGTAAACATCACTTTCACTGGGCTCGCTCAGTTTCTTGGAAGCAGTTGCGTGGGAGTACGTTGCGTTTAAACACCCCACTATCTGAGGAGAACACTCCCGCTGCCTCCTTTGAAGCTGCTTCAACTTTAACCCCAGACAAGTTTCACATTCACTCTGAACACTTTTCCTTTTTTTCCTTCTCTGTTTTGACCAGAAGCGTAAACACAAGTTGCCTTCCAACACTATCAAAAGCCCATCACGGCCATTCCCTCTCCATCACCGGGACCCCGCATCTCCACAAGTATGCGGTATTTTCCCTCCGCGCTGCTCCAGAGTTCCACGAGCTTATTAACACATACTCACACCCATCCAACCTCCAGCTCCATCCCCTCCATCTCTGCCTCCTGCATGACTACACAAAGAAGGGATTAAGTTATCAGGATGATGAAGCGAGATCCATACACTTGTGCTAAGTTTGACTTGTTGCGATGGAAAGTGAACTTTAAATAGTCTGGACTGTGTTTATGCCAGATTAGCGCCGGCGGCACGCACGGCTCACTTGCTAATTTGCCTAAATTGTCTCGCGCGCTGGCGTCGGATTAGGCGGTGTGATGACTTGCACTCTTGCCGTACGGGCCTGTGAACGCGTCATTGGGAGTTCACTCCGGGATAGACTGCACACACACATACATGAACACACACAGGGTCATATTTAAAAAAAACAAAAACAAAAACAACTGGAATCAACTGCCAGCAAGTTAACATCCGTGACTTGTGTGGTGAAGACTTTGAAGTAAGGAAAAACTTGCTGTCGTCACGTAGTTTCTATTTTTGCAGATTAGCACAGAGGACTGATAGAGAGCTTCGTCACATGGCGCGTGAACAATCACCTGGAGCATCTACATTAGCAACACCAACTAGCCTGAGGTGGACTACAAAGTGCCAGATAAAGATGTTGCTGCAGAGAAGAGATGAATCTCTAAATATTGTGTCTTCACAAACACATCTTCAACCCAGCAGCACAGAAGATCTGCACCAAGGGGGGGACTTTTTTAGAAACTTACTAGTGGACCATGGACCAAAACCAAGCCTCTATTGTATAATATTATTACGTTTCAGAATAGATACGGACCTGAGAGGCAAGTAAGACAGAAAAAATCCTGTTGAAATCTTTTCTCCTGTGTTTATGACTTAAGAACACAAAAAATGAATACCAGAGACCACAACATCATGAACTGTCAGTGAAGCCGACCTTTGACCTTTTGGATATTAAATTCAGCCGATCTGAAATGCATGCGAAATACTTTGGAAATTAATTCTTGGGTTATGTGGAGTCACAGTGACCTTGACCTTTGACATTTGATCACTACCATCATTTGAATACACTTCCTGACATGAGACGTTCACAGGAATTGGGACAACCCAAAACCACAATGCCTCCAGGCGAGGCTCTCTCCAGTGCGGAGGCATAAAAAAAAAAAAAAAAAATCTGGTCTGAATTCGTCGAGGAAAAATGACCGTTTACAATTTCATGAAATATTAAGGAGCTGTGAATAAAACCGGAACGTGCTATTTGGGATGACAGAGGCTACGTGGAGTGTCCTCCACAGGGGGAGACGTAAAATGCAGGGCAGTTCTCTCTGTCAAGTGGAGGAGCAGAGGAGAGTGGGTGGGCGTGTGGGTGGAGGCGAATGGAGGCCAGAAAAAAGGATTGGCATGGAGGGTAGAGAAAGAAGAGAAAAAAAAACAGACAGAGTCGCAGGTCGGGAGGAGATGGAGAAATGAACGAGAGGAATTAAAATTTAAAATAAATGATGTTCTGTCGTTTTATGGCACCACTAAAGATATGATGCCACCATCATAAACTGAACCTGACACCTTGACTTGCCTCTGTGGATCTGTTTGTACTACTCCACATTATTAGCCTAGTCAGCTAAATGCAAACATGTAGTGTAAAAGGATATTACCGCACATCCTCACATGCTATTGTACAAACCAAGAGTGGGACGTGTGCTTTGCAAAGAGCGTTGTACACCTCAAGGGGCACACTGAACACACACACATTAAACATTTAACTCGATCTGCCGTGGCCAAGAGAGGGAGGGGTGCTGGTGGCTAACATCGCCAAATACAACATTATTTCATCCGACAGCAATATTGATGAAGCTCTTGGATCGAACCGAACATCAAATAAATAGAGTTTGGAAATTATTTAGGGACTATTGATCGTTCCTCAGCGGTGTGTTCTTCTTCCATGTTCAGTCTTCTGCGTGGCCTAGCAACAAACAATCGGCGAGCCGGCTGGCTGCGGTTGTGAGGCAGGAGAGGAGACGAGCCCTAGAGCTATCAGTAAAAAAAAAATAAATGAAAAGAAACAAGAAATCTTGTGGATAGGAGTCACAGAGTGTTAAGGTCACAGAGTCACAACCTTAACCAAAGCTCCATCCCTGCAAAGCTGCGTCTACAGCACTTCTTCATAATGTGCTTTTATCCCTCCAACTGCGGCAGTCTGTTACTCTGATAGACTGGAGCTCACCTCCCTCCCACCCTCCCTCCCTCTCCCTCTCTCTCTTCCTATGGTATTTCCCCGTGTACGCTCTATTTTTCATTCCTTCAGCCAAAACTCCCTGCTACTGTCTGTGAGCACTTTGTTGCAATTCAAGTAAATGTCCCGGCTATCAATATTTCATATCAAAGTACATCTCCCGTACTACGCTCTCCTTCGCTGGTGCTGCCGGATACAAATGAGTGCTTTTGTCAGAGCGCAGAGCAGATATCTGCGGCTGATAAGATTGGAGATTTCATTATCATGCTAGTTAAGTTCGCAGAGAGAGAGAGAGCGAGAGAAAAAAAAAACAATCTCAGCAGAATGTCCTCTCAAACAGAGCTAATGTTTAATCTAAAGGACCGAGAACTAAAGGGGAATTTGTGTGACATTTACAGTCGAGATGCCGTTTAATATATTCTTGTGAATGGAGCTCCGCACTCGCTGCAGAACACTTCAGCTGCAACGTGCTTTACATGATGCTGTCCGTGCAATGTTCTACATGGCTGGCTTCAGTGTGCTGCATTTGCACCTCTGCACGGTCATGCACACACACACACACACACACACAGGCACGCAACACACACACACACACACAGACATATGCAGCGCACACTAATGCAATCTGCAGGCTGTGCATCTTTCAACGGGGGCCAATGGCAAGAGACGTTTATGGTGGAGCGTCTTTTTCTGCATGCAGGCTACACACCTGAAAACAGGCGGAAATGTGGGCACACGTGCATGTAAACACGCAAACTCAACTACATGTGGACATGCGTGTATGTAGCTGAACATCATTGTCACGGCAATCGGCGGAAAGGACTTTCCAAAAGGCAAATACAAAGTTTATGATGGATGGCACAGTCAGGTGCATGCAGGCACACGAACAGCACGTCTCACTATGGCGAGAGCTTAAGTCAGTCGGCGAGAATATAACTGGTCTGATCCACACGGCAGCGGAGTGGTAATCCAACCAAAAGCTGCCAAATGATGTTACCGAAGCAACTGGCATTCATTTACATTTGTTATCTGTCAGCCCTGCATAAAATTCTGACCTATGCCAGAGTGTGTTTTCACTGTTTACTGCTTAATGCAGTACAGGCTGTATCAACTGTCTTAGGCGGAACAAACTGACACTTCTGTCTGTTGAAATTATACAACCCTGTGCATTTTTTGTTGCTTTTTTTGTCCTGCTATACCAAACTCAATCTGAACCGCTACCCCAAAACCTGGGAACATGTTGAGTTGACACATCCAATGCTAATGAGAGCAATGAACCGCAGAACCAGAACCAAAACAACGAGCTAAAAGACGCTATAATGCACCTTAGAGTTGAGGGCAACTGCACTCATCATGCCCACCTCCACCTGTTCCTCACCCTCCTCAGAGAAGCCAGCCAACAGCTCCAACCCTCCCCCATTAAGCCTTCTGCTTGGCCTTCTATCAGACACACTAAACAGGCTACCGTCTTAATGAGCCTGTCTTTGGCCCAGTTAAGCCTTAATCTGATATCCTATACCAGCAATAGTAATTGATTCTCTGTCGTCATAGGCATGTGACCGCTGCGATGACAGGCAGACAGGACGTCGGAGCTGACACAGTGTAATGGGACAGTTAATTTCTGTCCTGAGACTCTATAATGTCGTCAGAGGGGATTAGGGTAGCGGCACATCAGGTTGTGGGTGTGTCTGCCTGTCACTCAGACAGACGGGAGGCTGGATTTATACCTCCCGATACCAGAGTTAATCCCGGCAGGAAGACAGACTTGGTATTTCAATTAGGAAAAAGAGTAATTTGCGGAATTCTCTCGTGTTCGGTAAGATGAGTCACAGCGGCGTGATTAAAATCGTGGCCCCTCTTGGATGGTAAACATTTTCAAATTAATATTTATCAGACTTTTAAACTCTCAAACGTAAACAGCATTCCTCCGTGGCAACTTTCCACTGCCAAAGTGCGCGCTGTTGCTCGAGTCGCATTCCTCCGACTCTGAGGAGATCCACGGGCTGTATAAACCTGTACATCTGGCAGTAAACTCGCAGACACAAGGGCAAAGACAAGGAGGGGATCTCAAGTGGAGGGCTGAGGAAGCAGGAAAACAAATACTTGATTGAATGTTACATAAACTGAAATGTAATTCCAGATGAATGTTCATCTGTTGATGAAAGTGAAACTGGCTGTTAACTTGAAAGCCTCTTTTTTCCTTCAACTTAAAGGTGCACTGTGTATTTTGGGAGAATAAATTCAAACTTATAAATTTAAGACAGTATTAACGAGGTGCTAATACAAATATTTATCTTCTCCATAACTGAATAAACAAGCTGTTCTCAGAGGGAAATAAGGCACTGAAGTTGGAAAAGTGGCAGGGTCCGCCAAATATAAACATCAGTCAATGATGATCTTTGCGTTTCTTTACAAAACTACATAATGCACCTTTAATATCCCTCAGCTGGTCAGGCCTGTGAATACAGATGTGTCCATATGCACTGTTGTGTGCTTGAGGCGACTTGAAAAATTTAATTAATATGCCTCCTGGGATTACATACCACATTGACACACACACATACACACACACACACAGTCAAAAGGTCACGCTGGAAGTGCGTCGCTTTATGAAATTCCACGATGAATCTAACAAAGATTAAAGGGCCAGGGTTTCATCAACTGTGACATGTGAAGAAAAGAAATAAATACATATTGAAGCAATAACAGAGGAGATGAATCATGCATCCACGGGTGGATGAATCACCGCCTCTGCCGATTTAATGCTTCACATTATAATCCGCATTAGCATTTACCCATTCACAATGTGGCTATACGTTTAAAATGAGGCCTCCTAATCTCTCCACAGATTCCCGTGATAAACAATTGGAAGGAAAATCTAGATTTTCAGGTTCCGTTCCCCGCACGATGACACATTGTTTCCTCACTCGACGCGTTGCGGGGCGGCGGGACCGCGGCCGTCCTGGCGGTATTTTTAGACGTTAGCCTTTCCTTTACATCTGCCTCTAAGTGTTAAGCAGTTTTAATGCTAAGCTTTATGCTGTGAGATGAACTATATGGCAACATTAATGCAGTCTTAAAGCAGCATTAGTGTGATCCTGATAGAGCACGACTACTTGCTGTAAAGCGGTGGGTGGGTGGGGGGAAGCAAACACTTGAAAAGGGCGAGAATAGCAACACTGGAAACGTGACAAAGGCCGCTGCTACTTTTCTTTGTATCAACAGTCGTCCATCAACATTAGTATTGCTATTTGCTCGCAGACACCCTGGAACGGAAGGTGAAAAGTAGGGATGCCTAAGAGCGCTAGGTGGCCTTTGGATACTGTCACGCTACTTAAGCGGGATTTATTGCAAAACAAGTATACTTTAAAAATCTTTAGTTGGGCCGGTGCCTGAAACGGTGGCCAGCACCAGAAGCAGAGTTTGGCTGCAGTCGCAGAATTCCTCTTCTTGTGGGTTTGGCTGATTCATATGCCAGTACACAGAACACAAAATAAATACAAATAGGACGGGGAAAGTCTCATAAATGTTATTAGTTCTGTCTGGAAAGAAGAAAAAGATGAAACAAGTGATGCGGGAGCGCGTGGGGGGGGGGCGATTAGAGGACACCAGAGAAGAAGTATATTTCACACAAGAGGCGATGTGGATAATCACAGAAGGTTATAAAGAGAATCAACTTTACAGGGAGTCACTGAAGGTGGCACAAATGGGCATAAAAAAAGAGCTGAACTGCAGTAAAAGTTCAGCAAAGAAAATAAGAATGCAGACATAAATACATAATGTCCGCTGAAGCCGAGGGAGTGAGGTATCAGAGACACGCGTATTGTGTACAAGCCCCAGTCTTGCCACAGCGCGCCTGGCCAGTGGTGTTTCACTTTCACTTGCGCTGTACAAACTCCGCAGCCCTGCACTCTGAAATACAAAGAGATAGGTGGGCCTTTCAGCGCAGCGGTCAATACCTGAGCGTCGTCTTATCGATTGGCGAGGCCTCAACAAAATGTCAACACCCAGCAGACCAAAATCTTCCCTGATCCCGCTGTGATAGAGGACAGATCACTCTTCAGCTGGCAGTAAAGCAACACATGAAAACAGAAAGGAAATTCATCTGACAGCCCTTCAGAAGAGGTCCAGAGCTCAGAACACACACACACTCTCTCATACACACACGCGCGCGCGCCGACTTATACGCGGTGTTTGTCTACCGCAACTGCACATTCAACCAGAGGCAGTGTGACCTTTCGGATGTGTCAGACGTTGATCTTTTGGCCCTCTTGCCCTGACATTGACATGGATCACATGGTCTGAGTGTGTGTCTTCGCCCCAGTTTGCCCTGGGGCCAGCCGGGCTCCTTCCCACCAATGGCAGTAAGCTGATTACAATCACACCAGGGAGCTAAAGGACCGTATCAATGCCTGTCTTCACCTCGCCTGACCAGACACACAGATGGACATTTCCAGTTCAGGGCCCTTTCAGTGATGTGTTTGACTGATTTAGTGATTTTATTAATGGGCTTGGTTGAAAACTGAATGGCACATGAAGAGTGAGATGAACAGAACATATAAAGCAATCATTTTTGTCCGATGCCTCACACAGTAGCTGTTAGGGGGATTAAAGCTGTGACCTTTGGGTTACTGAAAGGTTTCAGTCGCTGGTGGGGGGACTGCACTAAATCTAAAAGCTGGCAGTAATACACAACCTCACTGGACCCTAAAACTTCAGGTGCAATGTGTAGGAATTTCAGTTGAAGACATTGGAAAATTAACTACAAAAAAGCAAAACATGTTCTACAAAAGCCTAACATGTTTGACTTTTTGACATCTATATATTGTGCTGCAGATACATCTCCTGAGGTTAGCATGCACTGCTATCTGAGCAAAATGGCTAACAGTGGCTACAGCCAGCAGCAGCCCTGCTGGAAAAACCAGCATAAACCAGCACCAAAACACAACATATGCTGGTCTGGGACAATCTATTTAATTACATTTGATCTCTTGGTAAGAGTGTGCAGCCTTGTTAGCGGCTAATTGCCTGTACTATAATGGTCATAAAGAAAATGCTAACACGCTGATTTTCGGCATCTGAATTGTTCAACACCTTTGTCGCGTTAGTTTCGTAACATTCGCCGATTAGCAGTCAACACAAAGTGTAGTGTAATGCGATGGGGATGCCGTTAATTTTACACTTGTTAAAACTGGCTAAAAGTTTGGACAGTCATCAAAGATGATCGTGTGGACATCAGAGATATTCCTCACTAGTTCAGCTTAAAAAAAAAAAAAATCAAAAGTCTCTCTACAAAATTCAAGTGAAGTGAGGAAACTCCTGAAACGAGCAGAAATCTCCCCTCGCTGGGGGGCATAAATTGTTAAATATTGTGTTTAAACTTTCACGACCCGATATGAGAATACAGTAGAGCAGAAGGAACTCTGTCAGAACGGATGTCAGGTACAGGAAAACAGAAAATTTAAGGTGCATTAAAGCATTTGAGTGGAGGCAGAGTTACTGTGGTCAGCATTGAGGGGCCCCTGTGGCTCAGCAGAAGACGCAGCCACAACAACCACCCCCACCCACACACACACACACACACACACACACACACACACACACACACATACAACTAAGAGCTGGAGATATAATAATTTCTTCTGTCACTTCCTGGGGTGCAGGGAGACAGCCAACAGCTGGCAGCGTAGCCCACAGTGACGCCAACAGCACGATGACATGAGAGAGAGGCGTAGCATTAACGAGGGGAGGACGGCGTATGAGAATGGAGGCGGTCCGACGGAGGAGCTAAATTAGGAAAACAAAAGCCAAAGATAAAGACAAGGGAGGAGGAGGTGGTGATGAGGGGGGGAAATGTGAAGAAATGCATTTGCCCAATCACAATAACTTCTGCTCTGTCACCCTGTCTCCGTTAGGCATCGGCTAACAAGTGGCTTCAACCCTTTTTCAACCTCCCACTGATCTGCGCTATCTGTCTCTTTTTTCTCCCGCACCCTCAGAGACTCCTCCATCGAGCAGAGCTTTTTTTTAATTAATCTCATCTGTCCTACAAAGTCCCCCTGCTCTGCTGCTGATGCTCCGGAGAGACCCTCTGATTGGCCCAAAGAGCCAGGCCGTGAGAAAGGCATCGACACCGCTCTGCTCCTCTCCTTCGTGTGTACACACACACGCACACACACACACACACACACACACACATGCACACACACGCACGCACACACACACGGACCCAACTTCCCTGGTTCTTCTCAAACGGAGGGGAACAGATTATTACATCTTGATGCAATTAAAGCCGACTGTATTTTACGCTCATCATATCACAGCGGCGCCCGCTCCGAAAATGACTGTGTGAACTCATTTGAACACTCCACTGCACAATAAGAGGTAATTTCGGCATCAGCCAGAACTATTAAAGCATTTGGCAAAAGTGACACAAACAGAAAATTGCCAGAATCACTTCATCTGCGGGGAGGAATAAAATGGAGAAAATCAACCGCGGAGACGGAGCATGCATGCGGAGGGCACTGTAAAGCACAAGCGTTTCCCTTAGATTTGCATTTGGGGTTGGTTGTGGGGGCTGAGGTACCAGCTGCTCTGCCTCTCACACAGCCTGTATAGAGATGAATTGCTCCCTGGGTGTCGATAAGTCACCATGGCACACCATGGTCACCATGGAAACTACGCAAACATGGCATTTCCGAGGAAACAAGTGAAATGAGTTTGATTACACATTTCCTTTTCTTTCCCTTCAAGGGCTCCACGAAAGGGTTTTTCTTGGCCTTCAAAGGATATCCCCCTTTGTTAGCAAACACTATCAGCAAGCATCACTTGGTTGTGCTTCCGCTGCAGGTGAGGCCACTCAGTTTTGTGTATCTCAGAGCAGCAGCTCGGCACCGCAGCCACGGCAGGGCGAAGAAAGTGGAGACACCTGATGAGGCATTTCTCTGACCAGTGGTACTGAATCATAAACATGACTGATATGGAGCCAAAATGTAAAAAAAAAGAAAAAAGAAAAAACACCACAGTGAATACCAATGCACTCTCATATCGCTGCTTCCAAGATGGAAACAGTGAGCGGGGTCACAATTCAGCTTATCACCCCGCGAGCGAATACAGACAGGGACATGGAGGGGAAAGGAAAACAGCAGACGGGGAGATGAGCGGGAGCCTTACAGGAAGAAACGGACGACTGGGTGAAAAAAAAAAAAAAAAACGTGAATGTAAAGAGAGGCTGGGAAAGCAGATGGGGTGGTAAACAGAGAACGGAGAGGAGATGAAGGATATTGAAAGAGAGATGGCATAGGGAGAGTGAGGGAGACAACGGCGTGGCTCTCACTGTGTGGTGGCATGCACAGAGAGCTGGCTCAGCAGTATCAGAAGAGGTGTGTGTGTGTGTGTGTGTTTATGTGCGCTGTACTTACCGAGGGCATAAAGTGTGTGCATGCATGTGCAGAGATGTGGAAAACTAACTGTGAGCTGTGACTACATAGTGTGTGTTTGTGTGCGAGGGGGATGCACTGAAGCACGTAATAGAGACCTGGTGTTCATAGCGTTTAGAATGATGACTCTTCCACCCCCTGTCCTCTCTCCATCTAGACCCATTTTCTGACGCCTTGGTGGACGAGGGGGAAACAGCAGAGGACAGGGGGGAGCGGACCTCACAGGAGGCAGGGGACAGGAGGACAGGGACGAGATGAGGGAGGCAGGAGGAGGAAGGAACACATTAGCCTCTTACCCGGCGCGTCACTCAGGCTGGCAGTGCCAGCCAGCGCTGCTGGTCCACAGCCACTCCCACAGCCTTCACTGGGATTTATGTCTCGCTCTGATGGTGCTTACACCGCGGGCTTCTTTCCAAATTTACATCCTTGGGATTTTTTTTGCATGCTGAACAGGCTTCATAGCGCCTGTTCAGGTGCATAACAAGAAACGGGAGGCTATGGGAGATTGGTAATTCCTATTTAAAGAGGCTATAATTGTTATGAGTCTATTAACAACACTCCACATGACAGCCTGTACGTGAGAACCCCTCTTACTGCTACAGGGTTTGCTCATAACAATTACTCGCTGTTTTCGTTTTGTTTTTTTCTGAGCCACAGCTTAAATGGGTTGCTGTGTCTTCATGTTTCCCTTTATGTCAGTGTGTTTTTCCAGGTTCTTGCTCACGTAAAAGCTCTTAAAATGGTAAAAAGGTCAAAGTCCGCACCAACAGAAGCTGCTCTCTCCCACTGAAAACACTGCTCCTTAAACGCCTCGTCATTTGTCCCACCTTTAATGCCATGACTTTGTGACATCATGCTCCGTCACTTCAGTCACACATTTGCATAATTTATGCCTAGCAGCTAGTTTGGCACGTAAGCACTGATTTAGCACAGCTGCTCTGTTGTTGTTAGCGGTGCTGGCTCAGACGTGTGCGCAGTGGCCAATCAGAGGGGACTGGGTATTTTCTTTTAAAAGCTGCGATATGCTACCATTTCAGTTGAGAATTACGAGCAGGATGTGAAGAAATAAGCTAAGCTAACAGCTCACTCTGGTGATATGCTGCTGTTGTTTGTCGGGTGTATGAATTCAAGGTGATGGTTTCTTCGAACAATGCAATGTCAGGGTTTTGAGCTGCTGGTGTGAAAAATAAATAAGCATTCTGAAGATCTTACCTCTGAGAAATTAAGATGGATGAGTACTGGACGCTGGATGAGTGCTTGAATTATAAGACAGATGTTCTGATTATCTTAGTCGAGTAATATCCTTAGTAGCAGCCTTATTCATAACAGATTTATAAAATGGGAGGGTGTATTCTAGGGATGACAGTGGAATCACTAATGAGACTTCAGCCATCAGGCTCCTCACACCATCTGGCCACTCATTAGCCTTGGCTTGTATCGGCCATGTTGTTTGCACTAGACCTGTGTTAACGTGAGTTTTTCTTGTTCCCCTGAATCCAGCGTTCCCTGTTCTTCTCCCTTCTCTATTCCTTCAACATACTGTATATTAGTCTCACCACGTGAGCGCCATTTAATGACATCTTCATTCATGAATCACCACACACATGGTCAAGTGCAATAAGCCCTTCAGACAGGCTGGTGGGCTCTGCTGGGACACCACTGCCACTGAGCTGCATCCAGATTATAATTCCTTTGCATGCAAGTTCCCACTGGTAATCATGAAAATGGAGGAAAGCAGCGGTGGGATATTTGTGCAAAGCAAAGCAAAAGGAGAAAAGACGATGGAGGTGATGTACCGCACTCGCTGATCAAAGAGTTTGTTTTAGAAAGGAATAATCAAAAATGTACAATAGTGTGATTTGATTGCATCGATTTTAAAGGCTCACTGTGTGGTTTTGGAAACAAAATCTTAATTGGTAGAGAAAGGTCTTCATTGATTGAATTTTAAACTCTCTTTGTTTTCATGACAGAATACACTGAATAAACAAACCTTGACCTTAAATGACAGCACAGTTTCACACTGTTTTACTTTGTTTATATGTGGCGGACCCTGCCACCTGTCTAGCTCAAACTGGTGACCTGAGGACCTTATTTTCCTCTGAGAACAGCTTGTTTATTCAGTTATATTAAAAAAACAAAAAAACAAACCTACATTTGTACTTTCGCCTCATTAAGGTTGGAGTTGGAAGAGTTGGAATGACTCCAGAACCATCCAGTGCACCTTTAATGGGCAGAATCATTGATAGCTCTCTCTTCGATGACTTCCTTTGGTTCACTTTGAATGTTCCCTTTCAACCCTGCGGGTGACACTCAGATTCAATGCTATAGTAGCTCAATAAAGAGCCGCAGTGTCCTCACCTCCCCTTCATTTTAAATATGAACCTGGGATACCTCTGCTGTGGAACAGAAATGAGATCGAGTCAGCCTCTGAAATGTGAGTGATAATCTGACAGAATTACACAAAAAAGCTTTTGTGTGATGAATTGTTGATTTATTGCATCCCTTGTGTATCATCTGCCGCACATATATCATTTATTTCTGAACATATAGTGCGGGAAGTACCAGATGCACCCACAGGATGAGCGTGACTGTCCTAAGAGTTGAGCAACACGATTACATTTCATGCATTTTGAACTGCTTTCTCTGCAGTCAGCTGATACCACAATGCTGGTAAACGTGCAACGTGCTTGTTATGAAGGTCGATAGTTGCTGCTTAGTAACATAACTATAAATTCAAACAGCAGCAGCACGACTGCCGAGAGTGGAAAGTGCTCTGTCCGTTGCTTACACCCCTCTGCCATGTGTTGTCCATATGAGGAAATTCATGTTTGGAGTGAGTAAATAGCAGAACAAACCGGTGAGTATTCCCTGTGTATACAACAAATCAGCTACTTTTCACAAAAACAATAGGAGGCACGCTTGTAAAGGCTTCGAATAAACCAAACAGCCACAGCGCACAGTGCATGAAAGTGAAATCAGAGTGCATACTGAAGGAGGAAGTTACAGGACGGGGTTAAAGCGTGCCCTGGTACATCCGGATGATAAACGCCGCTGCCTGTGGCCACGCAAAGACTATAAGAACTCATGCCACCTATAATCTAGGAGGTTCACTCTTATCTGATTATGATTGCAGGGTAAAGAGGATTTAGGCGCTGGTGCCTAAATGCTAGGCTGTGCTGATTAGAGGCCCGGTGGAAGGCTTATGTAACTACTGCAGGAAGGGGAGAAGGTGTGCACTTCCTAAATGACACACTCCTCTCCTGTAAAACATGAGGATAACTTCCTAAAGGCCAAAGAAGATAACGCGGTACAGCGTGGGCTCCTACGTGTTACCGGCCCGCTCTGCTTTCAGCACACGGGTAACGGCAACGAGAGAAATAACCTAAAGGGCCCGCAATCACTACAGTCTGATTTCAACAGTCAAGGTCAGCACCCAGCGGAAAGGCTTTCCACGAAATAAGCAAAAAAAGACACTAAAATCCATTTGCTCAACAAGCTGAGAACATTTCTTCCATGAAAAGCCGATGCCCATCGATTTAACCCTCTGAAGTCTGACCACAATCCATGCAGAGATGGAAGGATGAAACGCAAGATAGTGGACCTGCTGCTTGAGTTTAACCCGAGGGGGAGGGCGGGGGGCACATACTGCGGAGAACATTTCACTTAATGCTGACCAAAGGCCTCTTCCTCCCTTTCCCTATCCCTCTTCTCCCCTCATCTCTGACTCCCCCACTTGTGTCAATACACACAAAAGGCCAAACGTTTGCCTCAGTGCTGTAAAAGCCTGGAAGGAAATGGACGGATGGCGAGTAAGAGGCTGTCTGCAGTGATGTGACACAACAGGCAGCCGGGAGTTAGAGCTCAGCTGTGTGCTAATTCAATTTGCCCCTGTCACATTTAAAGCTTGGCGTTCTTGTCACCTCTGCGCTGCATTAAAGGGACGGCTGAACCAAAAGAATCAAAAATACATATTTCCCCTCTGATGTGTTGTGATATTTATCCGTCTAGATTGTTTTGGTGCGAGCTGCCAAGTTTTGAAACTACTGGCTTTGGAGACGTCTGCCTTCTCTTGAATGCAATGGAACGAGATGGCCGGGTGGCTTGCACTGCAAAATATATTTTAAAAATTCAACAGCAAGGTCTCTTTCCATTAATTCAAGATGATCCACAGAGCTGTCACTGAGAAAACATTTTTTTTCCCACTGAACTCCATCTTAACAATGGACAGAACGAAGGAAGCATAGTAATGACACCCTCCACCGCTAAGTTTTAACATTAGCTAATCTTTATTAGCTTACTTAACTGCCTCTCGTCCATCAGTAGATGCATGCTTCCTTCTGTGCGGTGATGAGAAAATTAAAAAGTTATGCCAAGTGCTTTCCGGTTCCATTTTTTCCAGGAGAAGGCGGACATCTCTACGGCATCTCTAACAATCCAGAAGGATAAAAAGGAGAAATATATTTTTAATTGTGTGGTGAACTTTCCCTTTAAAACATTCAAAAATGGTTAAAACCTAACAACTGAAATGATCAACAAGATGTGAAGCAATAACAGTTTTGACATCACGACACATGTGCACTTTGCTGCGAAGTAGCCACTGAACTTAGCACGCTAACTTGCTAGCCCCGCCGTGTCCCCATCCAAAGTTCCTGTGCCAGCACTCTGAACACCCAGTCTGGACTGCTAGCTTCACAGCTAACTGAGCTAACTACTTATATACAGTATACAGTTGGCAGCAGTTAGCGGTTACTTTGCAGATATACCGCCCCATTTTTGTTTTGAGTGGGAATTCTTTTCACAGGTGGCTCTTTCTCACGTATAGCACCTTTAAGGCAGATAAATACAGCGACAAATCAAGATTCACAAACACTGGCATTTGAGCTGCGTTATGCTACAGCTTTCTCGCTTTGTGTCATCATCACCAACAGTGTCTGTGTCGGACTGACTTTGGCTGCTCCTGAGCGTGGGAGGACCAAACACAAGCGAGAGTCTGCGCCCATGCAGGAGCCATTGCTTAGCATTCCCACTAGCTAGACTAGATTATTAGATAAAGGAAAGAGTGATGGTGCACATTCACATTAGGAGCAAGCACAAGGCTAGACACGGCTGATGTAGGGAGGAGGTGGGGGGGGAAGAAAATCCAACTTGAAATGTCTGGGCGAGTAGAAACATTGATCTCTTTAAAATGCTCTGAATCCTCGGCCATTATTTTCCACGGCTGCCCAGACTGAATGGGCTCTAAAGCGAGGAAAAACCTGAACAGAGCAAGGCTTTCTCTCCTCAGACTGATGGGGGTTTTACGGCTTCAGTACTTCATGTGACACTGTTAATATACTGGAAAGCTTTGCAAATCAAAACAAAAAGATGCTGCCCTTGCAAAAATACACCATACATATATTAAAAACCGAGCATTGAGGGCGTCCATGTAACAACTAATAGCATTAATTTATGGTACCAGGAGCGCAGCCTGACTCATATGTTAATGCTCTCACTGTATCACCAGTTGTGCAGCAAATGCTTGGTGGGCTCCCGATATTTATTACACAGCTTCTGCACGTTGTCGTGCTCATCAGAAATGAGTGCGTCTGAGGCTTTCTAATCGCGTCTCCCGTCACGCTGACAAAAGACACTTCCAGCGGAAAAACACAGGCAGGTGACACAGCGGCATTTACAAGTTAAATGCGGCGGGATGAGCCTTTGCGGGGATGATGACTGGGAGCCGGAGATACGTTTACACGGGAGAGTATGAAAGCCACTGTAATTCAGACCCCTTACAGCAATCAAGCAATTTGGACGTGGCCTCCTCGTGTAAGTGTGTTTGCTGCACAGCAACACCGGTGAGTCATTGTAAACAAAAGAGGGTCAGAGCAGCACAAATCCTTCTGGCTCAATATCAAGGATGACACGTTCAACTGGATTAATAGAAATTACAGCCTACAGTGCGGAAACAAAGGCCACATCCCTCTGATGTCTGAACATAACATGTAACATCAACATCACACAGCAGTTTATTACCAGCTCATATCAGATGTGGAGATAACAAAATGAGCTGACAGGTAGCACTTCAAGGGTAACGCCACCAGTTTTACACATGAAAGTGTGTTTGCACTTTAAAGAAACACTTCCCCTGAAAATGGACAATGTGTCCTGACTTACTCAACCCCAAGCCAGTTAAAGTCAGGTGATGTTTCTCAGTCCACACAACATTTCTGGAGCTTCACAGCGAAGCAGTGTCGCAGCATTTACCGAAACAACTGAAGCAGATGGGGACACTAGAAGCCCCACGATCCCAAATTGATTTGAAAAGATGCTATTTACTCCTTCTGTCAGCCAACATCTGCACTGTAGCCGCTAAGCTAAAAGCATTAGCGCACATCCTGCCTGAAGAGGGTGCGCAAGCTTTGATAACGAATGATAAATTATTTTCAAATCAATTTTGGGATCTTGGGGCACCATTTCTTTCATTTTACTATTACATTTTTGAAGCTTTGAAGCTCCAGAAATGATTTGTGGACTCTAAAACATAAACCTGACAATCCATCAGCGTGAGGGAGAGAAAACAAGGGCCACATTTTCGATTTCTGGGTGAATTACTCCTCTGAAAAAAAAAAGACACCTCCAAGTTGTTGACGTATCTGACTTGAATCTTCTTTTTGTTTTGTGTTTTCAGATAAAGTTTCGGCAGCAGGCTCCAGCAGGTGCACGTATGCAGCGCGAGGGCTCGCCACAGTCTGTTGTGACATGAGCTTCTCGCTTCTTCCCCCGGGACGCTCACCTGTGACAAGCCGAGCGCCAGATAGAGCCGGACACAAGATGACTCCCTGCCCCCTCCACCTCCTCCTGCTCCTCCTCCTCCCCATGCGACCGGGGCGCTCAACCAAAAGTCACGCAGTAACACAGAGGAGCCACTGCATTAGCCCGTGTCCTCTCTGTTTTGACCATTGCATTCATTATTCATCGGGAAAGGTTTGCACAGATCCAGCTCAGCATCCTGGGGCGAAACTCACATGCCTGCATCTCTTGCATCACTCTCTCCCTCTCCCTCTCCCTCGCTCTCTCTCTCTCGGGGCTTTCCTTCTAGACTCACGATCTTTTCCTTCACTTGTGGCTTTCTTTCAAACACAACTCTTCCTTTCTCGGTGAGATGTTGGATTTGTTTCCATCTCTCCCATTCTGCACATGCCCTATTGCTAATGAATGTAATCCTATCTTGATTGACCCTGCTGAAAAGGTCAGTCCTCTCATGCTCAACCTTTATTTAAGGGCAGAGAGGGCCATGGGTGCCACAAAGCAGCACGTTGGGCTCTAATATCTGATTAAGGCCGTGTGAGAGGTAAAGAGAGATGGAGACGTGGAGAGAGGATATGTATATGCCAGAGGACTGTGACTGCATTTGACAAAGGGCTCAGATTGCTATGTATAAGAGCAGGCGGCTGTGTACCAGCCTAGTAATGGCATTTCCTTGGTCAAGGGCTTTCAAGGGTTCTCACTGTGCGCTGTGTGCCCCGTAAAAAGGCTTCCCTGACCTCGGGGAGCTGCCATCTGACAGTCGAGTAGCCGTGCGGAAGTCCATTTCCCTGACACACTCTCAGCTTCGGATAACCTTAGCGCGAGCCATTACGGCCACGTTCACGTTCTCCTCGCGGAGCCCTCAGCAGAATGTCAATGCAACTTGGATTAGGGTGGGATTTCCCTTTAAGGTTTCACAGGCTTCCCCAGCACGAGAATGGGCAGGTCAGCAATACTGGGTGACGCACACAGGAGGTAAATCACTTTAAATGTCACACAGTGGACCAAATTACCTCACCGCTGTCACCTGAGTTCCCCTTAAATAAGATATTGGCAGCCTCCTGATAATTTGATTCTTGTGATACACAGCTTCCTCAAGGCAATTATTAAAGGGGCACTATGTAGATTTGGGGGAATTTTAATATTTACAGTCTTTATGAGGGATATTTATCTCATCCTCAGCTGAATAAACAAGCCGCTCTCACGAGGAAAACGAGGACCCCAGAACACTGTGTGAAGCTAGAAAGGTGGCAGGGTCCGCCACATATAAACAAAGTCAAACAGTATGAAATTTAAGGTCAGTTTGTTTAAGCATTAGAAAAAAAAAACAAGGATCTTTCTCCTCTGAGTTGAAATGTCTCCCACAAAACTACACAGTGCCCCTTTAAGCTGATCCTTGTCAATCACAATTCACCAGTTGATTCAGGGGAAATAAAAAACAAGCCACGCAGGGATAACAGGGGGAGGAGGAGCCGAGCCTTGTGTGATTCATTACCATATTTTTGCCGTTTGCAAGGCTGAGCTCTGTGCTGTAAATTTTGCACGAGGCACCGAAATTGAATCCCGCATGATTTCCAAACTGTCTCAGCCGAAGTGAAACATTGGTCGCTTCGAGGGGAGAGGAGCTGCAACAATGCGGCACGCGGCGCATGCGAAAGAACACCAGGGTTGATGCTGCTTTGGTCTCACACACACACACACACACACACACACATAGGAGGACCGTGTGTTTATGATCCTCTGACATGCAATATAATCCCGGCCGGCCCTGCCCCTGCACTGCCCGATGACGAGATCAGGATACTAGAGACCAAAGGTAAATTACCAGTGATTGGATTTCATCAAGGTTGACCTACCTAATTGAGGACTGAGCCGGAGCGGAGGAGGAGCTGGGAGAGATGTCATCGTTTTTAACAAGGCAAGCCCTTGACATTGCCACGCGGGCGTTCAATTCTCTAAGATTCACCGTGTGCGAATGAGCGCGACTGGTGCGGCAGTCGTTCCAAAACATGTGGCGCGTGGGAGAGAGATGCGGCGACGGCGGCCACCTCGGTCCGCTATCGGATCTAATAAACCTGCTCGAGGTGAACACAGTGAAGAGCCGACAGCAGTCGCCCGCATCCGCGACCGCGCCAAACTTTCATCATCCTGTCATTTCGCTAAGTCACAGTCAGATCCAATCAGTGAGTGAGGCTGACACATAAATAGCACGAGAGAAGAGACCTGTCACGGGTCTTTTGACAGATCAGGTCAACGCCGACTTCCCCTGCGCAGGAAAGCTACACTCAAAGCTGACGCACTCACCAATTAATTTGTCAAAGCAAACGGAGTCTAAATGTGGCTCCCGCAGCGATTTCACTACTAATTTATCAGTGCCAGGACTACACCTCACCATGTTTGCTTGCTTGCACGTCACCACATCCACTTCCACTCCTCACCTCCTGCTTTTTTTTTTTTTGCTCCTTTCTGCCACATCCACACAAAGACTTTCTCTATATTTAATTCATCCCGAACAACTGTTGCTACTCACGGGGACGGATAGCAGACAGATGGCACAAGAAAAACACCTTGACGAGAGTACAGTACAAGCCTGTTTAAGATTCAAAACCGGTGAACTGGACTCGATTTTTGTTTTTACAGGTGGGAGTAGGCCTTTAATAAGTGTGCTGGTGATGTGTTAGGATCCAGGCTTTTGGACGCGAGATGGGGGCGGTGCGATCACACTTCCAGTTTCAGTTCCTTACCTTGGCAGCTACCGAGGAGCTGGGCTTCTCCAGGAGATCCCACAGCTTCTTCCTCTTGTCCGGGCAGCAGGTGTTATCGAACTCGCCCTCTCCCTCCCTCTCCCTCATTGTCTCGGCCTCCCGCCTCAGCTCCTCATTCATCTGCTCCTTTTTCTGGTGGTAGCGGGCCTGGCAGCAGGACTCCAGGTAGATCTCGTCAATCCCCCAGTAGTCCAACTCCTGCCCGAATGAAAGGGCGCACATCTCCTCCATCATGTGCAGCTTGCCCGTGCGGTAAAAGTTCAGGATGGAGGTGAAGGCCCCCGGGTGCCTGTCGAAGAAGTACTCGTTTTCGTTCAGGCTGTAGTCGTCGCAGACCTCCATCAGGGACTCGTGGGTGTTGCAGTCCCGGAGCTTGCCGAGTCGGGTTCTGGGTAGACGGTCCAGGGTCCGCCACAAGACCTCGTGGTTCAGGCCCCCGACGTTAAGGCGGACTCTGCGGGAGCGGGCTTTGGTGCGGATGATGTCGATGGGTTCCGGGGGCAGGGAGGGAGCGTTTCGGATGTTGGCGGGCTTGGGCCCCGCTGGTCCAAGCTTCTCAGCCATGGCGATGGGAGGGGAGACTTGTAGGGGAGGATGCTACGACAAGAGGAAAAAAGAAAAATAGAAAAAAAAAAAAAATCTCAAAAAATCTGAATTATGTTGGATCCTCTTTAGGGAAGTCCCTCCCTGGCTGAGAAAAACAAAAGAGACAGTGATCACACAAACGTTAATCGAAGATGTTTTACAAAATTTTGCATCCAATCTTAAAGGCGCAATATGTAGTTTTATGTAGAAGAAATGTACATCAGGAGAGAAAGATGTTCATTATCTAGCAACAAACTAAGCAAACAAATGACTTAATAACAAGCTGTTTTACTTTGTTTATATATGGCGGACCCTGCCACCTTTCCAGCTTCAATGTTCTGGGTACCATATTTTTCTCTGTGAACAGTTTGTTTAATCACCTATGGAAAAACTACATATGTCTGACTTTGTATTATCACCTCATTAATATTGTAAATATCAATATTCTGAGTTTGGACTTTCTTCTCCAGAACTACACAGAGCCCCTTTAATGCTCTGTTTCAACAAACACCAAAACAAACCGGCTCTCCTGGACGCGCTCACCTGGTGCTTCAAATTGCCAGTCAACAAAATAACAGCCGCTGCACCGTCCCATTGACCGATTTCATCACATTTCTAAGGTGTTAGACGGAATCAATGATTTTGTTTTAACAGTCAATATGGCTGCTTTGCTTTGCACTCCACTCCAGCAGTGTTATGGCTGTGCGAGTGAGGCAGTGAGCTCCTGCTGGAGCACTACTTTCTGTGCAGCCCATGGTGGAAATGAGACTCAGTGGCAGCAGGTCAGGAAACAAATTAAGTGAAGGAAGCCATCAAATCCATTGATGCCTTCTGACTATTTGGATGGAGGAGGCAATTTCTGGAATCCTATTTAACTTGCCTTTTATTTATTAATTTAATATATTTAATATCTTTTCCTTATTTCTGACATTATAATCACATGTTGTGAGTCATGTTACCCCTTGTGTAACTTTGTCTTATCTTAACAGGATTAAATGACCCTTACAGTCGAATAAATCCTCAGAATAATATAAAAAAGTTGTAAATATCAAAGTCTTTCATAATGAATTGAATTGAAGCTTTTACTCACTGTCATCCTAGTGCAGGGTTGAATTAAAGCCCCTGAATGCAACAGTTTTTAGTCACATTTGCTAGAAAGCAGCCTGCCTTGAACGGAACATTATGAGTAGATGTGTGCATGAAGGGATGTAAAGCGGCATCTCGACGCTTGTTCTGCAGTCCTATAAATCCAGAAACACTGCGTACCTGTTACCTTCAACCTGTGTTGTGTTCTGCACGGTTCTCACCATGCAACCATGCAAATCAGCCTCTAAAATCTGTGCTGGAAAACGCACGAATTCTGTTCCCACTCTGTTTGAAGTCGCATCCACATTATTATTATTTTTTTCTTCCTAAAACTAAAAGTCACAGAGACACAGCCTCTCTCACCTTGCCGTGATAAACCACCGTTTGCATGCAAACTCCTCTTGCTCCTCGGGGAGCAGGGGATGGAAAGGGAGCCGGGATCCCCCGTCAGTCAAGCGGCCGCGACCGAGGAGAGCACTCCGCGGACGCCGCGCTCCGGACGCGCGTCCCGCATTTTTGCTGGAAAACGAGTCGCGAAGAGAAGGAGGAGGAAGAAACAAAAAAAAAAAAAAAAAAAGAAAGAAAGAAAAAGAAAGAAAAAGCGTGAATGTCCTCCTCTAGGAATGATCACAGGGACAGAACCAGCGTTGCTTCACCATCGGAACACAAGGAAAAGAGTCCTGTCTTCATTCCCCCCTCCAAAAAAAGCTCGCAGCGTGCTCGCAGGAGAAGACGGGCTCACTGAATCACTGTGCTGCAGACGTCGTGCGCGTAAAAGGCAACGGGAAGGAACGGGATAAGCGAACTGCGGAGTGTCCCGCTGCACACTACACGAGGAGGAGCGGAGGGGTGCACACGGGCTGCACCACATCCTAGAGGTGAAAACCTTAATGCAACCGGGAAGCAGATCACATTATGTAGTGCAATAGACTTTAATCTTTTTTCCTTTTTAATTGGTTCACATCAGTGCCTATCAAAGCACAGAGCTATAATACAAACACACAAACCACAACCTTTATATCACATCCCAGGAATCACATTACTACCAAAGGCCCCTGGCAGGCTTGGTGTTCAAAGTGGTTTTTTTCAGGTGCAGAATTTGCCATGGGCGACTTTTAGTGCACTGACCATGAAATGTTATGTCGCCTCTGACTGTAGATGCACAGGAGAGACGTTTTTACTCTGCAGCCCTGTGGAAGATCCCCCCTGCCCCCCCCCCCCCCCAAAAAAATGATGTGAAATAACAATATGTTTGTGGCACAACAGATTGGCTCCTCACACACCCGTTAAAAAACAAAATGGCCAAAGCTTCTAAAGCAACAGTGGAGATGCTCCACTCGACCCCACCAGCAAGTAACCTGATCCGCTTAAGACAAGAAGATACCCTTCCCCTTTTTTCTTTACCACTGGAGAGTGGCTGAAAGGTAGTGCTACACACACACCTTAAAGGGCCACTATGTAGTTTTTGGAGAGTTCATTTAATATTCAAATCATTGATGATAAATGATAATAAAATGAGTAGTATTTGTTTCTTTAACTGAATAGACAAGCTGTTCTCAGAGGAAAATAAGGTCCCCAGAAGACTGTTTGACACGAGAAAGGTGGCAGAGTCCGCCACATATAAACAAAGTTAAACAGAATAAAATTGTGTTGCCCTTTAAGATCGGCTTGTTTATTCACTCAAGAAAATGAAAAGAGTTAAACAATCAGGGAGGATTGTTCCCTTCCTTGCCAAAACCGCAGAGTCCACCTTTAAGCCAGGTAATCAAAGCCCATCTTATCTATTAGCTATCAATATGTAATGATCTCCCTGCTCCCTGGTCTTAAATTAATAAATAGAGATATTAAATGATGTATCCCGTATTATCCCTCGGATCGTTACCTACACCGCTGGACTGTTCTCCTCTCTATCCCTCACTCTGCATTCATACGAGTTGTGTTCAATACGGCAATGATACTCCTCCCATAGAGCCATGTGTCAGTTCAACATTTCTCCTGAGCCAAGCGTTTTTCCTAGAAATTTGATTATACACTGCATATGTGTAATTGATTTCCTTGCCGTGTTCCTTCCTTCCACTGACAAGTGATCAATACTGCTGCATTGACTAAACGGAGCCTTTGTGTGCACGTATACTATGTCTTAAGTGTGTGGGCACTCTTGTCTGAAGGTTAAAGGCTTTGGCATCGTCCGGATGTCACACTGGGGGGGTCTGCATATGCGCAAATTATGTGCAGTGGTCTCGCATCATCTTTATGGCCATCACATATGGACCTGATTAATTATTTGTGTGACTTGAGCACTCTGGCGGTCGAGCAACATGGGTTCCCTCCATTTCTTTGCCATGCAAATTTGATTTGAGTGTGACAGGATGGTTAGAAGGGGTGTGTGAGGGTGCAAAAATCAAGCCGAAGTGTAAACCCACCATGGCTTCACTCACTGGTATCTGGACTACGGATCTGAGGCCTTCATTTCGGCATGATAACTGTCACCATCTTAGTGTTTTGTGGGCCAGAAGTGACGACATTTGGACGAGAGAGTGGAACTTAAATTGTAAATATCAAACATGTTTGATATTTATGATCATATATTTTCTTTCCAAGCCATACCGCAACAACCATTGAAAGAGGCATCCTGGAGCAGTTCTACACATTATAGCCTGTGAGGCTAACATTAGCTAGCGTACAACTGTTGACAGAAATGTAAAAATCTCACCACCAGTTCTCACTTAAGAATTAAAAAAACTTGTTTTGACCGCTAGTACACGCTAATCCAGACTTGTTTAATCTTCTGCTTTTAGAGCCCTGAAGCCCCACCACATCAGTGTTGGCTGTTTATTCAGACTTCCTTTATATTTTCCATATTGCACCAAATTTGACACTGCACTTTTTTGGATCCTAAGCAAAAAACCTGGCAAGTCTGAAAGTGATCGGATGAATGGCTCTGGAGCTATGCGAATCACAAACAGACAGACGGATAGAGATTCCGTCCTTAAGTTAGACCTTACTCTAAATTGGACACATTTATAAAATGAACATCATGCAGTGGTGAAGAAGACCTGAAACTTGTCACTGAGACCATAAACTCATGAGGAAACTGTTAGCTCAGGTAATGAATCAACTGGTGGAGTCAACCCCCGCTGGTCTTTACAAATAATGCAGTTCCTAAGGCAGCTCCATCCATCCATCCATCCATCCATCCTTTATACAGTCAATGGTTGAACCTTTTTGTCCAACAACACAATTTCATCCATGATGGCATCAATTTGTCAGTGTTCAGGACTGGAATGTTGAGGCACAACCCTGACCCCTAATTGACAGACGTAAATTATTCTCTCGAAGACAAAACCGCTGATGACACAGTCGTTAATTACTTAGGGTACAGAGAAATGATTAAGGGCAATTGACTGTGTCCCCTTTCATTAATTATCACCAAACTGGCAGCCAATCAGCTATCCTGTGAGTCATGATGTGTGAGGTAGCAGCAGTCACACAAAATGAGAGCGGCTGTGGTCGGGCACTGCGGCTTCTAAAGCAGCAGGCAAAGTGTGTTAGGAGGAGTGATATCATACTTTGTGCAGCAGAGCCTTCCAGCTCTGTACTAACACCACCTGCATGCACGGGTACTCCAGGGAGTTGAAGCCAGCCTGCGTCCCACCATGTGGGCGGAATATCTCCAGTTAGCAGCAGCTTGATATCTGTAATTACTAACTTTCAATACAGAAATCTGTTGATGCACTGTGGGTTAAAAAAAGACTGCAAAATGTTTTGTATTTTCTTCCTAGAGCGAGTTCATAGGGATAAGATTATACAGTTTTTGTTTTGTTTTGTTTCTTTTTAATTTCTGTGTACTATGTGGGCATGTGCGCTTGTGTGGGTTGTTGTCATAGCAACCCAAATTGTAGCATCATGGAGCTGGAGAAACACTTTGGGCCGTGGAGCCAGATAACTTGCCAGCTAGCATGGCTGTCAGTGACTAAATCAACTGTTTAGGTCAATTAACCTTTGCTGTCTGTATTTATCAGAATATATTATACGCCCTGACAGTGATAATGGAGACCGAATGCCACGCAGAGGCTTTCGCCAGCACATTCTGCGAGCGGAGAAAGTAACTTGTAAAAAGAAGAACTCAAAGGTGAACAGCTGACCCAACTTAACAGTCAGCTCCAGCTCCCCTCTCCGCGAGCGTGTTCTCATCAATCTCAGGACCGGAAAAAAAAAGAGTTGACTGACTACACCGGCTGCCTCATCCCTGAGCCGTCACTGCCTGCTGTATTTTCCCTTTCCAATTTGTCATAAAATGTGTCCACTCCATCATCCAAACAACGCCGTGGACACACTTGCAGTCCACAGCTCGTGCTTCTGACGCTGTCAGCACATGAGAGAGAGAGAGACGCACACACCATCATCTGTTCATAACGCCTTCATTAGAGAGAGCAGTGCACCTATCATTTACAGCGTCCCCGTAAGAAGCGGGCAGATAAAGAATACGCTGCTGCGCTGGGCTGTTAAAGCAGTGAATACGTGCGTGGAGAAAAGTGCGCATTTAAGCAAACAAGCCATGTTGCCGTGCACGTGAAACGGGTCTGCGTGTGTGGTGGGTAGAGACAGAGGGAGAGGAAGAAAATGTGGATGGCTGTAATTTACTGTGAGCTTCTGCAGGAGGGAGGGAGAGCAGAAGTCACATTCAGTTAGATTACAATAATAAGCACTCAATCAATGTGGGACCTCTTTCTATTAATAGAAGAGATTTGAATACTTGTAAAGGAAAAAAGCGACACAGGCGGACAAGGTTAAAGGGGCACTGTGTAGCTTTTGGGGAAATAAATTAAATCTCAGTATTTTAATGAGACTAATGCTACAAAACTCTGACGTGTTACTTTTTTTTTTTTTTAATAACTGAATAAACTAGCTGTCCTAATAGGAAAGCCAGATCCCGAGAACACTGTCTGAAGCAAGAAGGTGGCAGGGTCCGCCAAATATATACAAAGTCAACAGTGTGAAATTGAGTTGTCCTTTGGGGTCAGTTTGTTTATTTAATGTATTCTAAAGTCAATGAAGATCTTTCTCTTCCTCCCCAAAACTACATAGTGCCCCTTTAAAAATGCATCTGTCCTCTCTCACTGTATTTCTCCTCTGCTGCTTGCTGCCAGTGCAAGCCTGGAATAAAACGTCCTTTTCCGGCGGCGTCATCCATTATTATGTGAAATTCAAAGTTGAGGGGAGGCCCATAACTGCCTCGATGTGAGGCCACCGACTGTGAGTCTGAAGGCTCTGTGAGTACAGTGCCGCGAATGTGTGAGTGTGTGTGTGCGGCTGCGTCCGTGAGTTCTCGTGTGTGTTTTTGTCAATAAGAGGGAGGAGACACGCCGTGGCAGCAGCCTGTTTATTCTCTTTGGCTATTTTTAGCAGCTGGCCATGTCAAGGTCCACACAACCACATCACCCACCCACAGTGGGCAGCAGTGGCCTTCAGCGTAATGGTCTGCCGCAGACCAGGGTCATTAATCTATGTCGTGTCTTCATTCATCCCGCAAACACACCTGTTCACCTCCGACACTGCCAACGGCACTTAACATGTCAAAAATACACACAAGACAATGAACTTGAACATGCTTTGGTATTCTGTTGTGCAGGATACAGATCGCTGCATGGAGCGTCCCAGGGGCTCGTTGGTCCGAGTCCCTACCGTGTGGGCGTGCGTCACTAAATTCTGGTTCATATCCAACCAAGGACTTTCACATAACGCCGTCTCCCTCTCTATCTCCGTGTGTTTATCGTAGCTCCCTTACTGCCATCAATCAAAGCGAGGCAACAATGCCTTAAAAACAGCCTTTAAAAAAAAAAAAACACACCCTGTTTTTGTTGGTGTGTGTGTCGTCCATGGCACTCCCAGCCGCCGCTGTGCTGCTGTTAGCAGGGGACAAACAAACATGATTGATCACTACTCCATCCAGCTGGTTATGTTTGCATAATACATCTGGGGCCACGGATCGCTAATTGAGTGGGCGTCGTTTTGATATTTTTATTGGGATGTCAGCTGCAGCTCCGGGTCAACTGCGCCGGCAGTCATGTTGTCCGGCACAGTGGAACACGCACGCTGCTACAGGCGGACAGGGAGGAGCACAAAGGTTCATGTTCTCATTTGGTATGCGTTCTGAGTGACCCGATCCCAAGTGGACAGCTTCAAGTACAGGTGCGAAGGCACCCATTGCGTACGCATTAGAGATCCGACCGCTCAGACCGCAGTTGGAGGTGGTCTGGGACGCAAGTGACCACATTCTTTTAGGAGTATGTACAACAAGAAACAAAAAGAAGCTACAACATGAACGACGTGTTATTGATGCTCTCTTACCCAGCAAATTCTTAATCATTGGGGCCTTTGTGTAAATTCTACATTAACCACAAAACTTCAAGATGTTTCTTTCCCTGCAAAAAGTGTCCACTTAGGTGTCTAAAGTGCGCTGTACCTCCCAGCAGCTGTTGGAACACACTGTTTCAACTGACTTCACCATTTACACCAAATATCAGAATAAGAATCAGAAATCCTTTAATGTCCTGCAGACGGGGAAATTTGTTTGTCACAGCAGCGACAGAATATTACAAAAACAGAAACATGTTACAAGAACAGGAACAACAGTAAAAATAAGCAATGAAATGAAAAAGGGAAGAAATAGACATAAATACATATTTACCTGAAATATATTAAAAAATATATAACGTGTTGATGGTAAACACGTAACGTGAAATTAAACAAGTACAGTAAACAGTAATCAACACAGGCTACTTCTTTGTCATCTGTGAAAAAAGTCACCAGACTCCTTTAACAAAATGCTCAATGTTGAGACTTGTTGCATTAAAAAAAAACTTTATGAAACTCTGCCTAGACACATTCTTAATAATCTGGGCCTACTTGTTAATTCGGCAAACGTTATATATAAAACATTTCCTTCTTTGTGTGATTAAAACATTGTATCAGTTTGTTCCAGAGACGCAGTTGCACATTTTCATACAGAGCGGGGAAGTGAGATCCGAGGGCGTATGAGGTCGGTCAAGACGCATGTCCAGGTCCACATGCCGGGTGCGAACCGACGGCCTTGAAGCTGTCCACCTGTGATCAGATCACTCTTGGTGGAACCGAAAGTGAGCAGGCTCGAAGAGGTGCTTCCCTCTGCTTTGTCTCTACACCTCCGCATCATTGTTCAGCAAATACAGAGTGCCACATCCTTTGCGGCACGTCTCCGGCGTAACCTCCAAATTCCAGGAGTTTGAGCCCCACTCATCAGCATTCACCTGCAGGAGAGACGAGATGCTCAGTGCTGCACTTTTAACCCAAAGTGCTTGTGGCAGCATGATAATGTGAATATAATGCACTCGTTCTAATTGCTGTGAAAAAACACCCAGCCCGGCAATTTGGCCCGCTAACTAGTGTCAAGAGTTGTCCCGTGAGAGAAAGCGTTTATGTAATCAGGGCAGGTGTGGCGCCTCCGACGTGTTCCAGTGATCACTGTGAGTTGTACATTGAAGTGAAAGACAGGGAGGAGAGGCCGTGGTGTGAATAGCAATGAAGTCACCCGCGGTGTAGCTGGCATATTAGCTGAGCTCGGGATGGACCATTTAGTATTTCAGTCTGCCTCTGACTTGTTGAGGCTGAAAGTGCCGTTTTTATGTTCTGTTTTCGTCCAGCACACAGCACCCTGCGCCTGATATTGAAGAGAGTTTGTAGTTTATTGCGGCACACATCTGAAACAAACCAGTTAGTAAGGGATTCTTATATCGCAGGCGCTGCTGTCGCTGTCAGTGCTCTCAGCTATCTCACTGTTTTTCATTAGAACAGACCAGCGCTTTCGAAATATATATGTCTGCCTCCACTCCGGCCCGCTAATCTATGCAGAGCGTTCCTGTACATCACTTATGCTGATGTAGCACAAAGGCCTTGTTTATGCCGCCATAAGTCAGAGAGTTGCATTGATACTGTTGTCAGTTGTGTAATTGGGTCCACAGGTAGTGTTACGGTGTTATGAGTCCCTCTGCGAAATAATGTGAAAGATTAATCATTTGGACAGGAAACCAAAACTTGCCCACTCCTGGGAGGGATATTGTGATGGGGGAAATTCTTTCCTCCGCTCACAAATGACCACAGAAGAAGAAGGAGGAGGAGGAGGACGGAGGTCTATTTAAATTAGTGTGTAACGCCGACTGTGTTTGCAAACTTTTCACAAATTGTCTTTATTACAAAACCAGCAGAATTGATTAAAGTAATTGAGAAAATCCAAAAAGAGTTTTCAGAGCCTGTACTTTGTTGTTAGTGAGAAAACTGTATTAATGTAACATAAACAGGGAATGAACGACTGCTGAGATTCTAGCCACATATTGCGCTAAGGAGGTGTTATAGGCCCCTGGAATATTGATAGTGTATTTGACTGCTAATGTGTTAACAACTAAATCCAATTACGTAGCCTTTAGGGGAATATCCTTTGTGGAACAGCAGAAAAACATCATTGAATACCCTGTTTTTGGTCCATTTTAGGTTTGTTTTTACATGACACAAGTTGTTGTGTGGCTGTTTTTTCCTACCTGTTTTCATTTTTCATATGTTTTGCTCCTGCTTGATCCATGCTTAATTTACTTCCTCTCTGCATTGTGTGTCATGCTGTGGACATCCAATGGGTGACAAATGTGTACAAATGGGACCAAATATAGAATTACATCTGTTAGAACAAAAAAAGGGGGAGGTCCTTCTCGCTCTTTAAATTGAATGTTTGATCTTCACTGTGTAAAACAATATATGTGAGGAGTTTATCACTAGACAGCTGTTTTCACATTTATTACTGTTCTCATCAAAAATGCAATTTCATTGTTCAGAGGCCATCCTGATCCAATAGGTGCCATTTTAGAGGACTTCAACGTGGCACTTCTCAGACACACAAAAGCAAGTTTGTCTCTATACCTTTGTACATGAATGGATGAGATCTTTAAAGGGTAACTGCACTAATTTTACATATTAAAGTGTGTTTACAGGTCTTGTAGAGTGCTACTGTGTATGTGAAAAAGGTGGTTTAAAGCCTTCTGTGCCTCCAGTCGAAGCTGCATGTCATCTGCCTCCAGTGATGTCAGTCAGCGTTGCAATCAATCAGTCAATCACTTTGCATTGTGGGTAATGTACTTTCGGTGCATATCACTTCACTGGTCTAGCATTGCACTACAACACTTATTCTGGACAGTTTAAAAACAAATGATCAAAATCGACGCAACGGAACCAGAATTTTTTTCTATTTTTATTACATGCCACCTCAAAAACTGCTGCCTACATTACCCACAATGCAATTTAGCAACTCATGCACATCACAGGAGGCCATTCATCAGATTACACGCAGCTTCTTCTGGGGCCACAAAGGGCCTTTTTTTTTTTTTTTCTTTTTTTTTACAACTTTTTACACGACTACATACTATAACTCATCAAGAGCTGTAAACATGCTATAATATGTAAAATTGGTGGAGTTACCCTTTAACTGTGGGAGATTGCATTGCACCAACGTCCTGTCCCTCATCCCCTCAGCTACCTGGACAGTGCATGTGTGTCTGTGTGTAGCATGTGTGCATGATAACCTTGGATATTTGCATTAACCAATTCCTCAAGTCGCTGGACGTGCAGCAATCCAGAGCACACAGTTGATGTATTCAGTCACAATCAACGTCCGGGGGTGATGTGGGATCATTTCATCTTGCCCGTGTCCTTCAGGGCTATACACATGTTGGACTTTAAAGATCATGCTAACTGCTGGAGAATATCAGGGCTCCTCATGGGCTCCGGTCCGTGCTCTCTGGAAGTGCCTTCTAATTTACACCAGTCTACTAAAGAGGTCACAGGTGCTGATCTTGATTTCTGTCCTTGACACCTGGTGATCCCCCTGAATGTGTCCCACGCTGATCAGCGTCATGGTACGCTGAAATGTGACATCTGGGACTGGGGAGCAAGCCAGGTTAATCAAATACCAGATGAACTGTATGTCAAGTGACAATTTGTTTTGCGACACTGAATCACTGAAGTACAATATCACCTGTGATGAGAAGAGCCTTAAAGTGGCTTCATGGCTGATCTTGAGGTTACGTCTTGAACGGAATCTCTAAATCTTCTTCTAAGACCTTCGATATATCCTCCTTCAGCTTTGATACATCTTGTATTTATATTAAAAAAAAGTGTGGAACTGTACACACACACGGCTCAGAAAGTGGTGGGGTTGATCGAGGACCAGCAGTTCATTTCTGTCCAGCAGTCTGCTAGCGGGCCGTGCCGGGGAAATTGCTGCAAAATTAGGAAGAAATCCATCACCTGGGGCATTGTCCCAGATGGACATTTAAGTGCCAGTCACGATTTTGTACACTTTGTTCCCATTGTAGAAGTGCTCTCACTCCAAGTAGCGCTGTCCAGGGAATCCCTGCGCTTTGCTTGGCGGTGAAGAGAAATTGTGTCCGTCCTCCTGTGGTTCTTCTGTCGCAATACACAAGAAACACACAAACCCTTCATTTAATGCACTTTTTTCTTTATCAAATTACGCTGGAAATGCCCTCATTTATTCAAAGGAAAACAAAAAAAAAAAAAGCGACAATTCAAGATTTAATGGAATAATAATGCGGTGAGGCTCTCAGGTGATCTGTAATGCCTTCAAATAAATATTCTCCCGTGGATAAACTTTTCTCATTTGATGTTATCACTGATGAGTAAACACACCTGTAGTGCGACATTGCTCATTTCATTTTCATGAATTTATAAACCCCTGGACTTTAACTGCCTCTCAGCTATTGAACCAGGCTGGAAACAAGAAAACAGCACAGTTATGTCATAGCTGATTAAAACGTTAAAAATCTATCAGAGACTGAAACCTTGTTAGAGCCTGTCCCATATTGGAAAAACGTTCCCTTTTTTTTCGCTTCGGCTTTGGAATGTAAATCAATACTCTAAATGAACAGAGCGAAATTGCCCAACACTGTGAGCCATTAGCTCGAAAAGTTTGTCTCGAACGAGAATGTGAATCTTATCGCTCCTCCCTTTTCCCTTCTGCCTCCTCTGTGGTTATCGACCACACGCAGATGCTCCTTCTTCTTTTCATTTGATGGATTCCAAACGTTGCTTTTGAGGGCGCAAACTGCTGCCACCTATTTCTGTGGAGGCATTGTCACATCTCTGAGTTGAGCTCTAACGGTTCATCAACACAAAAGTTATCTGCTCTTGTTGTTGTTGTTTTTTTTTTAAATCTAGTTGGGGGATAGAAATGCACGTGTTGTGAACACTGAGGGGTAGACGTGTTGCCTGCAGTACCAGAATGAAATCTGCACCTATGAGCTCACAAAGACACTTTCAGGTTTCAGTCTCTTGGAACGCGATGCACGTCCCACTGTCGGGACTCAAAAGCCTGACACTTCAACTCAATTTTGTTTCATTTCAGAGGGAGAAAAGCTTGTAGCCCAACTTTAAACTTATTAAGTTTGCCGTGCAGTCGTGTCCAACATTCTGACTCACATTAATGGTCTACAGTATGAGCTCCAGGCGGAGGGAGGGTTTTACACGTTCACACGAGCCCAGTACGATCCACCGGCGGTTCCGGGGATTCGCTTGCACGGCTCCACACCTGTTGGGGGGTTTTTGGCGCCCCAGAGTACAGTTGCAACATCCATGGCAGTTGTCTCGCTCGTAGAAGCTCCAAATACTGATTCGGTGAAGTCATCTATGATTGCTGTTGATGCGTCCCAGTGCTCATTCAAAAATAGACCAGATGACCGTGCCTTCTGTCTGGGAAAACACAATGCTCATGCACGTGCCTTTCGGGTACATTATGTCGGTACATGTGTGGGCGAGGCTGACTCGTACTGTTGTCTTTTTAGGGTGGTTTATCTTTTGTCGTGAGATTTACACACACAATTATTTACGGCCCCCGGTAATTCAATACACTTAGCCATCAGTAGAAGTCAATAGCAGTTTTTTCCTCCCTCTGTAAATCTGAGACAGGCCATTTAAAGGTCCAGTGTGTATGATGTAGGGGGATCTATGGGTAGAATGTAATATACCATTCATATTTATGAATAGTAACTAAAGTGTAAATGCTTATGTGTAATCCCCTGACGCTAAGACTCTTGGTTTTGTTACCTTTTGTTTTGTTTTTGTTTTTTATCTACAGTATGAACCGTGGAGGACTTCCACCAGTCCACCATGTTTGTTTGTGCAACCTCACAACTTGATCCTGCACTCTGGTCCTATTTATGTTTTCAAGGAGGGTCACAGGACCACAGGAGGGGAACATAACACTAGGAACACAGGTGAGCAGGAAGTACAAAACAGCAAGATACAAGAGGATATAACTACAGAACAAAACCAAACCAAAAACCCAAACCATGACAGCTTGAGGTTGAAAGGCAAAATGTTGTTTGGGTAAAATTTCAACACTCAACAACAGAAAATCTCCTCATTAAACTACAAGGAGCTCTTAACTGGTTAAGGAACTGTCTTAGGCTGGGATACTTCAAATGGGACACAAACACACTCAACCAAGTAAAGCTAATGTGCAGCTCCAAGGCATTTCAAGGCCCCAGTGAGATTTGAACTCACGACCCCTGGTTTACAAGACCAGTGCTCTAACCCCTGAGCTATGGAGCCTGTGATTTGCACTTTTTTCTTTTTTTTTTTTTTCAAATTTTCTGAATTCATTTGCTAAACCATGACAGCTTGGGGGGCAAAATGTTGTTAGGGTAAACTTTCAACTCTCAACAAAATCTGTTTTAGGCACAGCAGTCAGCCACCAGAATTAACTACATTTAATTGGTTCTTCTCAAAAGACGTCTTCAGTGTACTACAAGAAACTTTTAACTGGTAAAGAAACAGAATTAATTTAACATTGATGGCTCTTTATGACCTATGTTGGAAAATTACAAACTTTTTATTTTCATTCTTATTGATTTATTGCCTCATCCAATTGTTTTCGTTCAAAAAAAAAAAAAAAATGCACGTGCCCCCCAGATCAAGATCTTCACTCCAGGAGGCAACAGCTCCAGTACTGCTTCTGTCCACATGCACCACCGGAATCACCAACAAATGAAAAGTTCCTCGTTGCCGCTTTAAGTTGGCCGTGATGCTCATTGAGAGCGTGTGGGCTAAGATGTCAAACAGTGCCCTGATTGATCTTTACTGCACTGAAAAATGTGCACGGCCAAGTCCAAATCCCCACTGACGAGGCACGCTGAAAAGAATCCTGTCAGGAACCGAGACTTCCTTCCCTTCATCCATCATGCTGCGTGCCTGGCATCCCTGCGCAGCTCAACACGCCCTCTACCCAGAACACAGGTCCAAGCCCTTGTCCAAAAGCAGAGTCATAATGAGAAGTATCAAAATGAGTTATTGCTGTCACCGTAAAGGAGAACCCCTGAGGACAGATGGCGGTCCTTGGATCATTGCACCCACATTAACCTTCCTGTGGAGGGATCAGGCGCAAGCTTACTTTCACAAGGGAGTTGGGTCATTGTTCTAAGAATACCTCCTCTGGTTTTTGGAGGGCACGTAAAGTGGCTCGCGTTCGGCAGCTCCTGTCACAGAAAAATCCTTCTGGGCCCTGGCAGATAGATAGAAAAGGAATGAAGCCGTCAAAAGAAACGACAGACGGGCTCTTGGCGCTGATGGTAATGTGATCCTCCGGGTGCTCTGTAACTCACACCTGAGGGAAAGGTTAGCACACAGCTGAACTCCATCCATTTGATTACCGTGACGGAGGCAGAGGTAATTAAGTTAATACAGTTTAATTATGTTGAGTAGGAATCAATGAATGTTTCATTGTTGTTCGTGGTTACTGGCAGCACAATGCGGCGTGAGATAGCCGTATCACCATCAAGTGTTGCCTGTTGGCAATTTGGATGTGATTCTGGAAATGAACACTTCCGCAGCCGCCGCCGTGCAGACAGCCAAAAGTCACTGAAGAGGAGCTGACGATCTGTTGGATAATTCATCCGGAAAACACATTGATGTTCTTCACTGATTAGAGCATTCTTGTTGTGTGAAAGGAGCACTATGTAGTTCTTAGAGAAGGAACTTAAACTGAAAATTTTAATGGTAAAAATAACATGAAATTCAGACGTACTACTCCAACCAATCAGGTGATGCCTTTTGTTTAAACACATGATTTCAGAAAACTTGTAATACAACAGATAATTGTCTCAATGTAGGAAAATCATCTGGTGTGCTGTTAGTATATCTGTGCGGTGTGCTAATTGTCATTTTCTTTTCTCTCTCTTTTTTTAAATGCACTGAATCTTACATTACATAACATTAAAACAAGTTTTTTTTTTTCTGCACTTCAGTAGCTCTTACATACACAGAACCTTCCACTTTTATTCCTCTCTATATTCTGAAGGTTTTTTCCTACAGAGGGGTTGTTCATCCATCATTCATAGCCTGATTTTATACCGGCCGGGTGGTGTGTTAACACATACAAACAACCACTGAAGAGATAATGTTAGGAAATAATAATGTGTCCATTTAGTTTACAGAGATTTTCATAACCCTGGTTGTTTTATTCATTTATTTATTTTGGTAAATGGTGCCATGTTTGATAATGTCTCCTTTGACTTAACTACAAATACACTGAATCGAAACAGAAAACAGAGCATATCGGAACAAAGAAAAGGTGAGAGTGTCTGTGTGTCACAGAAGGAATCTACTCACAAGTCAACACAGACCAGTGAATGAAGAACAGAATCGCAGCGGGGCAGTTTGTGTTAGCGCTCTGAGAGGAAATCTGTTAAAGATGGAATGTTGCTGTTTTTGTTTCCGAGCCAACAGTGTTGGACTGACGCTGGCTGAGGGGCAAGGCCGAAATAAAATCTAAAGGTCCTGGTTCAAATATGGTGGACATTTCTGAACCCTGATAACAATTCAACCTGCAAATGAAGTATTTCTCCTGCATCCCTCAGATAGTGTTGACCCACAGTGCCCGTCCTCAAGCACTGAACCAGCCAATAGCAGGCCTCAACAGTGGACGTGTCAGGGCTGCATGCCATCGTCACAGCTCCTGGCACTCATTGTGTCTGACATGATCTTTGTTTTAATTTATTGTAACATGCAAGAAAAGTTCTTGGTGGAGGACCTTGCTGTAAAGTCATGGCATAGCATGCATTGTCAATTAGCTGAGGCTAACAGGTAGCCACAACACGTATCAAGGCCCCAGTGAGATTTGAACTCACGACCCCTGGTTTACAAGACCAGTGCTCTAACCCCTGAGCTATGGAGCCATATTGCAAAGGTGTCTTTAAATATTAACTGGCACCCAGCGTGAGTTCCTTCTCCTTAAAATAATAAACCCTTTATAAAATCCTCAGGGATTAGCTGGAGATTGCCATGAAAAGTTGACTTTAAGGAGATATGTGGCTCTCGCAGGACAGTTGCGAAACATTATGATGTTACAGATCAGCAGTAGGTCTTTTACACAGTAGTTGAAATGAGCTAAACCTTAGACATCAACATCAGACAGAGGCAACATAGATTTTAATTCATTGTTCTTCTGGAATTTATTGAAGTTGTTATTCCTGCTTCCGCACGTTTTTTGGCTCGCTTCTTCTTCTGCAAATCTTGAGTTACAGAAACCTTTATATATCAAAATGTCCAGATTTTTAAGATGACTTGTCATTTTGGCTTTTTTCAATCTATCAGAAGCCCTAGTGAGATCAGAACTCACAATCCCTGGTTTACAAGACCAGTACGCTAACCCCTGAGCTATGGAGCACAAATTTCAATGATTTATTTAAATGTTCTCAATTTTTTATTTGAAAATTGCTTAATGGCGTTGCAATAAGCCTTGGACCAGGATCAGGAACTGGCACCCAGCCCGAGCTCTCTAAGAAGACGAGGAAAAACTCCCCATGAACAATCCTGAAAGGACACGGGAAGAAACCTCGGGAAAGGCAATTCAAAGAGAGATCCCCTCTCCTCGGATGGCTGGGAGTGTATGCGCATTGGTGCTATCTGAGTCGCGCTGATGTTCGCATTTTTTTCGCTGCCTGAACTAATGCAACCTTCCTTCTCTCTTTTTTTTTTTAATTCATTGAAGAATTTCTTCTTCGCTGAAAAGTAGGTGAACCGGAGCACCCGGAGTAAACCTAAAGAAGCTCAGGGCGAAAACACTCAGATAGCTAAAATGCAGCAGAAATTTAGTCCAGTTCCAGTTTTTTGTCTGTGCTTACGGCCTCTTAAACAACGCCTTGAATCTTTGCCACACAGAACGTTTCTTCGGCTTGTTCATCTGCTGCGTTAGGATGGCGATCGTCTCTGCCAGGAGATTCATTCGTGTCTCCAGGGTTTTCTCTTTATCGTCCATGCTGTGTTGGATGTCACAGAGGGACTGCTTGAGACTGGTCCTCTCCTCCTGCCACTCAAGCTGATGACGGCCCAATTCACTCTGTGTCCGGGCGAGTGTAGCCTTCAAAACATCACTTTCCTCTCGGAGCATCCTCTGACGGACGGCGATGCACCCTGTCCCCAACTTTATGGCGGCATCGTACTTCGGTGGAGTTACTGGTTCATCGTTCTCTGTCTTGAGCTCGGTGGTCTGCTCTGTCTCGCTGGTAACTGCACCTGAATGGAGTGACTCAGGGTTGCGGCACTGTTGGTCTGGTGTCCAAAGCTTTTTGTTATGGACTGACCCCCCGCTAAAGTCAACGTCCTCAGACCCCCCTGAGTCATGTATCTCAGAGTTGTGGTTCTGTGGTGCATCTGGACCCGCTGCCTGCTGGTGTGCAGGTGTTTCACCTTGATGTTTCCTACGAGACTGGTACACAGTAATAAACTGCCTATGTTCGGCAATCTGTTGTTGTTGCCTTTCATACACAGCATGCTCGTGGTTCCTGCACAGCACAGCAATCCTTAAGTCCTCTGTGTCCCTAATCATGGTTGTTTCTAGCTCAGTATTGGGAACTTGACGATCTATGTAAGCTCTGACGATCCGTCTGTGTCTCCTCTTCGCAAAGATCTGTACTGTGGGAAGTTTAGAGGCTTCTATAATGTTTCCTTTGACTGATCCACCAACATTCTAGAATGCATCCTTTGGAGGATCATTATAGAATGTTTCCTTATAGAAATGACATAACATACCATCACCATGGCAACCACATGGAAACAGTCTTGCTTCAAGATGGCCGATTGAGTGGACATTGACAATACAGTCAATCAGTGAATCAACTACATGATTTGCATTGTGCAGACATGTAAAACTGGCAAACTTGTGTAATGTGTTGTCATTTTCAGCCACAACTGAATTGAGTAAATATCTCTCTACAAAAGCAAGGAATCTCTGTGTGTGTGTGCGCCTCAAATATCTCTGCAGATCACGATCAGACTGACCTGAGATTTTCAACATGGCCGCTGCGTGGTTTAAGGGTGTGCAACATCGCATATGTTTGGACTACAATGATACCATTAATAAATCATTTCATAAATGTTTACGAATCCCGCTAGCATTTTCAACCGCAGCTACCATAGCCACGTGCGCACCAGAGCCAATCACTGCAGAGCCCACCCCCACAACACATAGTAGAGCAAATTCAGCCATTTTCTTGTAAACACATAAAAAAGGTCATAAATGTATTTCCTTAAAACATGTAAAAAGCATTCAACCATTTAGAATTTAATTTTGGAACTGTGTTTCACGATTTCTGTGTTCAGGATTTAACGGGCAGGTCAGAAAATCATGCAAATCATGGCCGCGTTACTTAACGCCGACAACAGGTGCTCGCATCCCCGCCACAGGCCAGACTTTAGATTCTCTGCGCCCCAACCGGACCGCGGGCCGGGTCGGACCGGCATGTGATCAAGCATTTGTGTGTGTGTGGTTTTTTTTGTAATAGCACAAAGTAATGACCATACTTACAGCTACAAAAAGCGCATCTCTCTTCTCCCTCCATGTTGTTTGTGCCGCTGCGTGGTTTTACACGTGAGTGAGTGTCCTTGTGCAGAAAACGTGACTTCTTGCACACGTGACGTCACTCCCCGAGATGCAAGAAGAAATAAAAAATAAAATATATATTTTTACCAGGGAAAATGACAAAAATAATAGTAACACACAGTGATTTGAACAAGTAACTTTAATCTCATTAGTGGATTAATAGAAATATTACACATTAGATTACTGCTCACTGGAAAAAGTGGTCAGATTAGAGTAACACGTTACCGGCATCACTGATTGTGTAGTGTAAGTGCAACATGGAGCTTGAGAATGTCTGTTATAATGGCCCACATATCAAAAAAATGTCGGGTTTAGATCGGGCTCAGGCTCATAATTACAGATAATGTGTTGGGCCGGGCGACTCGGACACAACGTGCGCGGGCTCGGGTCGGGTCGGGCTTGATTTTTTTGGGCCAGATCTAAGCTTTAGTCTAAGTGTGTGCATATGTATGTTATAAATATTGTACATTTGGGCAATTAAATGCATTTTGCTGAAGGTGCAAATCCTCAAAGTGATTTTACACCGCGCATCCTGTCATGCCCATGTAATGTTAATAAATGTTATTGCATTTAATCATGACATGATTTGGCCTCAGTCCCTGAGCGGAGTCCATCTGACAGAACGACGATAATCCACAGGTAATATTTTATGTGCACCCATGCCCCCAGCGTTTCACAGCAGTGAGAAGTGCCTGTTTTTCCATTATTTTGAGATCTAATTTTATGTACTTGGCAATTTTTTTAATCTTTCAAATTTGGCTCAGTGGTCAATGACACGTTTCTGTGGTATGACAAACTCATTACACAAATTTATTTCTGCTTTACACGGACTTTAAGAAACAAGTGGATTCATACCTGCAGCGGCATCGCCTGCATTTCAATTTAAATATTTACATTTACAGGTTAAGTAGCTTCTTCATGGATGGCCAAATGAGGCTGTGTTTGAAGTCGGGACGTCAGGGATATTTAGGTTTGTTGTGAAATCCGATATTCCAGGATTTATGGAAGCGAAGCTGTTCCATAATTCAAATTAAAAATGGATTAACATAAATGTTTTTTCATTGTCAGAATATAGCTGTATTTTTTGACTCATAAATAAAATTAATAATAAATCATCCGAATTGCATTTTCATTTTGTTCTTAAAGACTGCTCATTTTGTAACTTAATTAAATTGACAAAGAAAATTTCATTTGAGATTTAGTTTTCAAAAGATGCCCCAGCAAATAGTTACCAAAATTCAATATTTAAAATGTCAAATTTGAAAATTAAAATGCATTAGCAGAAATGCTTTTTTCCATTTTAAGGTCATCACTGCATCATGTGACTCACAAATAAAATGAGTAACAAATCATCAAATTGCATTTTCATTTTCTTCTTTAAGCCTGCTCATTTTGTCACACCACTAAAAAGAAAACTGCTTTTTTGTTTTTTTTTCAATTTGAATTCGCAATCCCAAGTGACGCAGTAGAGTGACGTCAGCGGCCTCTGTTCTTCTTCAGCGCCCAGTCTGACCGACCGTGCTACGCATCTACGTCAGAGAGCGGCGGTGTGCATATTAGACGCTGGAGCAAGAGGAGAGAGTGAAGGCTGTGTTGGTAGCATAGACTGTGGTACATGTTTTCAGAAACAGCAGGGAAATCGCCACCATGTCCACTTCACATTTTTTACCAGTACCCAGATGCTCTAACGTATCAGTGCTGGACTGTACGTCCGTCGCCCCCATATTGGATGTGGCAGCTCAGCCCCGTGAACTAATACAAATAAATGGAGTGGACTTCATAAAGGTCCTCCTAAATCAAATCAAATCAAATCAATCTTTATTTATATGGCGCTTTTCATACAGAAAAAAGTACCTCAAAGTGCCTCACAGAAATAAACAAACAACAGCAGAAAAATAGAAACAGCAAAATCAAAATAGCAGAAGATAGTTAAAAGAACCCAAACCCTCCCACCCCTTCAGACATGGACAGAGACATACACAGTCATACACACACTCACACATATGCACGCGAACACACACACACTAATACACACCCATACAGTAGCTGTCACTTAAGAGACATGGCTGGGCAGCGAGACCTGGTGCATGGAGGAAGCTACCTTTCAGGAGCCAGCCACACCGGGAGAGATGTCGGGCCAAGGCCGCAGGGAGCACCACCACAGAGACCACCCCAACCGATACTTCTCTAAAATGTTGTTTGCAATTAAAAAATCATTCACTTGATTGAAAACAAGTTTTTCCAAAATTTTACTTAAAAACGGTAAGTTGGATACAGGCCGATAATTATTAAAGATGTTGGGATCTAGGTTGCTCCTCTTCAGAAGGGGCTTCACCACCGCCGTTTTAAAGGAGGCGGGAAAGACACCCGTCTGAAGAGAGCAATTCACCATATATAACAGCTGATCCTCAAAAAATCCACAAAGTGTTTTAAAAAACGGTGTGGGAATTGGGTCTAATAGGCAGGTCGTGGGCTTTACTTTGGAGAAAACTCGACCAAGTGTCCTTGCATCAACCAGGGCAAAACTCTCTAGTGTTTCCTCGGGTAAAATCAATGATCCAGGTGTGTCGACATTTAAAATCTGTTGAGGTAAGAGACTCGATCTGATGTCATTGATTTTACTTCTGAAGTGGTCTGCAAAATCCTCGCAAAGTTGGTGTTTTGGAGGATCTATTAAAATGTGTGTTTGTTAAAAAGTCAATTGTGGAGAAGAGGAATTTTTGGTTGTTTTTATGTTCGTCGATTAGCTTTTGGAAATGGAAGATTCTTGACTGTTTGACTGCGTTATTGTAGGTTTTGAGGTGTTGACGTAAAATTTCATGGTGAACGGTTAACTTTGTTTTTCTCCATCTCCTCTCAGCACTCCTGCAGTTTCTCTTGAGTTTTTTAGTTTCTGTATTTCTCCACGGGGGTGTAGGCCTTGTATTAATGTTTTTTATTAAAAGTGGAGCCACTGAGTCCAGCGCTGATTTTATTTTATGGTTAAAGCTGTCAACAATAAAATCACATGGTGCTGGTAACATTTCTGCAGGAGTGCTCTGTAAAATCTGGATAAAATTTGCAGCCACTTCAGAAGTTAGGTAGTGTTTCCTCACTGTTCTCACTGGGGCCTCCCGCTGGTTAAAACTGGTGATTGTAAAAAACACACAAAAGTGGTCAGACACAGCCAGGTCCACAACAGAAGGCGCACCAATGGACAGGCCATAGGTTATGACCAGGTCCAGGGTGCGCCCCCTGCTGTGGGTCGGCTGCGTGACATGCTGATTAAAATTTAGACAGTGTAGAAAGTTTAAAAATTCTCTCGACATCATATCTGAGGGATTATCTATGTGCAAATTAAAATCACCGGTTATTAATATTCTGTTATAATTGCTGTGAGTTATTGACAGTAGCTCTGAGAATTCACTGTTAAAAGAGATGGAATAGCGGGGTGGTCTGTAGACTGTACTACAGAGGATGGGGGGGCTGCTAAAAACAAAGGCATGGTATTCAAATGATAAATATTTGTTAAAAAAGACTTCATTTGACAACATGGTGTCTTTAGTGATTGATGCAGTTCCACCTCCTTTTTGTCCCCCTCTTGTAGAAAATAAAAAGTTAAAATTTGGTGGGGTAGCCTCAGTGAGAACAACAGGTGCATCAGTGCCAAGCCATGTCTCTGTCAGGAGAATGCTGTCTAAACTGTTATCTAAAATTAAATCATTTATGATAAAAGATTTGTTTAAAAGAGAGCGCTCATCATGTCTTTTCAGAGGAATGTGAAAAACACAGTTCGGTCTAAAAACAGTCCTGCGTGTGATTCGTCTGCGTGAGAGTCTTGTTTCAATGGTGTGGATGTTGTCCTGTGCCTCGGGGGCAACTGAATGGGGGGTGTGTGTCGTGTAGGTAGGGGCGGGTGCGGGTGAGTGAGTGGCATGTGTGTTTACCGTGAGTCAGGAGGTGGGTGTGGTGCAGGAACGGACAGTCAGGTCAATATTGACAGATAAAAGCCGTGATCCCTCCTGGTTTGGGTGGAGGCCATCCCGTTTAAAAAGGCTGTGCTGTTCGCTCAGCTTGAGGGCAGAGGATGTGACCTCATTCACGCTGGCTCCAGGGTAGCAGAAGGTCCGGCCGCTGTGTGCTGCCACGTGCCTGACCATGGAGGTCCCGACAACCAGCACAGAGGGGGTGCGCCGCTCCACTGGCTGCCTGGAGGTGCGTCGGAGGCGGGATGGGGCGACGCCGGATGGAGCCTGAGGCACGGATTTATGGCGCCGTGCTGCGGTTTTTCCTCGCCGAGATGGAGGGGAGGGATTGGGCTGGACAGGTGGACCCCGGACCCTGGGCTGGTGAGAGCCACGACCAGTTGGATGAGCAGGTCCCATGGGCGAGCCGGACATGGCACCCACGGGAGGGGAATCCTGCAGGCTTAGAATGTCAAACCTGTTATCCAGTGGAAGATCCGGGGGCGGAGGAGGAGGAGATCGACGAGCCCCAGCGCCCCTGTGCGCCCCTGTGCACCACTGACCAGTGGTCCCCCAGCCTGAGTGGAGTTGAGCTCACCAGAGCCTCCACTCCATCCTCCCGTCTGAGGCACAGCAGGTCCGCGGTGCGTAGGCAGGAGGTGGAGGGTGCCGATGACTTGGGCTTGGCTCCCTGGTGGTGCCAGCGGGACTCGGCTAGTGCTGGTGCCGGAGTCTCGGTGGTGATTGAGCCGGGCCATGGCAAGGTGGTGTTGTCCATGGTCGTCATGCTCCGGTCACCAACGCCGGATGTCCTCAGGTGGGAGATCAGCTTCGCCTGGTTTGTGGCGACAGTGGAGAAATCCATAAGGATTTTTTCCTTCTGTTTGAGGTCAGCCTTCAGACCAGAGACGCTGTCCCTCAGTTTTGAGAGGGTGGGGAGGCAGGATTCACACACCGCCTGCATGCCTGCAGCCGGCGAGGAGATTCGGCGTCTGGTAAGTAGCTCCCAGAGCTACCTTTGGCTAGCTGGTTAGCTAGTTTGCTAACGTTTAGCGTTAGCAGGCGTATTCTGTCCTGACTTAACAAACTTTTGTGCTGTGTCATTGTTTGTCAGAAAAAATCCATCCAAAAATCCAAATTGAATCCAAATTGAAAACTTACACAAAGTGCTACAAGTCAATGTCTCTCATTTACACATCCACACGTACGGATACATTCAGGAAACTCAGAGGAACCAAAAACAATGTCTGTGACGTTTCTCTGATGATTCTAAACATTATCTACTCCTTACATGTTCAGTGTACAGGTCAGCATCAAACCACAGGATACGTTTTATAATGTTTTTGAGTGTTTACAGCTGCTAACGTATGCAACGCTGTTACCGTGATCACGCGTGACAGTTAAATATTTATAAAAATCCATCCTGTGGTTTGGTGCCGACCTGTATACTGAACACATACGGAATAGTTAACGTCTATAATCACCAGAGAACATTAAACACGTTGTTCTTGGTTTCTCTGTTTCCTGAAGATATCCATACGTATGTGAATGTGTAAATGAGAGATGTTAACTTATAGCACTTTGTACAAGGAGCTTTATGAAGTTCACTCCACTGACTTGTATCCGTTCACAGGGCTCCATTCTGGGGGCGACGTCGACGTACGGTCCAGCTGATCCCTTCAGTTTATTACCGGGAATACTCACTGTGAAGTACCGTGTGTGTTTCATAGGTCTGACCATGAGACTGCAGTCTGACCCACAGCTACTACCAGGAGCTCTTCAGAGCGGCTTCATTACGATTACCATAAATGTTAAGAGCATTTGCGCACTGGAAAAGAAATGTGCGGCTGATTTGACCAAGCATACGCGAACCATGGCTGGCTTGACTGCAGTACGGAACCGGACATGGTGGTGATTTCCTCGCTGTTTCTGAAAACATGTAGCACAGTCTGTGCTACCAACACAGCCTTCACTCTCGCCTGTTATCTCTCTTCTTGCTCCAGCGTCTAATATGCACACCGCTGCCCCCTAATGTAGATGCGTAGCGCGTCGGTCAGACTGGACGCTGAAGAAGAACAGAAGCCGCTGTCGTCACTCTCCTGTGCAGCTTGGGACAGCAAATTCAAATTGAATTTTGGAACTTTCTTTTGCAGGCTTATTACTCATTTTATTTCTAAGTCACATAATGCAGCGAAGACCTTGAAATGGAAAAGCATTTCTGCTAATGCATTTTAATTTTCAAATTTGACATTTCAAATTGAATTTTGATACCTATTTGCAGGAGCATCTTTTTAAAACGGAACCTTAAATGTCGTTTTCTTTATCATTTTAATTAAGTTATAAAATGAGAAGTCTTTAAGAAGAAAATGAAAATGCAATTTGGATGGTTTATTACTCATTTTATTTATGAGTCATATTCTGAAAATGAAAAAAGCATTTCTGTTAATCCATTTTAATTTGAATTATGGAACAGATTCACTTCCATATACACCGATCGTCGTTGCCTGTCATTCGTCTGCCTCCGTCCCTCCCCCAACTTCCCTCAACAACCAAACTTGCTGCTTGGACACTTTAGTGACAAAAGCCCATTCGTACCGTTTCTTCCTGCACTGTTCTTCCCTTGCATTGTTCGCAAAAAAGCGGACATTATTTACCCCATTATTTAAGTCCGATTTTGGACCTGCCGGTGTGTCCGTCGACTAGGGAGGTGGGCCGTGTGGGTGGCCTAGTGGCTAGCAGCTTGCTACACACGAACATTCGCAGATTCTGATTCCACTTTGTTGTCCGTGCGTCTCCGGATCTCCTCAGACCTGAACAGACTCGGTCCAGACTCGTTTAGTCTCATTAATCCACAACAGTCAGTTTCGATGCACTGAACAGAACGGGACCAAACCTGCTGCCAGATCCCGGTCCAGCTCGCACTGCTGCAGGTCTAAATCTGCTTTTCTCTTAAGGTATGTCGTGGAGGTGAGCTCTGCAGTGATTGGATCTTGTGCGCATGTGACTGTGGTGGCTCCGGTGGACAATGCTTGCGGATTTGGTGAAGCATTTATGAAATAAATTATTAACAGTATCATTGTGGTCCAAACAAATCCGACGGCGCACACCCTTGAACCAAGCAGCAGCCACGTTGAAACGCTCGGGTAAGTCTGATCCTGATCCGCAGAGACATTTGAGGATCACACACACACACACACAGATTCATTGTTTTTATAGAGAGATAAGTAATAAAAATGCTTAATGAATCATATTTGTGGTTTTCACAGTAAAAACTCTAACTTTTTCCAACTCAGATTTGATGTTTTTTTGTGATTTTAGGTCCATTGTGTCCCAATGCGTTGATTTTGAATGTTTGTGATAAAATTAAGGTTGAACTGTTCTATAATGTGCTGCGAAGTTCCTTCCCCTTAAAATAATAAACTCTATAAAATCCTCAGGGATTAGCTGGAGATTGCCATAAAAATTGACTTTAAGGAGATATGTGGCTCTCGCAGGACAGTTTCGAAACATGATGATGTTACAGATTAGCCCTAGGTCTTTTACACAGTAGTTGAAATGAGCTAAACCTTAGACATCAACATCAAACAGAGTTAAGTTGTTCTTCCTGCTTCTGCACGTTTTTTGGCTTGCTTCTCTTCCAACAAATCTTGAGTTATAGAAACCTTTATGTATCAGAATGTTCAGATTTTTAAGATGACTTGTCATTTTGTTTTTTTTTTAATCTATCAATGTATCAAAAGCCCAAAATCAAAATAAAATACAATGATTTATTTAAATGTTCTCAATTTATTATTTGAAAATTGTTTTGAAAAGTGTTTTTTCTGTTGCTGATGGTGTTGCAATAAGCCTTGGACCAGGATCAGGAACTGGCACCCAGCCCGAGCTCTCTAAGAAGACGAGGAAAAACTCCTGATGAACAATCCTGAAAGGACACGGGAAGAAACCTCGGGAAAGGCAATTCAAAGAGACAGTGTATGCGCATTGGTGCTATCTGAGTCGTGCTGATGTTTGCATTTTTTTCGCTGCCTGAACTAATGCAAACTTCTCTCTTTTTTTTTTTAATTAATTGAAGAATTTCTTCTTCGCTTAAAAGTAGGCGAACCGGAGCACCCGGAGTAAACCTAATATAGCTCAGGGCGAAAACACTCAGATAGCTAAAATGCCGCAGAAACCTAGACCAGTTCCAGTTTTTTGTCTGTGCCTAGGGCTTCTTAAACAGCGCCTTGAATCTTTGCCACGCAGAACGTTTCTTCGGCTTGTTCATTTGCTGCGTCAGGAAGGTGATCGTCTCTGCCAGGAGATTCATTTTTGTATCCATGGCTTTCTCCTTTTCCTCCATGGTGTGTTGGATGTCACTGAGGGACTGCTTGAGACTGGTCCTCTCCTCCTGCCACTCCAGCTGACGACGCCCCGACTCACTCTGTGTCCGGGCGAGCGTAGCCTTCAAAACTTCGCTTTCCTTGTTCAACTGGGCCACTGAGTTGTCGAGGTCCTCCCGGCTGTCTTGTTCCCGCTGAAGAGCCTCCAAAAGCTGCCGTATTTGGGAGATCGCTTTGGCTTCCGACGCCGTCTTCTCTGACAGCTGATACTCCAGATATTCAATGGTGATCTTCCTCTCCACCTCGACCTGGTTGTGGGCAGCGTTGTTTCTTGTGAGTGTTTCCTCTAACGCCTGCATCCGAGTTTCTAAAGCCATATTCTCGATCTGAAACTTGGCCAGGCTTTCGTCGCTGGCATCCTGGATCTCTTTTTGCTGCTGGAGAACCTCCTCAAGCTGCTGCACTCTAGAGAGCGCTTCAGCTTCGTTCACCTCCTTTTCCAACAGCCGGATTTCCAGGTCCGCAATGGTCTCCTGCCTCTCCCTCTCAGCCTCATCATGGTCAGCGTTGTTCCTCCTGAGTGTTTCCTGTAACGCCTGCAACTGAGTCTCTAAAGCCTCGTTCTTGTGCTGCAGCTCGGCGATTTTCTCCGCCTGCGTGAGTGTGGCGTACTTGGGGGAAGCACCCACCCTAACGCTGTTGCCTGCCTGCGTTTCCTTGATTTCCTTCTCTGGGTTGCGGCCCTTCTGGTTTGGCACCCAAAGCTTTTTGTTTTCGATGGTGCCCCTTTTAAAATCAGTGTCCTTAACCCCCCCTGAGTAATGTATCCCAGAGTTGCGGTATTTTGGTGCAGGGCCTGGACTCGCTGGCCGCTGGTGTACAGGTGTCTGTCTCCTCTTTTGAGCACCATTATATTTCTTACGAGACTGGGGCACCATAACAGACTGCTGATGTTCCGCAATCTGTTGTTGTTGTCTTTCATACACACCAAGCTCGTGGTTCCTGCGGAGTACAAAAATCCTCAAGTCTTCCGTGTCCCTATACATGGTTATTTGTCGCTCAGTAGTGTAGGCTCTGTCGATCCGTCTGTTGATCCGTCTGTCTCGCGTCGTCACAATAGCCTGTATGAAGTTGTGTTTGCAAGCTCCTGTAAGCTTTCCTTTGCTGGATCAAAGTCAACATTCTAGAATGTTTACAGATAGATATGACAGAGATACCATTACTGTTACCATGGCAACCCTGTGGAAACACTCAAACATTCTTTTATCAGTTATGCAGCTTTCCATGCAGAAGGATTCCCATTCATCCTAATGGGGAATTTTTAAAATTTTGTTCTGCTGCTACTTCAGCGTATTTTCAGCTAGAGAAACCGTTGGACTATCAAAATGTTCAGCTTTTTTTTTTTTTTTTTTTTTTTTTTCTGCTCTTTCAGCCTTGTCCTCTTCGGCTTTCAGCCTTTTCTGCTTTTTCAAATATGCAGCCTTTATTTTAATAAAATTACAATGGAAGAAAAATGGGAAAATCTTCAAATCCTCTTCAAAACCACCGACTTTCAGCAGTTGTCAGGCAGCGTGGTCATGTTTTTGGGGGAGTGTCTTTGGGGAGAGTCCTGAGTGCAGGGGGTGGGGTGCTGTTTTCCCAACTTACCGACCCCAGCATCAAGCTTAAAAAAGAAAAGGAAAAAACACAGAACGCAAACAAGTCATTAAAAAGCCATCATCCTTCATGCTGAGACAATAGATGGGTCCCATTACTGTACTGAAGAGTGTTTTTACAGCGCAGTGACTGTGTTGTCAAGATCATATTTTGCACTCATACATTAAACAGAAATTGGGTCCCTCCAACATTTCACGGGATGATTCATTTAAACCAATGTAAACATCTCCTCTTACCCCCTCTGTATGAAGTAACACACTCGTTATATAACAGCGTGTTCCTGAGTATACACTGAAACATTGCGGCCTTTGGTTTACTGAACCTGAATCTCAACCCTTCAAGGTTGGCCCTGTGTTTACCGTCCACTGTTGAAACCGTATTGAGTGCTGTCTTTTTTAATGACTGCATTCATCAGTATAAGGTTTCAGTCATTTGAAATACAGCTCAACTGTGTTCTATGCAAGGTGTTTAATTGTCCGCTCTCCAAGTGCTCCTCTTGGTATTTTATTGAACTAATTTATTCTGAATGGAAACCCTAGAGGGTATAAAGCCATCTGTTTGACATTGCCAGCTGGACTCTGTCCGATAAGAGACGTTTTTACAGCGAGGTTAAGCGTCAGGGTTTAAAAATACACAATGCAGCGAGGGGTTGGTAAAGTTGGACGGGGGTGCGCTACTGACTCCAAGCGAAGGAGAAGCTACTGAATGATCGCTGATCATAAATTATGATCTTCCATCTTGGTGTCTTAAACTAAAGACACAGCGTTCGTAGGAATCAATAATCCGCCGGAGTTGCGAGGAAGAGATGCTTTAGAACAGCTGAGATAACAGCCGCACACCTGACCGAAGATAGAGAGAAATTTGTGCAATACCAATGAATAAATTATTGCTTTTTTTTTTTTTTTTTTTTACTGCAAGGTCAGCTCCGTCGCTCGGCTTCTCCAGGGAAACCTCCGCCAACACATGAGCTCACACACAAACACACACACACACACACACACACACACACAGGTGCAGTCCCACACACTGGTCAATCACGGGCTCCGGCACATGCACCGCTGCTCTTCCCACGCGGAAATGCATCTGATGAGAGGATGCACGCGCGGCTGTGGCGCACATGCATGCCACGTGCACCCACGAACACATCCGCGCTTCTCTCCTTTGTGCAGCTTGGTTCTGCCGTTATAATGAGTAGAGCGTTACAGAGAGGGCACCTTCACAGTGAGCATCTTGACCTGTGCATGTGGGAAGCTGTTTTGCTGTGGGAGAGGAGGAGGTGCAAGGGTTGAACACGGCTCTCAGCAAAATACACTGAAATCACCGCGCAGAGTGATGTGAGGTTCAGATGCGAAAAAAGGGAAGCAAAAGGGCTTGTTTCCCCCTCGTGTGGGCGCCTCACAATCTCGCCAGCTTAACACCGGAAAAATCTCACAGATTTGAAGGTGACACGTGGGTTCAGGATGCCTCTGCCTCGGCCGTGGGCTCCTGACAGCGCGTACAGCGTGAACTCACATAAATATCCGCAAAATAAATCGGGAAGGGAGAGAGAATGATTAAACTTTTTAGGATTATTTATTGTGTGCTGAGCAGACACACCGGGAGTTATTTATTTGCCGACCATCAAAAACATTTATGAGTCTGTTTCAGCAGTATGCTCTAAACAAGAAACCATAAATCTACCGGTGCATCCTCGCTCCCCTCCCCCCTCCCCTCCTCGCCCTCCCTCTGTCGAGCTGTCTCCACCTCGCTATCTCTCTTACCGCCTCTCCTCGCTCTCATTTCTCTCTTTTTTTTTTTCTCGCCGTGGCTCTCATCACCTGAGTTAGTGCCCGCTCTCATAAAGATTTGCCATCAATTTCAAATTCATCAGCCCCGATTGGATTTTTTTGGGGAGTTGGGTGGTGGTGGTGGGGTCGAGAAAATGCACTGTTTGATTTGGTGTTTCCTCTCAAACTGCGAAGTGGGAACACATTTCAAAACTAATGTCCTTGATGCAGCAATTTCTGGGAGAAGAAGTGGGATAGACTGTGGCCACAAGGTAAAAAAAGGATTAATAAGAGGTGCCACGTTTTTTTAATTCATTTTTTTTCTGGGATGCTGCGGGACTCCACGGGCATGTTGGTACATTTGAAAGATAAGCATTTCCTCTCCAATTGAAATTGTAACAGCGCTGCCTGTCTAAGCACAGTGTGATGCTCAGGGGTGGCTGTGGCAGTGACGGCCTTTATCAAGTGCCTCGGCGTGTGCGTTCCCTGTCAGAAATCTGTTTTGTCTCCACAAGGTGGTGTCATGCTCATTAGCTAAATGTTGCAGCTCATTTTCACAGTCAGTCTCACTCTGGCACACTCAAACTGCATCTGTCTTTTCCACAGCTACATCGCTAGCTGGGAGAAATGGAGAGCCGTAAAGCAGACCTGTGATTAAAGGGGCACTACGTCGTTTTGGGGATACACATTCTAATTAGGAAATAGTGCAAGATTCAATTTCAAAGCCCTGGTGCCTTGTGGAGGATTTACAGTTCAGCTTTACAAATGATGAACACACAAGGCTCAGCTCCTCCTGCATGGCTTGTTTTTCCCTGAATCAACCGGTGATTTGTGATTGACAAGGACCCCACATCAGCTTAAAGGAGCACTACGTAGCTTTTGGGGAAGAAAACCCTCTTTGTTTTCATGACTGAATAAACAAAATGATCCCAATGGACAACAAGGTTTCATATTGTTTTACTTTATTTAGATGCAGCGGACCCTGCCACCTTTCTAGCTTCAGATTTTGTATCATAACCTCATTTATATTGTAAATAGTAAAAAAATCTGAGGTTGAATTTCTTCTCCAGAGCTACATAGTGCCTCTTTAAGCCTGAGTTATCAAAAAAAAAGAAAGTCAAGAAAGATGAGTGAGTTCAAAACTGTATGTGGAGACTTGTGTGGTAGGAAGTGCCAAGTGTGACTGTTCAGAGCCGCTCACCGCCGAGAGTGGCTCAGTGAAGTGAGACGGGGAAGCCGACCGCTCGTTACCACAGTTTGGAAGGTATCGGTCCGTGAAGCTGGTTGTCTTGACCCCGTCCATTGACCTTCAGAATAATGGTCGCAGTGGAGTGGAGACAGTTCATTACCCACAATGCCTGTCAGTCCACAAGCTCACACATCCTCAATCACTAAATAAGGCCAAGAAAACAGGGCATCCTAGAGTGGCTCGAATCTCATCTCTATCTCCTCTCTGTCCTTTCATTTTTTCCCTTTTTTTTTTTTTATCCGCTCAGCCTTCCAGTCTAATCTCTGTCTTCCATCTCTCCCTGCATCCTGATGATCACATAAACTCTCACTTGGTTTCTTTCCCGACACTCAGCTTTATTAAATAAGCAGGAGCTTGTACACTTGTATGTTGATTATTGAACCTCGCATTTCCTCGCTGTGTGCATACACAAACGATGAGCGATTACACGATACAAGTATAAGTAAACCGCTTTCGCCCCTGATACCCGGGTGGTCAGCTAGATCTAACCCAGGCGTAACCCGCCTCGGTGTCACGGTTAACAAGCTTTGTCTGGGCCAAGCAGTGGAGTTAACCGTGACTCACTGATCCGCAAAGACTGTTTGTACGATGCACTGGTCATTCTACATGTACATGACCAATCTAAAACTCTGTCAAAACTTCAGAAACCAATGGCTCCAAAATCTACTTTTACCTTTAGAAGCAGCGAACAAAACGTAAGCTGTTTCCTCAGGGATGCATATACACGAGTGCTGCACCAGTTTTCAGCTCTCAATTGTTTTCTACAGGAAGTGTAGATTTACACATCCCTCCATGAAAACCAAACAGAGATGAGCTGATGCTACTAAATATTTAGACGTAGTAAATGTCAGTTTTTGCTCAGTTAGCTACGCAGCAGTTGGCTTATCCATCTAAGCAAACTGGCAAAACATTGAGCTTGAGTTAAATTACTAATATATGACCTCAAGGTAGCCTTATATGAAATGTGGTCACCATATCCTCTAAGATAGGAACGGAAACTGTGAAGGATTCAGATTATGTAACACTAAAACAACACAACACCTTTACAGAGATAGTCATTTTTGTTGAATAATAAGATCCTCTCTGTAACCAGACACAAGTCTTGTTCGAGGAGAAGTCTCGCTCTGAAATCCCTCGAGACACTTTCAGTAAAAACCTCAGTCGGTGGCTCAAATCAGCACGTTGAGTTAGTATTTGACAGTCGCAGAAACCCCAAAGGATCATGTTGGCTCCACAGCAGCCACGTTGCCGCTGCCAGCAGAGTCGATCTACTGGGCTGATTCCAAAACTTTTGGTGAGTATGAATCATTTACACACCGACTCATGTAAATATTAAGGATCAGGTGTTGAAATACCAGAATTCTGATTCAACAAAAGAACTGGCACTTTAGCTCAACGCAGCACAACTAATTCACACATTACTTACCGGTAAGTGTATCTGCTAGCTGATATCTCAAGCTTTAAACCTGCTGGTTATCTCTGACTTGAACCTAACTTATCTGTTGCTGACACTATAAGCCGCGGCAGAAGAGAGGGCCCACCAGGCCGGGGGCTTTAGTGTAAGTTTAGTGTTAATGACTGGCACGGAGCACGGCATTGACAGATGGAATAATACTGTTTAAAGAGGATTAAAGGTGGGCTCAGGGGAAGAAGTACTGCAGGTATCACCGTGAGATGCACTTGAAGCGCATTGATCGCTTTTTCCGGAAGCAGTCGCAACACAAATCCCCCTCTTCTCCGGGCGTGGTCTGCAGTTTTTGCGGATTTGCGCGGCATGAGAACTGCTCTGGTGCGATCGACTCAAAACAAACCTCTGACCCTGAGCTCATCACGACGAATCGTTGTAGGGACACCTGCAGCACGTGTAGAGATGACACAGTATATATGTGTATCACAAACAACAGCTGCAAAATGAATACCAATACAGCAGCAAAGTGGATCCTGGAAGAATTTAAGGATAAAAACCTTTGTAATACTGACAAAAACAGCGCTCCGCTAACAAGTGTGTGAGGGCACGGCCCAACAAACTGAGCAGATGGTGTAGCTGGGATGGGATAGAAAGATACTGTCTCTGATCTGACAAGCAGCAGCGGCAGCCTGTGCGGTTCATGATTGTTTTTCCAATTTGACCTGTGCGAATCCACACAGATAATCACAGGCATCAGGATCAAGGATTTAGACCTCAGGGGGGGTTCCAGCAGTCATAATGCTCACAGTGGTCTCAAGACAATACAGTTGAGCTCACCTCAGCTTAGCTCAGGCCAGCTGGGGTTCGGGAGGGATGGAAAACAACGAGGAGAGAAATAGAGAGAGAGACAGAATGATCCAGATCAGACAGAACACTTTGAATCGTCTGGGAGGAAGGGACCGTCGGATCTCGCGTTAGTTCTCATGTCCGATACAGCTCGGACCGCTCAGCTTGTCACACACCAATAGCTTCAGCGTTATCGTGTCATGCTGTCTAAACTAACATTCAGCCCTACAAGGGAAACATTTCCAGGGGTTAGGATCAGAGATAACCTCTTAAAACATGAATCGGAGCAGAAAACAGAGAAGAATTCCCACCTCTATAAAGCCGTCACGTCTCATATCTGTCCCCATCAGTCCCTCGTTCGGGACATCTTCGTTGTTAGCTTGTAAGAGGCAAGAATTAAAATTTAAAAACCATGAAAGTTGCATCAAACGGAATAGCGTTCTGTCAAAAGTGTTTGCTTGTTGTGAAACTCGCCAACCGCCGTTGAATCTTTCATGGTTTTGCTTTTATTTTGTTTTTAATTTTTTCTAGTTTTTTCTATAGAGGATAATGAGGGGGAACAGGATTTTGTTTAGAAATACAATATTTACAGCAACGGGCCCCTGAAAAAAAGTGCTGTCTCACACTGGATAGGAAATCTGACTGAATAAAGACTCGCACAGAGGGAAATCAAATACCGACACACTCATTATTCATTACGGTGTTTACTCACGCTGAAGACTGAGTTAACAACATGAATGCTGAGCAGCTGATGTCAAGTGCTTAATCCATTCACTGCAGTGTGGAATAATCTGAGGAATAATTACTTCACCTTTTTCACTTTTGTTACTAACACCAGTACCTCCGGGTGTGTTTTCATTTGCCTCGAGGTAAAAGCGGAAGAAAAGCGAGGGAGGCGTTCAGTTCGCTTGTGTCTCTGGCATAACTCCACATCTCAGGAAAGCCTGAAAATCATGCCTCCGAGCTGTTAATTGTCTGCTTGGAAAATAGTCTAATCCCCAGTATGACTAAAGAGATTCCCCGTGCAAAACACATTCATAATGAAAATTTGCATCCTTGTTTCGGAGTCATTTACAGTGCCTGACAAGCTTGTCGCTGTCGGACATGAAAAAGAAAAAAAAAAGCTTCCCTGGAACAAGCTCAACTCGTTTATCCTTTTATTAAAAGTAGTGTCGGGTCGTGTCGGTTCAGCGGACAGGAAAGTGACTTTTTGTTTGATCGTAAGTCAGCAATGTTTTTTTTTTTTTTTATTGAATAGTCAAACATGCTGAGTACAGTTCCAGGGCGAACAAATAGAGTGTCAAAAAAAGCAGTCTGACAGCCAGGCCTGCAGCCCCCCCACCCCCACCGAGGACAGAGCCACTCTTAAGAGGTAACCTCATTTATAAGTGATGGAGCACCAACGCAGTGCCACATGTTACCAGGGACTGCACACACCCTTCCTCACACCACTTAGGCCCTGTGAACCTCTGATTGACAGCTGTGCGGATAAAGCACTCTGCATATCGCTGTTCTCAGCCACTTTTGTGTACAGTGACGCATTAACATGCCCCTTTAACACATTTTAAACCAATGAGAGGCTTTTTTTTCCACTTTGCACTCAAAGCGAGCTGTAAATAGCTGTTATGTTGACTTGTGTCACGGATATTCGCCCGTGTTGCCTTGAGGATGTCCTGCTCTGAGTTACCACAAGCGATATGTAAATCAGGGCACATATGTAAAAATGGGAAATAATGTTTTTATGCGTATTAGCGATAGCTGTTACTGAATGAATGGGTGAGCGTGTGGGCAAGCATGTACGAAATGACATCTTCGCAGTGTGCAGTGTGCAGTGTGCCCTCTGCATAATGGCATGAATGTATAATTTAGTCCCCAGAAGCCCCTTCCAGCACCGGAGCTCAGCAGCCGACCCGTCAGCAGTTGCGGCACCATTCGACAGGTGCAGCATTCCATGCTGTCGGTGCCACTTCACTGCTAAATACACATTCTCCGTCCGAACGGCTAAACGAGTAGTCAAATCGTATTGTCACTGCGCATTCATAAAGGCAATGCCCGAAACAAATTTAGTCAAAACACACACATGCACACAGCGCTCGGTCTTCCTGACCCCTCTCTTCCATCTACCACTTCATTACGTGAAATTATTATCCACCGCACATTTCCCAAACAAACACAAACCATATTCTTCTGCAGGTACTTCGTTTTTTTTTTTCATGTAACACAACCTGATGCAGGAAATTCATCAAGCTCAGCTGGAGAGATAATATCGTCTTTGTGACACGGGCCTGCCTTTTGCCGCAGGTGTGGCTTTTCTGCAAATATTGCTCAGACAATAGCACATTTCAAAGATAACCCACGAGAATAATAACCGGGCAAATATTAGCTTAAAGCTATTAGATGTAAGCTGGGTCCGGACTCTGGTTTTGAATAACGTACACCAGATGACATTTATTATCATGGATAGTTTTGTATTTAATTGTGTGGCAGCAAACTAGAAATCTAATATCTTTAATGTAATTACAAAATTGTTTGCTTTTGTTGGGTCATTAATTAAATTCAGCTATAAATCAGATCTGGGACAGGAGCTGTGGTGAAGTGTTGAGTGTTTCAGTTAAGAGGTATGATGTCAGCAAGAAAATAAGTGCTACATATCCTCAAGTTTTTGTAAAAACACATTGTAAAAACATCTACAAACTCCAATCCAACTGTAATAAGACTTACAGCGCTGCTTTGAGCTAATGCTAACATCAGTGTGCTAACGTTAGGTTGACCAGATGTCACTGTTATCCAGGGACAGTTCACGCTTTCAGTGGCAACTCTTCTGCAAAGTGAAACATTTTACGCGTCAAGACAGACCAGGCAGCAGGGTGTTTTTACCGTTGTGACTGTTTTGGCCTACACAGGGGGCTGCTGGAGGCTTCATATCACGTCTTCTTCTTCCACCAACCTGCTTGCACTAGTTTTAGTGAGAACTGCTGTGAAAAACACAGAAGATAGCAGGTGCCAGTCGCGTCAGCATGCTAACATTTGCTAATTAACATGTAACACAACATACAGCCTGATGGGAATGTCATTATGTTTGCACCAAGAGATGAAAATATATGGAGGACTGAAACTGCCAAAATCAAATATATAAATAAAGAATTAAACTAGTGGCTCAATAGTTATAAAGATATGCCTTTAAGTGCACCTAAATAAACCCCTAAACCGAAGGCACTAATTATTATTTATAATAGGTGACATACACTGATATTTTTGTTTTTCATTTATTTGCTTCTATACCCCAGTTATTTATATTCCAATCTATCTAATCAATTCATTCATTCATTCATTCATTTTATTCATTTATGTAATATCTCAGAAATGAAGTACATAAATACAGAGGCAAATTAAAACAGAAATCTTAATTTATGTTACATTTATTTTTTTATTTATTATATAATTTTTGGTACACTTAACGACATGTTATTCATTTATTGAGTCATTTATTTTTGGCAGTTTCAGTCCTCTATACATAACTTGTTAAAGTTACTATCTCGACTTGAAAAAAATAGAGAAAATACAGCCAAGTTTCCTCCTAAGTGTCTTATTGAAGTATTAATCTTGACTCATATTAAACTACATTTCAAAGAATGAGGTTTGAATTTCAGCACTTGTGTCTTGGCAGTATACATTTTGTGCACTCAGAGAGTTGTCTACAATCTGGGAAGATACGCATTCCCTTGATGATGTTGCTGGTAGGAATACTCGTATAATCCTCAGTTAATGATATACCTTATCTGATAATCCTGCCTGATAAAGATTCCCGGAGGAATATTCCTTAATCCCCGCCATCAACAAGGAGGTCTCAGAGGTCGTCTGCCTTGTGTCTTGTCAGGAGTCACTCGCTTGAAGAGAAAAAAGGACAGGCCTCACCCTAAACGGGGGCAGTAAAGGAGGAAGTTTCTTCCTTGGAGTTTGATAAATGGGATGCTTAGTGCAGCCGGGTGGTCAAGCTTGAGCTTTGGTTTGTCGAAAATGTCAGGGAGCCTCGCCATTTCAAATACTACACAATAATAAGGTCAACCCCTCAAACTTTGAAGTGATGGTAATGGCTGTTTTGGTCATAAACACACGGCTCTGCTTTCCTCTAGTGGGGAAGAAAAAGCTTCCAGTCTGTAATTGAGCCCAAAATGACAAACACTCTGTCACCATTACAGTGCCAAAGATAAAAAAAAAACAAACAACACATTTCACACTGCGGCTATTATTCCCCTCCTCATTACGGGTTTCATCCATCCGTTCACATTAACAAAAAAGCGGGACCATGGTATCATGTTTGCTGCTTAATGTATAACCAAATTTCCTCTCTCATCACAACGTGGACTCGCCTCCTTCCCTGTGAAAACATCATGAGAGTCGTTTGGTCACAAGGGGCAGCGTCTTGCCTGCATTAGGAGACAGACAGACAGTCTCCCCACACTATTTAAAAGCCCTATTGCACTGGTGAGGAGAACACCCTGACTGCTCGGCTCGACGGCGGCATCACACAGATACAGTAAGTACAGCGTGTCCTCCAACTTTAATGTTCCAACTCCAGGGCTTACTCATGCAAAATGTACAAGGTAACATGAAAGTGTCACGTTTGTCTTGGATGCTGGCGAACGTTTTCATTATGGAAAATATGTTTCAGTTGAAGGTTTCAGCTCGCGTGTTTACTTGAAATGTCAACATACTTAAAAATGCATTTGATTTAATTGGATGAGAATCAGTTTGCTTGCTGAGTGTGAGTAACATCCAACAAGTGTCCACTCTGAGAGCAGCAGCAAACCTCATTAAATATGAAACTATTTGAACTATTTGCAGCAAAATGCACTTATTGAATTAATGTACTTAACTTCTTTATATGTCATTAGCTAATTAAGTCTACTGCGTTCCTGATCAAAGGATCATACATTCATAAGTTCATTGTACAAATCTGTGAAGCAAAGTGACTCCACATTAAAAATAATTGAGGAAACCGAAAATGACCAAGTAAAGTAGACTAATCGTTTGAAGTTATTCAAACTTTTTAGCTCATTCAGAGTAGACTTAATAGTTGTGTGCTGCATTTAATTGGTTTTCTGACTTTTTTAAAGTAAAGTCAACTTTTAAAATGGACAGTGAAATTTCTGGCTATCGTGTTTGCTTTGCTTTGAGAAATAATGAATACTCTGACCCTTTTTTTTTCCCATTGTATCAAGACCATCAGAGCTTTAAAGGTGAAAGCTCTCTTTGTTTTAAACTCCTAAGAATGTATTGATGTGACAAGGGGCCCCAACCAGACGCTGCTTCCTGTCAGGGGTGCGACGGCCAAAAGGTCTGAAAACACTGGTTTTATCTTTAACAATGTGTTGTACTTTTATAAGCTCATTAATTTTTTATTTTTTGTGAAAAAAACTGTAGTAACAAGAGCTGTAGTAAAAAAAAAAATAGGACATTGTAGTAGAGTGGTGGCAAAAAATGTACCTCAGTATAGAAAACACAAGTAAAAACTACAATATTGAGCATGTTTTAATCCTATAAGCAACACTATCAATACATTTAAAGATGTGCTTTGGTTCTGATGCAACATGCAATCTTAAAAGTAACCAGTAACAAGACTTGTCAAATACATGCAGTGGAAAAACTACAATGTTTGACTCCAAAATGTTAAGTGGAGTGGAAGTATGACGTTGCATAAAACGTAAACACCCCGACAAGATATCACTCAAGTACATACTTCAGTAAATGCGTCCACTGCTGGTGCTCCTTATTTATTTATCAGTTCATACATCAGGTTTTATAATTTGTTTTTTATATTCAGCGATCGAGAATCTAATAGTCCCGTGTGACACTTTGAATTTGATTTTTGCTCGATTCACACAATAACTATTCAAAATAAAGAATCATAAACTCTGCCTGGTCATACGTAGTATACTGCTGTATACTTTTGCACAGAAACACAACTATCAAAACAAATCCCTTCTACCCAATGATATTAAAATCTAATCTAATCTTCAACCTGTTTGTCAGCTGTGTGGGAAATGTATTTACCAATGTCCATTAGTGTACTTCCTGTCAGACTTAATCGCCCAAAACCAATGACAATTATTAAGCACCACTTCTTGGCAATGATAGGGAGGACGACACACAGCACAGTGAGTCACTACCACCAAATTAGAAGAAAATAAGGCTGAATTGAGCCTTTTTTTTTTTTATTTATTTTTTTTTTATCTGGGCCATAGAGGAGGTTAAGTGAGCACACTCTCTTTGCACTGCGGTCGAGATAAAACCGCAGTGACCAAAGTAAACGTTGCTAAAGTATTGACGGATCTTAATGGAAACATTTTCTCCAGTGGAAATGTTTTGCATTATCTTAATATAGACATTGAGTGAACAACGTTGTGTTGCATTTCTGGGTCTTACTGAGCAGAAACACTACATCTGTAACATTTATATATTCTACACGATACTATAATTGTTGAAGAACGCTGCATGTTCCAGTAAAAGCTACACGTTTCCTTTATGATTCCCTTGCTTTGTTTACTGATCACGAGCAAATCCATTGCTAATCTTGCAGAGCCACCTGAAGAGAGGCGAATTAAATTGATCGCCACGGTGACCACAGCGCGCAGAGGTTAGACTTAATTATTGATCTCTCATCTGGAGAGACTTATTCTCCTCACCTTATAGGAGTCGGGAAAGGAGCACACCCTGTTGGAACCTCCACCCATTTTAACTTACCAGGTGCAACATGGCTTAAATGTTTTTGTAATGGACTATTACCATCAGAAAACAGCTGACTGTATAAAATATGGAGGGAGCTTCTGGGTCTGAAATGTGAACCCAATGTAAAATTATCTTTTACCTACATCTTTCTTTGCCCAACAAGGGGCAATTCTACTGGTTTCAGGAAGAAGTCTGATTGTATGTAACCTTATGAGAAAATGACCTTACTTCTCACTTGATTTATCACCTCAGTGAACTGTTTCCTCACACATTAACGGTCTTAATTGTTAGTTTCAAGCATCCTTCAACATAGCACGATGGTCATTGTGTACTTTATGGTTACTTTTAGAGGTAAATAGACAACAAAGGGTGTGGCTAACACAGTGTGTTCTCAGTCTGTCAGTCAGTTCCAATCAGGAGATCCTACAAATCTCCACCCTCTTGTAAAATAGGGTCCCCCTCTGGCTCCAAGGTTTCCAAACGGTACCCTGCAAACCATCGAGTGCTGCCATGACTGGGTTTACACTTTGGGTGAAACTTAGCAGCTGTTCTGACCTGAGAGACACCCTCGATCAGTCACAGCGTATGCCAAAGGAATTTTTCTGCATAAGGTCGACAAGATTTGCAATGAGAATTCTCCATAGTAATTTGCTCACCCAAAAAAAAAAAGTCATTTGTTGTTCGGCCTTTTGATGTAACTGCCGGCCTTGCACAGTAAAATTACAAGGTCTCTCTCAATCTCACTCACCCAGGATCACCCAAGGACACCTGGGACTGACTCAAACAAGCTGCCCCCAGCTGTGAAGAAGATAATTGCTTTCTTCAACAGAAGGGCTTCAACCTCTAAACACTCGGCGGATCTGAATGCCCTTCCGGGTAAAGACAAAGTCATCTGTGCCCATATCCCCTCATGGCAAGGGGAGCCTCTGGCTTAGGGCGTTATCTGCCCTCTCGGTCACATGACACTCTATGTGCTTCTGGCGTGTAAAGCAGGCTTTACACACTCATGTATATGACTTGATTGAAACTGTAGTGAATTTTGTTGCATGATTGCAGTTATGTGCATCCTTGTTTGTGCGTGTGTGTATGTGTGTGGTTGTGTTTAGATCCGTGCCGTCAACCTTCATGTGGGCGCCCAGGGTTTGTCTCCAGTGAGTTGAGTGATGAACTTCAGCAGGGAGGTGACCCGACAGACCAGTTGTTATACGTATGTGATAGAGGATGAGGACCCAGCCCTGGCTAGCCTTAATGTATTCGAGGTAAGGATGTCAGTATTTGGTACAAAACATACATACCCACCCATTTTGCACATTGAAGTGTGTTACAGGTGTTGGGGAGTTCAACTGAATGTATGAAAAAGTAGTAGCTGCATGGATTGTGATAAATTGACTCCGGTGATGTCACTCAGTGGCATCATGGGTTGCACTGTGGGTAATGCAGGAGCCAGGTTTTGTAAAATCAGTCTACTGGTTAAGCATTGCACTCCAATACCACTGTTGATCTCAGCTAGAGATAGCATCTTTTTCATTTAACACATTCTTCATCCTTTTCAAAGCATGATGCCTACACTACCCACAATGCAACTTAGCCTCTGAGTGATATCACATCAAATGTGTAAAATTGGTGGAGTTACCCTTTGAACATCAAAAGTAATTTTCTGGCAATAAATGTAGTCAAGTATAAAAGTATTACAAATAAAAGCAGATTTTACACAAAATATATTTACATGTACATATACGCTGTATGCTATGGGTCAACCGGTCAACAGTGCTTGAGTAAATATACTAAGTCATCCATCAATGATTTTTATAAAGGTAAGTGGGCAAATAGATGTGAGAAAATAAAATGGCACATTTCAATCCACAGGTCAACAATGAAACATTGCTAGACGTGATTTGTCCCCTGCTCACAGGGGCGTATTTACAATATGAGTGTTTATGTAACGCCCAGTCAGTAATCCCAAACCTTGTGTAACCTTAATCAAAGTCACTGTGAAGAGCCAGACAGAGACCTCATGTCAACTTAAGTATTGTATAATAATGTTACGTGAGTTGCAGTATTCAAATTTAGATTGTTTCAGCCGTCGGTCTGAAAATTGAACAAGTAAACATGGTTTTGCAACAGCAGATGACGAAAGTTGTTACTGCCTGTAAGAGCTGTTAATTCCACTCTCTTGTAATGACATCAGAGACAGACAAATGGAAAAGTCCACATCTCTAACATCCTCTTCTCGTATCACTTCCACTCTCTTTCGGTTGTTTCACTTTGTATACTGCCCTCCAAGCTGGCTGAGAGGGGTGACCTGGCTCTCCTGGAGAACCTGGTGAAGAAGAGCCCAGAGGTCCTGAGTGAGAGAGATGAATGTGGAGCCAGTCCCCTTCATCACGCCGCTGCAGGAGGCTACATCACCGTTATTCAATTTATCACCACTGTCAAAGACCCGCAGGGTAGGCATGCCTCAGTCATTGATCATAAGTTGCACTTGGGCACAGTCAAAATATATGTGTAGTGTAAATCACCGTAACTCTGTCTTTAAAGGTCCAGTGTAAGAATTGGCCACCTGTAGACTTCATTCACATACTCACAATTTATTCTACTACAAATACCACCAGAAAGTTGGGTGTTTAAACGTCATTGTGTCCATCACTTTTATTCTATGTCGCTGATTGTGGACTCTCAAGAACACTTGTTGTTGGTGGTGGGGGTTGTGATGGTGATAATGGCTGCTTGCTAATAGCTTCAGTCACTGTTGTGTTTACTGTTTCCATTCACGATTGATGAGAGGTTAGAATATGCCCCTTGAAGCAGCCCGACTTCTTCAGTCCTCTCGTGTTGGACTGAAGTCAGACTGGATGCTCAAGTGAATAATGCCTCCTCCATCAGAACCATCAGAGTAGTTTCTGAGTTTCCACAGTTGTTGCCATTGTCCCACCATTACCTTAGTGACGGGGAAACCACTGTCTCTTCCTGTTTTGGTCAGCAATGGCAGAAGAGCTTCTAATGTGCCATAATTTGTTTGAACAAACCGCCACCCCAATGGCCATTAAAACTGATAAGTTACTGCAAAAAAAACATCTATCACAAGTTTAAACAAAAGTTCTTATGCGTAGCTCTTTTGAGTTACGTATCAAGCAGTAGGTCACATTACAGAGTGTCGTGTCATGGAACTTATAAGAGCTGACTGTATCTACATGCATCTTTACGTAATTGCATCCGTGTGCATTTGCGTGTTTACCCGCATCCCCTCCCAGGGCTGAACTGCTGTGATGAGCAGGGCAATGCGCCCCTGCACTGGGCGGTGGAGAGCAACAAGGAAGAGAGCTGCAGGACTCTTCTGGACCTGGGGGCCGACCCCAACCTACTCAACACTGCCCTCATGTCCCCGCTGCACCTGGCTGTCAGCCTCGGGCACAACAACCTGGTGGAGGTGAGGACGCTTGAAGTGCCCAGCTGAAAAAAAACTGTTCAAAAGAAGTGCTCCAGTGTTTTTGTGTTTTTGTCACCTATATCGAGGTCACTGCAGAGGCACTAAGACGACTGGTCGGCACACGTACAGTATAACAGGAGGGGGGTGTAATTTATATTTTTGCTGAGGGGGGGTGAAATATTTCGGAAAGCAAAAGGTGTTTTGTTGTGTTCTTATCCAACATTTTTCTAACGCATTTCATATTTACTATTTGTGAGCTTTATTCTATTAAAGAAACACATCAAGAAGTGACATCACAATGACAGGGTCACTTTTTATCACAAGCCCTTCAGCGTCGACATGTTACCTGTGCCTGTTTACCCATTCAGCGGCTGTAATTACAGTTTACTTAGTGGCAATTTTATGTCATTATGTTTGCAATAATATACTATTATGAGATTTGCAGGGGAGGTATTGCAGGTTTTTTTTCCCCATATGATGGGAGGGTCAATAGGAAACATTTGATTTAATTTCCTTTTGATGAAATAAGATAAGATTCAGCTCCCACTCCCACCACAATAAGTTTCAATGTCCCCGTGAGATTTGGTCGCTCTGAGAGTGCCATTACGCCAACAGGAAGCCCGTTGTAAAGCAGTTTGTTCAGTCTTGTCTTCCTAATTAAAAGAAACTTTTTGTTTGATAAAAAAAAAGAAAAGAAAACTATATACTACTAGAAAAATATATTTAAAAAATATAAAATAACAAAAATAAAGGCATTAAAATAAATAAAATAATTTTAAAAATAAAAGATAATAATACATTAACTGAAGATGGACGATAGGCCTAAAAACATTTAAACAAAAGGAAGGAAAAGGATGGTCGACAGTCATATCATCACATCACATCTCTTGCAGCACATGAACTTGTCTCTCAGAGCAGCTGCTGCGCTACAAAGTCACTGACAACTGTTTACACATCTGACAGAACCTGACTCAACCGTCTGCTCGGAAAGACCTTGCACCATCATCCACGCTATATTTGGCTGTCGTCCACACACTGACACAGCTTCTGTACGGTGGAGGATAAAGGACACGGGTGTATGTGTGGGAGAGCTGAGGACAGAATCAGGGTGGAGCTCACTGGTTACTCTTTTTTTTTTTTTTGTCATCTGTGCTCCCTGCAGCTGCTGCTGTCCTACAGCACCACGGACGCCAATCTTCAGGGAGACCTTGGGAACACCCCGGTGATTCTGGCCTGCTCCATCAATAACTTCGAGGCTCTCAGCATATTGGTGCGTTGGAGAGAGTGATGCGTTCGGACTCATGTATTCATCCGGTTGCACTGTCTACCTGTAATGGATAACTGTCCGGCTGTACAGAGCAGATTATGTAGCTGTTCTTTCTACTTGACTGCAGGCCCGCTGCAGCTTTGTCTCGTGCAGAGAACCGTCTCTGTTTGTCTTTCTCTCCATCCATTCTCCTCCTGTCTGTCACAGATAAAGCACGGAGCGCGTCTATGCAAACAGAACAGGCTCGGCCATTTCCCCATCCACGCAGCTGCCTTCGCAGGTGCTAAGAAAGCCATGGAGGTGATCCTGAAGAACGGTACGACAAAAGGGATTAGCCGCCCTAAAAATGTTTAGAGTGCTGACGGTAATGAAAAAAAAAAAAGTTTTGACAAGGCCAAACAGCACATTTAAACAGGCAGGGCTTCACCTCAGCCCCAAGAGACGTCAGGAGAAATAATGCTTGTGCTGCTTTGTACAGATGCCAGATGCCACAGACTGACAGGATGTTTATCCACGCTGGGAGGTCTGTTTGGTAAATCTTGTGTTGTAGGAGGAAGGTTTAGTTCGAGCACAAAATATTTATGATCTATTTGTGACTGCTCAGCCAGGGAATTAATGGGGAATCACATTCTTGTGCTGTTTGGGAGATTAGCCAAACACAGACCGCCCACCATGAATGGACACAATTACTCACCACTCCCTTCCAAAAAAACGAGGAGACTTAAAGGGTGCAATTTTCAAGATCGTGAGGTACAAAGCGGCTAGGGGGCTGGTGGGTTAGCATGCTAACAACAATAGATATCCCTGCAACATTTCACATAACGTCAGAGCTGTTATTTTTAACACAGTCTGTTGACAATGTTGATATATATTTGAATGTTTTAAACTAAAATTCGTACATATTGCACCTTTAAAGGGATTTTTGATCACATTCAGCTGCTAAATCTGGCTTGCTGTCTCCCCCCTTCCATCATGCTCACATCAAAACATGCTGTTGCTCGACTGGATGCCAGTTTGTCGCACTACCTAATGTTGGTAATGCTAGGTAACGCTAAAGTTGCTTAAACTAGTTAGCTGACATTAATGTTGCTAACGCTAGCAAATGTAAACATTGTTGATGCTAGCTAGCTAGCAGTTGCTAGCAGCATAGTTGTGGCAGCACAGTAAGAAGTGCGCAAATCTTAGAACTCAGACATTTTTGTACTTTTTTCAACAACTGGCAACTCTAAAGATTTATCTACATGAAAATGCCATCGATATTGATGTGACCTTTTATATTAAAGTCCAAGAGGGCTGGCACAACATGGAAGGCCCTGCAACTGAAATTCCCTTGAAAGTCTACAATGAAAACAAATGTGTTTACCCCAGCGAGTACCGACTGAGACTCTTTTGTTTTGAGTCTCACATGAACAAAATTAAGAAGCCGTTAATCTAATTCTCTCTGGCAGGGGAGGAGATTGGCCACCAAATTGAGCAGCACATCAACTATTTAGACAAGTCCAGGAGCAGTCCCCTCCATCTGGCTGTGCGCGGCGGGAACATCGAGGCCATCCGTTTCTGCATCGCAAATGGGGCCAGAATTGATCAGCAACAGGTACTGACATCACAAAGCAAAAAGGGAACCCGTCATGTAAATCTTGCTCCATTCGGTCGTCGCCACAGCTTTTCCTACTGCTCTTGCTTTGCATCGTCGCGCCATCGCAATCCATCTTCCATCTGTCCGTCACTCGTTTTGTTTTGTTTTCTGAACTAGCTCTCGCTTGTCTATAAAAGCCGGTCTCGGTCTCTGTACTATTAGAGCACGTCACTCTTATCACGCCCCATCTGGGGAGTGATCGTTATGTCTGGCCCTGGGATAGCGGCCAGGGCTGCAGCAGGAATAGTGAGTACAGTAATAGCTCCGGTTGGCTAAATTGATACAAATTACCTCCACTTACACAGGCTGAGTGGAGCGTTCACCGGCCTCCTCCTGCCAGTCCTGGTTATCTCATTAAAGGCTTGTGTTACAGTGCCCTATGTTCGGCCAACAAGTCTGGGAGATACTCCGATAGTGTTGCGCCGGGGAAGAGTACAATATGTACATGTGTAAGCGGTGTGTGTGCCTGCGTCTTTACATTCGGCTACTGTCTAACGCGGCGTGTCACAGTGCGTCTGAGCAGGAGCAGACAAAATCTTGCCCGACGAGCTTGTGAATATTCATTACGCTGATTCATTATTCATCGCTCATAATGTATCCGTGTTTGTTGCCGTCCAGAACGACAAGTCCACGCCGCTTCATTTGGCCTGCACCCAGGGCGCCACTGAGGTAGTCAAGCTGATGCTGTCCTCCTTTGGCCAAGTGGGAGACATCATCAACCTAACCGATGGAGCGAATCAGACCCCTCTGCACAGGTGGGCTCCCCCTACGCTAAGTTTTTCTCTCTATTGAAATTACTGATCTGAGATCATGCGTAATTGCCAATGCAAGTGGCTGTGGAGGCTCTCTGTGATTTTGTCCACTGGGTTTACAAAAAGGTGAAATGCAAACTTGCTCCATTATAGCCTTGTGTCAGTCATGCAGCTGGCCATTTGACTTGAAATAATACATTCTGATTTTATAGCTGAGGTTTGAGCTTACCATTTAGGATTTAAAGCTGCACGGCTAACTGAGCTAACTAGCTAATGCCAACTGCAGTTAGTAGCAACTACAAGTGGATTTGTCTGGACCATGAATTTGACCGGGGGCCAATTTCTTAAACATTGCAGCTTTAAAAGAATAGTTCGACACCTATAGGACACCGTGGGTTGTTAATGTGTGAGACGTCATTGTGATGTTGCCAGGCGACCAGCATAATTCCCAGTGAGTCACAACCCAAACTGTATATGTTCAGTTTGGGTTGATCAAACAAATGAGATATAGCATGTTTATTCGCGAGCTTCAGATGCCAGCTGTTTCTGCCTGTTTATGTCTTTATGCTAAGCAGCAGCTGGCTGTAGCGTCACGTTCGAGCCTCAGTACTGCGAAGTCCATGTAAAGTTGCAGAATCATTTTGTGGTAGAGTTTGAATTATCTTGACTGCAAACCATCTCGACAGGGCTGACCTTTGAGTGGAGAGATTCCCTCTCCATAATAGAGGAAGCTATCTCATTAGCTGTATCTCACCATCTAATTTGATGGAGCTTTGCAGCCAGTACTGAGGCTGGAGCGGATGGTGCAAATACTCACCCTCGAGTTAACCCACAGCAGTAAAAGTCGCTTCCCGCTCCATCGTTTTTCAGTTTTTGCAAAATTTTCAGAAATACAATTTTTTAATTGATCATTTTATGATTAGGCAGGTTTTTAAGTTAAACTCCTCAGAGTCAAGTCCCTCTAAAAAACTCCACCACTGCTTTGACGTGGATGTGTGATATCTGTGGATATTATCTGAACAGTTTGCTCATGCTGTGTAAAGATCAATCCATCTTCATAAAGTCAACACTATAACACTGTGACAAACAAGAGGAACAAGGATATGGAGCCCTTGGGTAAGGCAAGCAGAGTAACGAGCTTTTAATTGCGGGGGGCAATAATAACATAATAAAGATATGCTTCCCACATTGACTTCATCTGAAAAGCTGTTTGTGTTGGCACGGCAGAAGAAGAAAGACCGGATATGAGGAAACAGAGGAGGGAGGATAGATCTCTGTGACCCCATTTAATTCCTAAAACGTCCGGAGAGAAAGTCCTTACCCTAAATTTTTAATCTGATCTTGATATCATTGTTATAATGTGTTGTAAGTTATAGTACAATAATGATGCTATGGCCTTTCCCCCGGCCGCAGCATCATCTGTGGATTAAAGCTTTCCGAGATTTTCAGGTTTCACCGGCAACTCATCTTCCCTCCTCCACGTAAGTCTCTCTCTCGATGCAGAATGTCACCAGTACCCAGAATTACTTTTCTAAAAGTGCGTCATTGAAGTGAGCCATGACAATCCAGGAGATAAAAGATGTAAATCTGGTTGTTATATCATGCTCAGGACAAGACAGAATTAGAGTGAGATCATCCTTACTCAACATCTGACAGCTTGGTAAGACCTGGACTCACAGATCACGTGTCGGGCATCTGGTTTTACAATAACTGTGTTTACTTTTCCAGGGCTACAATATTTGACCACACAGAGCTGGCGGAGTACCTAATTTCTTTGGTAAATAAAGCAAACACACACAGAAACACCTACGCGCGCACACACACACACACACACACACACACACACACACACACACACACACACACACACACAACACACTCCAGAGCTGATACGTACAACACATTCCCGTCCTCAATATCCGGGGACTGTGTCGTAAATCTAAAGATAATAAAACTGCATTTTCTTTCTGTATTAAAATCAAATTAAAGGCAAATCAACATGTTTGCATCAATGCTGAGGTCCGTTCTCACTGCTCTTTGTATTGTATTTAGTTATTTGGTCATTTTACTCTCTGTTTTTTCCCGTTGCCGCCATTAAACAATATTTGCAGTTTTAATCACACCTCTCGACTTAGCAGACGTTACAGGTGCCGCCCATTGCTCGTAGAACATCTGTCACCATCTGCTGCGCTTTTTTATTTTTTTAACAGAACCGTGTTGCGAGGAACAAACTGGGGTTGATCTCCTGTCAACTCACTGTGTTGGCAAACACCACATCAGTAAAGACATTTGTGTACACTGCGCACACGTTTTGTCTCACAGAGGGTGGCATTACCGGCTCGCTGTGCTAGATTTTACTTGGGGGTTGAAATCAGGTCATGATGTGAGTTAATGTTGCTATGCCTGTCAAGGTATCTGCAGTTCACCATATTTTACTGTATTTTTAATTTAGACAAGGGTAAAAAGAAAAACCTCTAATTTCTTGCCTCTTTGGGTAGTTTGTGCAGCTCTAGCTAGCAATCTAATCAATCTCACATCAGTTGCGTGAGTTGCTTGAAAATGCTGTCTTTCGCTGACTTTTTAATCTTTCCAGCTGACTCATTTTAAAGCAGCATTACGTAGAAATTGGCATTTTGTGCAGTAGGTGCCCACCACAAACAAAACTCATCACGTCATAACAAGGAGTCTCATTGACATTCTGTAGGACAGAAACAGGTCATGGGGGGCCAGAGTGGCTGAGACACCGTTCACCCATGACAAGACGCTGTGGCGACCAGCCACATGATTTTGGAGCTGTTAATTTGAGGGAGAAAAGTTACATAATGTTGAATTAAAATGAGAACCGTTTATAAGGGTCTTAAACATGCGCTTAGGTAACCGCTTACTCGTACATTAAATGCAACAGGAAGATGCTGAAGCTGAATGTCTGAGGCATAAACACTGCTTCATCGGCTTATGATTGATAGACTTTATCATGATGTTTGGCTGCTTAATCAACAGGCCTGTTTGTACTTTCAAACAGTTCCTTTTTAATGTTACATTACAGTAGCACAACAGAAAAGGATTTGAGGATGTGGACTAACTGATGACAAAGTGCCCCCTGTTCACTACCTACCTATAAATAGATGATGACTTTCTACACATGGGTCTACACACCTGACATGAGAAACTCAGGCAGCTTTGGGTTTTTTCGACAGCGCCTTCCTCCCAATGCGCAAACTCCACTGAAAAAAAACACATGCGGAATTAATATAGATGTTGCTAATTTCCCATGGTCTCATTTGTTTGCAGTAATTACAGTAATGTGTGTTGAAAAATTAATGAGGTAATTAACGGGGTGCCTTGTGCGTTTCTTCTCCTCAGGGCGCAGATCTCAACTGCATTGATTGTAAAGGAAACTCTCCCTTGCTGCTGGCCACGAGCTGTGGAGCGTGGAGAACCGTGACTCTGCTGCTGTCCAAAGGTGAGTCGCTGTACTGTGTTTGGCCTCCAGCGGAGCTTATCCCGCGGCCTGAAAACACACTCATGCGTGCGCTCGTGTCTTTTAGGGGCAAATGTAAACGTGAGAGACAGGTGCGGCTGCAACTTCCTTCACCTGGCCATCTTACAGCCCAAGGGTCTGAAAAACATCGCGGAGGAAGTCCTGCAGGTCTGTCACACAGCAAATGCACTGGATGCTGCTTAGACAAAGATGTCGCCAAGATGGGAGTTTAATTACTGCCCCGTCCTCGATCAATTCGCCTTTGAGCCTGGCTGCGCGCATTCCAGGCCAGCTGATGAGGTTCATTATACTCTCGCTAAGCCAGATGATTCTTTAAAACATTGTAAGCTTTACCTAAAACCACAATGATGCCTTTAAAATGAGCCACAGAGGACAGCTGATATTAGCGCTGGGGATGGGATCTCTCCTCTCTGTATCAGCGCTCAAATATTATTGCATTATTATTTATATAATCTCAGTGTTTCTGTGTGGGTGTATATGTATGTGTATAACCACAGTCATGGTAGCTGTTATATAATACGTGCCCTTTATGCCGCATGATTGCCTTTTTGCTTTATTTAACATTTCTGCATACATCAATGTGTTTATAATGTGTCTCACCTCAGCATAACAGCGTGAAGGCTCTGCTGAGCTGTGAGGATAATGAGGGCTGCACCCCACTCCACTATGCTTGCAGACTGGGTATCCATGACTCAGTGAAGAACATGCTGGGCCTCTCGGGGCAGGTCGGCCTTGCATGCAAGTCCAAGGACAAGAAGTCTGCCCTGCACTTTGCCGCCCAGTGAGTTCGATTGGCCCCCAAGGGCACGACTTTGCATATCGCCGAAACTGAAAAACACTGATTTGACCTGATTTTCAGTGGCAGCAGTGTCCCTGCTGCTGACGCTGACTGGTGTAGGCTGCGGTGTATACGCTCTGTTGTTTTCTGTTAGGCTGTCTTACAAGCTACAACGTTCAATTTTTCAGAAAAGGTGCGATATTCACACCTTCAACATTGTGTCCCACTGTGTTACTGTTAAAGATCCCAGAGCAGTTACTTTCTACTTAGTAGAAAATTCTTGTCTTAAAGGAGACATTGTATGCTTTTATTTTTTTCTCTTTTTCGGTGCGTAATATGTTTTCTTGTGCATGTATAAGACAGACGCTCCTCTCTCCCACAGAAAACGCTGCTCCTGAAACGCCTCCTCAGTAGTCCCGCCTTTCGTCATTTTGTAACATCAAACCACGTCGCCATGTCGCACATACATACATAAGAATTGATTTCGCACAGCTGCCCTGTTGTTGTTAGCTGTGCTGGGTCAGGCGTGTGTGAGCTGACCAATCAGAGCAGACTGGGTAATCAGGAGGGAGGTTCTTAAAGAGACATGAGCTAAAACAGAGCCTTTCAGACAGAGGGTGGAATACAGTGCTGCAGCCCTGGAATGTATGAGAAAACTTATATGTTTTTATGTGCATTAAAGCATCTGAGCCTATTCTAGTCGTAACCCAAACTAAAAATAGGGACCTGAAAATGAGCAGGATATGTCTCCTTTATAAAGTCCGGCTTCATAGGCAGCTTCAGATGACAGTTTGACATTGTTCTTCTAGTTATTCTAACAAGTGTTGTGTATTGACCACACAAGTATAAAACATTAATCAAAAATGTCTCCACGGAGCATTTTGACTTATAATCCTCCGAAAGCCAAGACTTTTATCTCTGTAATTGAACAACAGTGGTCAGATGAAAAATGAACAAGGTGCCGACATTTAAAGCTGTTACCTCGCTGCGGTTTTAATCCGGTGAGAAATTTTCTGCGCTCACTGGTCTTTTGATGATTAATTGCCGTGACATACCTATTATACAGTGACCCGAAAGGAATTGTCACAAGAATAGAATTCAATTAGCGCGGCACACACGTGAAGAAATGTTACTCGCCGTGTAAAATGAGTGGACGTTAAACATTACTGTAATGGATTTTTCTATCATGCACGTTCTCTCTCATCAGAGCTCGAGGGCGAATGAAGGCCATGCTATGATATCATACCTTAACCATTGTAGACACCTCATTCCCGTTCTCCACCAGGCCCACTGCACGAACACAAAGTGCTGCTGACCTTCTTAAATGGTTCCGCAGACAAAGAAAGATCATAGAGCAAAGCAATGTGTCACTTCAGTTTATGCCCTCTCGCGGTTTGCAGAGCCATTAGTCATTAGCGCTCCCCAGCACTTTTTAACCATATTTTACCAACAGGACCAAGCCCCGTAACAGCAATCTTGAGCATCTTTGAGCAAGATACTCAATTGCCAAGATGAACAGTGTAACAATTCCCCCCTGGCCTCTGGCTCTGCTGAGCCGTGGGCTTTGTGCAAAAAGCATTTCCATTTCAGAGCTCATCAGATCACAACAGTGAGAAAAGTTTCTTTAACAGCTTAAGGCTTCTCCTCTTTTCTCTTTTTTTTTTTTTTTTAGGTATGGGCGCATCAATACATGTCAGCGGTTATTGGAGACCATTACAGACTCCCGTTTGCTGAATGAAGGCGATGAGCGGGGCCTGACACCACTCCATTTGGCTTCAAAAGAGGGGCACACCAAAGTTGTGCAGCTGTTGTTGCGCAAAGGAGCTCTGTTTCACTGGTAAACTCAAATACATGAGCATGACAAGGGTACAAACATCCAAAAACATGATGATGCACTGAACTATGCTGTGTGTTGTTTTGCAGTGGTTGTGAATTTTGGCCCAATCCCAATACACCCCTAACCCCAACCATTTAATCCTACCCCTCCGTTCTGTGTATAGGGAATGGTGTCCTGATTATTGATGGGACAGACGGGCAGGGTGAAGTGTTTGGGTTCCAAACTGAGATTTTTCAGAGTCACACTTCAAACTGAGGGTTATGAGAACTCTCTGTCATATCAACATATTCTGGACCTTTTCTTGAAAACAAGCATGAAACCATCGCGACCAATTTGCTGATGTCTTGGTAGCAAACCAGCTAGCTAGCTAATGTTACACGACAGTCCTACATTTGTTGTATGACCTCTGTGCATTGCGTTGTAAAGATAGAGCTACTAAAGTTAGCAGTGTAAACACCAACAGTTCCATGGTGCTCTGAGTCCCCTTTACAGATTGCTAGCTGCAGGGCTAACTAAGTGAAATAGCCAGTTAGCTAAAGCAGTAAGCCGCCACTCTACTGAAATTCCCTCAACTACCCTTGTTTTGTTTCTGCTCCAAGTATGAATTTGATAGCTGTCCCCTTCTTACATATTGCACCTTTAAAGTATGCAAGGCTGTAGACATTTTTCACACTCGTCCCAGAATCCTGTGGGCTGACCATGTCTTGTTTACAGTGACTACAAGGGCTGGTCCTGTCTGCACCACGCTGCATCTGAAGGATACACACAAACTATGGACATTCTCCTGTCAGCAAATCCCAAGTTACTGGATAAAACAGACGAGGATGGGGTATGAATTGCTTTTGTCTGAAAAAGTCTGTCATCATCCAAATCTGTAATTTTACACCTATTTGCGATGACAGTATGGAGCACAGGCTTATTTTTGCAGTTCATGAGCTGTTACGTAAGAGCAACGGGCGCATTAATAGCAGTATGGCGCTGAATAATACAGACATCCCTGTTCAATAATGAATGTAGAGCACTGTCTCCTGTTATGTATTGATACACCAGAACAGTGCGCTCCATGTCGCAGCGAGGGAGGGACATACAGCTGCAGTCAAGCTCCTGATGAATCGGGGAGCAGAGCTCACCTTAAACAAGAGTGACACATCGTTCCTCCATGAGGCTCTGCAGAATGGGAGAAAAGATGTGGTCAACGCTGTAATTGACAGTGACAGGTACATTATAATTGCAACATGCCTGTAGCAGATTAAAGTAAACTTCAACACTGCAGATGATTTATTTTTTTATCCACTGCATGTGTAGACCATGTATTTGTCTTGCTTTACAGTGTCCAAAACATCAACTTTTTTCATCAGCTAAGAGAGACAAGCCTAGTTGAATCATTTGGAGTGCAGGCATGTTTTTGGACTCTCTTGATTAATTTGTGTTTTTGTTCTTCTAGATGTGCTGAAGCTTTGAGCCTGTTCATACCCGGCTCCGGTCAGCGGTGCCCCATAATGGACATGATTGAGTATCTTCCAGAGACCTATAAGGTTGCCACTGGCAAAGAAAGAACATGCGTATAATAAAAATGATTGTACAGCAGTTGTCATAAGTTGGCTCTTTCTACAGTTCGCTGTTATAATTAACTAAAACACTCCACTGCCACTGTGTTCTTCTGCTTTCTTAAACAGCACCTTTTGGACAGCTGTGTGATGGAATCTGATGACGATTACAACAGCGCTGACTACCATGTAATCAGCTGCAAGTTTGACCAAAAACATTCAGTGGTACTGTGTTTCACTAAACAGCATCATATTAAACCATTCTTTTGTGCGGTTTAGATTGAATACAATTTCAGGTGGCTCCAAGCTCCCATCCCAACGAACAAGGCGACATACAAAACCATGAAAGTTCGGCCACTGGCTGCGCTCAACGTAAGCAACGTTTATTTATTTATACATCATAATGTGCATAATTATACAGTTATATTCATTCTTAAATCTGCTCCCCCATAAAGAAGTAAAGTTGGACTGCAGTCATGCTGCGCCATTTAACGAGGCCCTGTAGGTTTAACCACTCACATTCAGATAAGTGAGGGCTCCGGTTTTGAACAAATGGGTCCATCGCATGATGATTAGCCAATTCATCGGCAGTGTTGCTGACACTGTTCTCCCTGCCCCTGTCACGCTGCTCCTCTTCTCCTGTTACTACTACCATGTGTTTTATACATGCCACCTACTTCTCCTGTTGTTCAGTGATCAACACCTTCTTTCCATAATGCATTGCAGTTGACTTCCGGCAGTGAATGTAGCAGGGGGACAGTTCATGGGAAAAGGAAGAAGGGTTGATCACCATGTGTAACAAACCATTTTGTTTTCTCTTGTTTGGAAAATGGCAGCTAAGGAGACAAAGGTGTAAGCCATGAATATAACAAAGCTACCCACAGTGCACTGCATATAAGTGTATATTGTGATACTGAATATTCACAGTTCACGGTTAGTTCCAAAAAGGCTCGCCCTGTATGCAAATGTTCACAGAAAGGCGTCGGTGAGTGGACAAATGTGCAGAGCCATATTAAAAGGCGGCATCGGATATTTAATTAAAGTCAAGCCGAAACGGAAAAATGCCTTTACGACCATTTCGGATCACATCCACAGTGACATTGTGCATCCATTTCACTACATGTGCTAAAGAAGAAAAAACAGAAAAAATCAATTTATTTGTATTTTTACAGCAAAATAATAATTCCTTCCAGTAAAACCCAATGTCACGTGAAATTGGATCATATTTTATGGGGACGTATGTTTGCTGGTTTTCCTTCCAGTGTCCTCCAGCTGCTCTGCCTGAACCCTTAAAAATGTATTGTTGGATGGACGGCTTTACCTATTTCTTAAGTAACCACTCACAGTGGCAAACTCTACCAGGCTCCTGGCACACGCAGGCACTGTTTAATTCCAAGCACAAACTCTGAGTTCCAACTTCCGCCAGCCGAACGACAGCGTTAGCTAACACGATTGGCTAGTGACGCGTAAATATGTGCACGAGCAAAGATCACACCACTTTCCGATTCAGCTCGACTTTAAAGGTACACTGCGTAATCTCTGTTTTATAGTCGTTCACACAGCAGCCAGCACTTCTTTTCCTTCCACGGAGGTTTTGGATTACAAAAACAATCTTCCACCAGATGTTAGAATCACTTCAAAGCATGTTTTTTTCCTGCTGATGTCAACCTGTGGAGATCAATAAGATGCACATGTTCTTAAATCTTTAGGTTTTAGCTGTCAGGTTGCTGTTTATTGCTTGTAGAAAAACGTGCCATTAAGAGAGAGCCATTTTGCTGTTACTCTTTGTGCAGGCGATGGTGTATTACAACCGCATTGAACTCCTCAACCACCCCGTCTGCAAGAAGTACCTGGCAATGAAGTGGTGCGTATTCGTGATGTAACACCAGAGAGCGAAATTGCTCATTCTGATTTGTTGCAGCCGTTGCCAAAAAGTAAACACATATTTGTTCTGCTGAGTGCGCCACATGCCAGTGCACCGTTCACTGAGAATGTCTTTCCTTTCAACATTAAAACTGCTCCGTCTCCTTTCTTTTTTTAATCCACAGGGTGGCTTATGGGAGCAAGGCACATTTGCTGAACATGTTTCTGTACCTGTTAGGCCTGCTGCCCCTCACTTACCTGATAGTGACTATGAAGCCCACAATGAACATCACTGAGGCAGGCGAACACAACATCACTATGGTGCCTGTATCTTTCCCAGAGGTACGAATGACAGCAACTCATTCAAATATCACAATGATTTAAAGTCGCAATGTTTAAGATGTGGACAGAGTTTGTGTTTGAATTGTTTGAAAATTGAACTAATTTGGTGTTAGTGCTGACATTACTTAATTATTATTATTAAGTGAAGTTAGCATTGCTAGTCAGTAGCCACTTTGTACCTCAGGAGGCAATCGTCCAATAGTACAGCCCCATGTAGTTTCAGCAGGAAGACACATGCGAGCTGCAAGTTTCCTATATTATTTGATAAGCCAATAGGTTAACAAATTAAATTTGCAAAATGGCAAGAATTAAAAAAATATTCCTACATCTTTTATCCTTACTAAACAGAAACCATTCCCGCCCGTGTCCGCCAGTGAGATCACATGTGATGACGTGGGAACATTAATCACCGCCTGTCGATCTAAATCCCGTTGTATTTCATTTTCACAGCAATCTCTGCTCAGATCCGTCTGCATGGTGATGGTCGTGGTCATGAACATCTACGCCATAGGGAAGGAAGTGGTGCAGATATCGCAACAGGTGCAGTGACGCAAGTGTCATTACCTCACATGAAGCATGTGCTCGTAAATCTGCTCAGCACCGGGTCTGAGCGGACACACTACCAATCAGCTGTGATGGATGAGGGCCCTCTGATTTAGATGTGCAGGTTCATTAAATGACCACAGTCACGGCCCCTCCACATTTTACCTCAGCCATTTTGATTATAACTCGGCGAAACACCATCCCGTGTTCCGTGGATGATGCCCAAATGTTGTTTGCATTTGCAGGATTGAAGGTCTTGTATGAATCATTCTGTATCCAAATTTCTTTTCTTGTCACTTGAAAGCGCTGGAATTACTTCAAGGACTATACCAACCAGAGTGACTGGTCCTCAGCCATCCTGTCTCTTCTGTTCGTCATTCCCCTCATGATCAATGCAGAGGGTTCTTTACACTGGCAAGCAGGGGCCATAGCAGTTTTACAGAGCTGGGTTGGATTCCTCTTTTATCTCCAGAGGTACTGTCGACTCTGATGCCACCGCACTGTTTCAACGCGATCTATCATTTATGTTGTGGAGGGCCAATAACTGGTATAATCTCTCGCTTCTGCAGGTTTGAGGGTATTGGCATCTACGTTGTGATGTTCTGGGAGATCATGAACACGCTGGTCCGTATCGTGATGCTGTTCATCTTCCTGATGTTAGCATTCAGTCTGGCCTTCTATGCTCTGATGCTCAACCAGGTAGGAGAAGAAATAAAATAATTAAAATGATGTCATACCAAATGCTTTAAGCTCACAGAGTTACAGAATGAACTACATACTGACGATTTTTCCATCATCTAAGAGAGGTATTGATGTTGACATCTAGCTCTCTGCAACAAAGTAAATCAGCCTATTTTCAAAATTGTTAACCCATTAATTTAAAACAATGCCAGCATTAGAGAATCTACCATATTCACACTATTTTCCTCCAATGTCATGGTAATATAATGCTGCTTTGGAACGTCATGAAAAAGTGCCACAGTGTTTAACTCTTACATAAAAGTGACTTTGTTTTCCTCCGTAGGAAGAGTTTAAAACCGTGCCACTCTCAATCATGCAAACCTTTGTGATGATGGTCGGGGAACTGAACTACCAAAATAACTTCCTGGATGCTTATCTGAAGCAGGAGCTGTCTTTTAGTGTCCTCACTTACTTGATTTTTGCAAGCTTTGTCCTGTGCATGCCAATTCTGCTGGTGAACCTCATGGTAAGTGCGCTCTGATGGTCCATTTCACAGACTCCTTACAGGCTCCTCACGTACGACTCATGAACGGACGCCATGCCTCTCCTTTGTTTTTGGCTGTGCTGTAGATTGGTTTGGCCGTTGGAGACATCGCTGAAGTACAGAGAAATGCTTCCCTCAAGAGAATAGCCATGCAGGTGTGTGTGGAAACAGCTGGACACTGATTTGAGCGTTCTTTAAAAATGTATCTTGTATTTTCAAAGTAGAGAAGACGTCATATCTTTTATCCTGTTTGCGTGTTGCTTGCCCAGTCTATCATAGCTGTCCTGTGATATGCAAAATCCCAATCTGATGTTTGAATCTCTCATAGTAATGACATTTTATTTGCATACTGGGAAACATACACACTGATACCGATGTATATTTGACAGCCAAAAGATGTATCCGTCAAGCTCCAATTAGAAATATGGATATATGTTTGTAGCTCAGCGGGTAGAGCAGGTCGACTAGTGATCAAAAGGTCGCTAGTTCAAATCCCGGCTCCGGGCAAGGCTGCATGTCTAAGTGTCTTTGAGCAAGATACTGAACCCCACATTGCTCATCAGTGAGGGCCCTGCAATGAGCTGGCGACTTGTCCAGGGAGTACCCTGCCCTCGCCCTGAGACAAGGCTGGGATTGGCTCCAGCAGCAACACCCCGTGACCCCATGGAAAGGACATGACATGACATGTACAACCACAAGGAGGAACAGAGGATGTGAGTTTCCTCTGGCTGAAAATCTGAATTTCCGCCCACAGATTGACCTCCATACTTCCCTGGAAGACAAGCTGCCTTATTGGTTTGTGAGGCGCGTCGACAAGGACTCCATCACCATCTACCCCAATCGCAAGTGCTCCAAGGTATGCCTCTCAAACCACACAGTTGAGACACGGTGCGATGCATTTATTTATCTCTGTTGCTCATGTCAGCCGCCTTTCTCAATCCGTGCCACTTCTGTGACCAGCAATTTATAAAGAAACTCATCACGGGGGGTGCTGAGGAGACAGCTGAAGTCTGGAGTCGCCTGCAGGCCAAATCAAAGAGGTGCACGGTGATCGAGAACGAGCTCAGCAAACAGAAGTTCAGGTAAAGCACACAAGGGTGCACGTGATAAACACATGAGAGTCAGTTTTCTATTTCCAAGTAGGCCCACCACTGTGGCTGAACGGTGAGCCACCATGAGGAGTGCAACATCTACATGGGCTGCAATTAATCTCACTGCAGTTTCTGATGCATGAGCAGCCCCTAGTGGTGACAAATAAATAAGGCCCGAGATCAGGTCACAGAAAGATGTGACTCACCCCGTTTTGTTCTATAATAAGCACACTGAGCCACTCAGCAGTGGGAGTCTCATTATGAATCTACTCAGCTTTAAATGAAGCCTCTCGCTGGGACTCACGGGCCGATGTTTTCCCCTTCAGGATGAAGGAGATGGCGAGCTCGCTGGAGAAGCAGCACAGCCTCCTGAAGCTCATCATCCAGAAGATGGAGATCACCTCGGAGGCCGACGAGTACGACGGCCCCGTGAACGTCAGGAGCAGGATGTGGCCGAACTTGACTCAGAGGAGCCACAGAGGACAGACCTTGTCGCGCTGGGTCCCGCTGATGAAAGCCATCGAGTCCAAGAGAAAATGAAGAAGGCCGGTCCTAGCGAATAATAAGTGCATTATAAAAAGCCTGGGCATAACTTGCATTATTATGACTACTGCACAGTGTAATTCATTATATAAAGATGTAGCACTTGTATCCACTTAAAAAAATACTTGATATTGTGGCAGTTGATTGAATGAGGTGCTCTTCATTGAGCTGTTTTAACTATTTTGTGTGGTTTAATACTAAATTATGTTGCAGACTGGATTGAAATCTACGCTATAAGTGGCATTATTGTAACATGTGGGTTAAATCGGTAACATTTCTTGTCCAGTGAGTTACATCAGTGACCCACTGAGAATGTTGAACGTTAAAGTCATTATAGCACGTATTGGACGCACACAGTAGCTGTATGTGCAATATGCACTCATTTATCTCTCAAATGTGATGTGTCTCCTCTTCCTCTCTCTCACCCCATCATTAAACATGTCTGCAGTTGGAAAGGATAACGAAATGGTTTTTAATGTTTTCACATACACAGTATATATAAACATACATAGATTTTGTTTCATCTAGCAACATCAGGCGAGCCAAGTTGAACCTTTGGGTAGCCCTGATATATGCTTTATGAGTAACCCATACATTTTACAATATGAACTAATTTTCTTTACTTCAGGACTCTGTGTGCTATGTTCTCAAAACAAAAATAATCTGGTTCATAGTAAGACGGGTGTCTTGTAGGCCCACGCATGACAAAACGATTGGAAAACCTTCCAAAACTCCTCGATGGTTGATGGATCATTGCCTCCGATTTGTGCCCTTGAGCAGCTTCGGTGGCGAGCTTGGGAATCAAAGGGAGGTCGCGAGGGAACAACCGGCCTCTGACATCATGAGCTCGCACCTGTCCCTCTGCCTCTCCGGCACAGGGCCCCGTTAGAGGTCGCGACCCCTGAAAGTCCTCGCTGATAGACAAATCCTTGCTCTCCCTTCAAGTCAAGTTTCAAGCGATATGTATCACTGTTGGCCCTGAATATAATTATTCCCAGGGCAAATGCAATAACCGTGTAACCATCAATTACACTGATGTTTTGGACAATATTTTCTGCTCTTACTTGCGAGGCTACAGCCGCAGAATGACTAATGAGCACCCTTGTTTTATCTCAGCCGGCTTCTCGGTGACAGTGAACGAAGCGGCGACTTGAAATATGTGTCACACAGCCAATATCTTTTCGTGTTGCGTAAAAAAAGTTGACAGCTTAAAAATGACGAGTAAATCCAACAGCAAAATCCCTTAGCTTGCGCCTTCAAGTGTGTCAGTCAGGCCGTCCACCTCGCTGACGGATGCAGTGACGGGGGATGAGATGGCAGCATGCCTGATGCTCCGACTGTCCTACCAGCGCGAGTGGAACTTCATATCTCAATCTCATGACACGTCCAAGGATAAACTGGGATCCCTCTGACGTCCAGCTGATGTCAGGTCTGCTGGTGTGATGGAGGAGCGGGATTGGAGGAAGCATGGGAACGTGTCCTCGGATTAGGGGTGCATTCTTGGCCTGTGAATAGGGGAAAACTGGAGTGGTGGAAAACTCTTCAAAGCAGTGACTGCGTTTGCATTTTGACAGCAAAAAGACAAAAAAAAAAAGAAGGTGGAACGTCATTACAAACAGGTGACAAACAAGTATTAAAAAGCTGTATATATTTGAAGTTTAAAATGGCACTATGGTATTTTGGAGAAGATATTCAGAGTCAGAATTGTAATATTAACAATATTAATGAGGTAATAATACAACCTCAGACATATCATATGTGTGTGTGTGTGTGTGTGTGTGTGTGTGTGTGTGTGTGTGTGTGTGTACAAGCCATTCTCAGAGAAAAATAAGGGTCCCGGGACACTGTTTGAAACTGGAAAAGTGGCAGGGTCTGCCACATATGATTTAATACACCACTTGCACTGGAGATTTGGGCTGGGATGGGCCAAAGCTAGCTGGTTAGCACACTCATTTCAGCTGATATGTCTGTAACACAATGCGTAGAAAGTGAGATCTGAGCCAGCGTGTTGGAATAAATTACACACCATCGTGGGAACTGTTGGAAGTCCAGTAAAGCATTGAGCCCAGTGTGGAGTACACTCCTCTCCCTTAGTGACCCTGGCATGGCCAGCTACCAAAGCCAAGCATGCATCTCAGCTGCGGTTAGGTAATTCTTGGCAGAGTCTTGCTTTGTCATAAAAAAAAAAAAGGGTGAACAAAAAAAAATCTAAATTTCACACTTATTATGTGGAGTAATAGCTATCAGGGACCTGGGATTTTCTGGGAATCTCTCGAGAAAGTAGAGCTGGGTGCCTGTAAGTGCTGTACGGACACACAGAGCTTTTCCATTTACGCAGAAAAGTTGTGCTCCCACTCCTCCAAGCATCAAAGATTTCTTTTTGGATAGAGCGTGCAGAGCAGATATTCCGTCTGAAGAGTTGAGTTTGGAGCAGAGAGTGCTCATTTCTCAGAAACTTTCCAGACAGTATCTCTGCAAACACATTTTGAAATCCCGGAGCTCTGGAGGCCCCGAGCAATTCTCCTCCTCCCCCTCTTGTGCTAGCTCTTCATCTCAGTCCACACTGAAAAAAATATTCTATGCCGTCTGATCTAAGAGAGGTTCTGAGGGCACAAAACAAATGCAAAAGCCGGCCGAGATGCACAGCAAGTTAGTTTGTGATACTATGGGAATGGAGACGGTGCTTCCTCGCCTCTGCCACACCCTTGTCATGCCAACGCTCCAGATGTCATGGGAACCGATAACAGCTGGGGCTGGTGCACGCAGGCTGCGTGTGAAAGGCTGCTCCATCTGCAGAAACCCAATCCCTCTGTGAAACCAGCGAAGGATTATGCACTTTTGATAAGCTCCTCAAGACATTTCTATTACCGAAAACACATCTGTGGGGCCGACAAAAGAAATGTTCACTAAATGTGTGCATTTCCAAAGGTGGTGCACATTATTGTCAGGGAATTCATACAACACATTAGAGGGGGATTATCTCTGTGTTTGGAAAAAAAGAAAAAAAAAAAAATCAATCCACAAGGTGAATTTGCTGTTTCATCAAGCCTCCCACTGGATCAGGCCGACAATTAGCCATTAATCTAGCACGGATTAATGTGATCATCAAGCTGCAGATGAGCAGCTAAAGTCTCTCACAGTGTACACAAGGAGACAGAGTTGTGGTCTTTTCTGAGGTCACGGTGGAGAGAAAGGGGGAGGAGAAATGCACTGATGCCAAGTCCTGGACAGTTAAATTAGAGGGGTAGCTAAGCAAGGAGGCATGTTTTAGTTTTAGGGAGAGCTGCAATCAGTCTTGACCTCAAGCATTGTCAAGTGGTGACATTTCAGGGCGAAGAAGAAGAAAGAAAAAAAGAAAAAGTTTACCAAATGGGAGTTTAAAAGTGGCGGCACCCTGGTGACTTCCAGCTTCTTCAGTGTCATCAAGTTGGGGGTCTAGATTTCCAGCCACCGCTGCCCCTCAAGTGCCACTTGCCTCCGAGGCGCAGGTGGAGCAGCCATGTCCACTGGCTCTGCCGCAAGTGATGCCGAGGACTACGAGACCTGTCACAGGGCGGCTGCGCGGAAGACCACCTGCTACAACCGGTATTCGGATGAGGAGCTGGAGGATGAAGGCGTGGAGGGGAGGAATCTCAAGCACGAGCGCAAGCTCTCCAAGACGCACCAGAAGGAAGCGCGCCAGACGCAGAGAAACGCGGCCAACGCGCGGGAGAGGGCGCGGATGAGGGTGCTGAGCAAAGCCTTCTCCAGACTGAAGACCAGCCTGCCCTGGGTGCCGGCGGACACCAAGCTGTCCAAACTGGACACGCTCCGACTCGCCTCGAGCTACATCTCTCACCTGAGACAGCTCCTGCAGGAGGACCGCTTCGAGAACCGCTTCGCGCACCCAGTCAATCTGGTATGAAGAGACGACCCTCCAAAACAAGCATGCTCTCATTTAAAGGGGGGACAAATGGAAAACCACTTTAATCACTAAATCTACTGGTTTGACTTTTAATCACTAAGACATTCTTAGAGTATTTCTGCAGTATCATTCCAAAATCAAAACTATTATGTTTAAAGGGGCAATGTGTAGAAATTTAAACTCAGAATTTTAATATTTACAATATTAATGAGGTATTGATATAATCTCAGGAAAGGTTATTTAGTGTGTTCAAGTGTTCAAGAGGAAAATAAAGTCCCTAAAACACTATTTGATGATAAATGGGTGGCAGGGTCCGCCTTATATATATATATGTGTTGTCCTTTAATGTCAGCTTGTTTATTCAGTTTATTCAGTCATGAAAACAAAGAGAGTTTGTTTATTTTGTTTGTTTAGACGCAGAACTTCCAATTAAAATTTCTCCCCTAAAATGAAAAATGACACAGTGCACCTTTAAGAGTAGATCTTGGATACACGTGTTTCTTCACTGTTGTGTCTTGCTTCACCAGACGTGGCCTTTCCTGATGACGGGGCGATCCGACGACGGCCAAGACATGTCGTCCGCTGTAAGACTGTGTGGAGCAACAGCGTAGGACTCCCTTCTTGATTCATCTGCAGCCTGAAAAGCCTGATTCATCTGCAGACATGAAATATTGACTCCTCCTCCTCCTCCACTGCCAAAAACCGCCCGCAAGACTCAGTCGCTGCGCCCCGGACAAAAAGACTTTGAATTCAACCTGTAACACACCGCGGATTGTATATTTCAGAGCATGTCAGAACTATATAGTGTGTTTTTCAGATGTATTTTCCTGTGTGCATGTTTGCTGTAACTAGTATTATGGCATGTTTACACTGTGTGTAAGATCATTTATATTGGATTTAAAGTCTGGATTTTACAAACACCAGTGCCATTACTCATTCTTTTCGTCTCACCGACTGTTGGACGGCGCTACAATTATTGATCGCGAAACCTTATTGATGTGCAGTTTTAAGGAGCACTGCCTGGAAAGATTGAGGAGCCTTTGGCAGATCTTAGAGCGCATCTCACAACATTCCACCCGGTTGTTGCTGCTCGGGCCAAGTCAACATGAGCGGCGGGACTCGTCTCTACTGTTGATCTGCAGTATTTATTATGTTTGTCCTTTGATATTTATTTGTGCTGCAGATCAAATTGTGACTATAATATTCGCTGATTCTTCCTGCACTGGGGAGCTTGAAGCACCGGGGGAGTGCTGGTGTTGTTTAGATATCGGACAATTACCTCCTGAGGTACAAAGTGGCTAAAGGCTAGCAGGTTAGCATGCTCACCTCAGTAGATATTTCTGCAGCACAACACGTGGACGACTATTTGACACAAGGTCAAAACTGTTAATTCTTCACGTTCTGTTCATGATTTAAGTTATATATTTGAAAGTTTTGGGATAAATAGCACCTTTAAATATGTCTTTCGCAGACGTATCTGGTGGTTGTTAGTAGCAGCAGCATCCATAAGCTCTGACAAAGACATCTTACATTCTTTTTTTCTTAATTCTATGAAATTGAAATGGGAGACTTTGCAGTTGCAGCTGACAGTGCTCTCTCCACCGTACACAGAAGCCATCATTTATTCAGATCACCAGTCTTATCTGCCAGCAGGGCTCCAGAGGCGTCAGGCGGAACGCGGTTGTTCATGTTTCAGTCAAAACAAAAAGAACTTCGCAAAGCATTGGTCAAAAGTTCATCTAGAAGCAGAAGTGCACACATGCGGCCACCCCCCCGCTCCTGACACAGCCAACCCTGCACACATGCTCATAAACATCCACACTTAGTCGACAGAGAGAGAACGGACGACAGTGACGTCTTAATATCCGAGCCTTTTTATATCAGTTGAACCCCGAAATGATGTGAATACAGATGGCTGGAGATCCAGGGCCCCGGCAGTCTGACAGAGTGACTCGGGATGAAGAGAGAAATAAAGAGAGGGGCGAGAGGAAGAGTTTTCATCAGGTTCATGTCGAGTCGCAGCTGTTGGCGCGTTGGTGAGTTTCCCAGAACTCAGAACTGCTCTCCTGGGAGAAACCAGCCACTGTTGCCGGAGCCGGACAGCTAATGAGCTGCCTTCTCACACTCGGTCTTGCCTCCGTTCTCGCACCATCGACTTCAAGGGAAAGCAACTTGTAAACGTCCAGCGTCGCATCTCGACTGCACTGATAATGAGGTGCCATTAATCAAAACATGGCATGTCAAGGGAAATGATGTGTTTGGGAACATACTGATCCAGCTTCTCTGCGAGGGAAGCTTCATATTTCGCAAATAAAATCAGCCAGCAGCTTGTGACTTATCGTGACAATGCAGGCTGAAGCAACAAAGGCATCAAGGGCGAAGGATGAAAACATGTCATGGTTTCATTTAAGCTCGCGTTTGTAATGTCACATGAGTGGCATCTAGTGGTGAGGAACACAAAACAGCAGACCCGTGGTTCTCCTCATGCAGGAGAACATTTTCAGTTTGCAGAGTTAATGAAAAGTTACCTTCTTTATTACTTACTTACCTGCGCAGTACAGCCTCATGGTTTATGACACTTGTTGACAATGTTAAAACACTTAAACAAAAAGTTACTTTCCTAAAATGTTTGCAATTACCACTTCATAGTTATCGTATAATATATATTTTGTTTAGTTTGCCTTAAAGGTGCAATACGTAGGAATCGGCCACCTATTGAACTCATACTCCCCCCAGTTGGTTTCCTTAGTTAGCAGTGCAGTTAGCGATGACATTAGCTGCCTGGACTGGGAGCTCGGGGCACAGGGGGAGTGTTGGTAACGTTTTAATATACTCTCTTGAGCTACACTGTGGTGATACAAGACAGGGAAAGCAGGGGCTAGCTGGTTAGCATGCTAACTTCATTGGATATACTTAGATGTCTCTGACAGCACAAAAGTGTCACATACTGATGATTACACTGGGCACGATTCAGTCTTATAGTATTACATTTTGCACCCTTGACTGAAATATTTGTTTGCAGAAAATGTGTTTGCTCTTGACAGTATAGCTTTTTTACAGTAAATCTGGTAAAATGTCTCACTGATGCACCATCGCTCTCCAGCGCTCTCACATGCTGCATCTTTCAGCAAGTTTAAACAGTCAAACCAGTGCAAATCTACTGAATCTACACAGGTTTCCCTAAAAATCTATATTTCTTTTAGCTTTAGCTTTCATTGAATGAGACCCAAAAATACACTTTTCTTATTTCTGATAGCACTTTTAAGGTTGTATTAATGCTCATTTGACTGTTATTGTGTGCTGTCCAAATATCTAGACAAAATGCATGTTTTATTGCATGCCAGTGAAATGAAGTGAATTTAACCAACAGTAATTCCCCCCCAAAAAAATTCCCAAACAACTTTGAAAGCGACAGTTTCTAGCAGTGACTGGGCTGCAGGTTTAGGATGTTCCCCTGCACCAACACACCTGAATCCAATGATCAGCTCGTCACCAAGTGCTGCTGAAGCCTGACAACAACTCATCAATTCAATCCAGTGTGTCGGAGCAGAGAAAGCACTGAAAAACACTGGTTTAAAGGGCTCCTTCCTCACAAACCAGGAAAGCTACACTGGCAACAAGTGGAACCGTGTTTCATCAGATGGTTTACCTGTTTGAGGCAAAATAAGTCCTCCAGGTTAAATAGAGGACAGCATGAGTGGAAGTATGAGCTACTGAAGAGCTAACTCGAGACATGAGACGACATGTTGACGCGTCACGTCAGAGAGGCACAGGTGTAAATAATTACAAATCAAATCAGATGACTTGTGGATAAATTCATCCTCCAGGAGCGGCTTCAGTTCCTTGTGCATGCTGGCTCAAGAGTCATCGTTAATGTTATGTGAAACACCTTTTCCCCCTTCGACAAGTCAGAATATCTGCTGTGAAAAGTGCCAGTTGATTTCTATGGATTTTGGTTTAAGCACAAGTATCCTCCTGGAGGACACTGGGTTGTATTTCTGTAGCCTCATGTATAAAGTACACTATCTATATTAAAAAAAAAAAGAAAAGAAAAGAAAGAAATGTCCAGCAGAGGTCAGCAAATCCTCACAATGGTCAACACAGTCACACCAAAATGTGACACTTCCTGCTTTTCTTCCATGGCGCACTATAGTGGGGTGTTAAGAAGCTTCAGCTTTACATTCCTTTTTTTCTCGATCACTTGTTCAATTAACTTTTTTCCAAGACAAATTCACGCTCATTCAAATGAGAACAACAACCGCTGATCCATCCTCTGTTCCTTCCTTTACTATCCTGTATATCTGTCGCTGTTCTCCTTTTCATCAGTGTTTTCAGATATTTAATTTAATTCAGGGTGAGCACGTTGCTTTGATATAAAAAGTGCATCGTCAGCCACCAAGGCACAGCACAATCCAAGTGTGTTTTTTTTTTTTTTTTTCTTTTCCTTTTCCTTTTGGTACGACTGAAACATTTCTCGCTTGTAGAAGAATTTCCATGAACAGGAAGGAACTATAGGTCCAAAGCCAACATCGGGGGTTCAGCGAGGCTGCCTTTGTAGCTGCCCCAAAAGCACTAAGTTTGGGCAGGAACCCAGCCTGGACGCTTTGAGCCCTCCAGACCTCACTTTCAGCGTGTTTGTTATTTAATATCCAGTCACTCAATAGCACTAATGAGAAAAGGGATATGTAAATCCCAAACTATTTCAATCACGTTTGCCTAATGTATACACTTCCCTATGGGGAGATTAGTTCCTCTGCTGTGTCCAGGCTCTGTTTAGAAAACACATTCTTTCCAGGTATGAAAATGTCGACCCCTGAACCCACAACTGGCATCCCAACGCAGGCGTTTAAGGTAACAGTTGCTGTGATTATGATTATTGCAGTTGGATTGTGATGCCACATGGACGTTGCTTTTTGATAACCAGCTCTACCCGCTCACCGCTGTGTGAACCGCGCACTCGTCTCCAGGAATGTGCCCGTGAACCGAGGAACCAGAGAGTTTAAGGATACTTGCAACAGATCCAGAGCTGGACTTGGCCTGAGGGAAGCTGCGGTCTGTGCTGCCGACGGTCACTGAATGATACTCGGTAGATTTCTGTGCATGTGCAAATGCATCTGTGCGAGCGTTTATGGGCTTTTTTTTTTTATTTTTCCGTTTCAACATTTTTCGCCACACTGACTGAAATATGAATATTTGAACCTTCTTGCTGACTTTCAGTGAATGAAATTAGTATTCTCACTGCTAAACTTTTCTCTAATTATATGATTCAAAGCAACTTTATGTAATTTTTTACCTTGAAATGACATAACACTGTTTTGACGCACAGAGTTTTGTTTGTTGCAAGCACTTACACACGACAAACTGTTGCACACTGGGGATATTTATATTTACAACAGTGGTGTTGTTCTACATAATGTTTCTTTGTATAATTTCATATTCTTTTAAGCTACTTTACTATTTTATCTCCTCTGCACGCTTAAGTCTTAATTGCAATAACAGTGACTTGAATTGTGACAGCTGACTCAGTGTGTGGACGTATTTTTTGTGTTCCTTTAAATTTGACTTTTACAAATTAGCTGAGTGCCTGTAAAATCTCTCCTTGTAGCCCATGGTAAGGGCAGAAGTAGCCCCTGCAATACAGGTAACCTGGATGAACACTAATCACTCATTACTAAAGATCTGAATCTTTTTTATATACGTTTCATTTAGAAATAATTTGTATTATTTACTAAAGCATTTTTGCAAAACGTCACTGAGAGTTATGGATTTGTGGGAGACCTGTTGAACTGGTGAGTATTTTTCCCAGCAGCAGTACAGTGCAACGCGGGCTCAGCTCAAAATAAACTACAGCATCCAAGTTATCGTCTGAGTGGTTTCAGTCAGGTATTAGGTTACGTTACCATAGCTAGCTCGATCTAATGGAATCTAGTGCACCGTTTTCACCTGTAAAAGCTCGCGTTTTGCACGCTGGCAGGACTACGGAAAGCCGCAATAAACCGGCTGTGCAACACAATGCACGATAGGAATCAAGGCTCTGTTCATAATAATCAAAGGAATATGTCACCGTGCACAACAGCGAGGCCTTTTCATTGCATTATTTTCGACTAATAAGAAACATAGCAAAACACCAGTCATATCTTTAAAGAGCCCTAATCATTTCAAGTCAAGTATATATATAAAAAAAGAAATGACCCCACAATCAAATGTCATGCTGTTTTGTTCAGGATATTGTCAATTTGCTGCGTCCATGCACGTATGCGAACTGTGTGCATGTGCCCTCTGGTGTAAGTGCGGGAGAGAGAGAGAGAGACGGAGAGGCAGAGAGAGAGACGGAGATCTGTCTTGTGCGCGAGACTTCCTGTTACTCTGTGGAGATGACACACTCTTCTGTTAGATAGGTGATTGGGTTACAGTGCGGGACTGGCAGCCTCCTCTCAGGAGAGAATGGAGGCTCTTTGTGGCAGGATGAGCTGGACACTCTGAAAGGGAAGGTCGAGCCAAACAGGGGAGGGGGGGGGGAGAAAAGAAAAAAGAGGAGAAGAAGACGGGAGGGAGGATGCATAAATTGGCGAGGAGGGGCGCCAGGAGGGGAAGGTTGACAAAACAACATCCACACACGAGCCCCGCGGCCCTCTCGGTCTCCGCTGTCTCCCCGTCAGCTCTGGGCGGCTGTTTGTTGGCTGTTTGGGTGGTGTCCTGGTTCCAACGCCGCTGCCAACGGACGCCCAGAAGAAACAGATATTTGTGTTTGCTCTCGGGGCATGAGGAGCTATCCCAGCCCTGTTTACAAGGACTGGGCGGTGCCCCCTGACCTATCATCTTGTCCTCGCCTTTCTGTCTCTCTCACAAAGAGATTTACACCAGCGAGGTTCTTTCTGCCCGGCTTGTTTTACGCACACACCAACTGCATACTTCTCCCATTGTGCCTGAGTTTATGGAAACTGTATGGAAGGTGTGCTCTGAGATATGCTCTTGCAGGCATGTAAACAAAGGTGGGAATTGTTTCTTTTTAGGGCTGCAACTAACCGTTCTGCTCACCACTGATTTATCTATCATTTTCTCAGTGAATGGCCCCAATGGCAACTCAAGTAATCGATTATCAAATTAGTTGCAGATTAAACATTGTAGATCTACACGTAAAAAGAAAGAAAGAAAACTGCTCAAGCTGCGAATTTTCCAGAGGGATAATTAATGTCTGCATATGTTTTTTTTTATGTATGGAAGAGGATTAGGGCCGCTGATTAAAAAAAGACATCTGACTCAGAACTCTCACTTTTTTAAGAAATGCTGGAGGGTCAAATTTGAGCATCTTGATAAATAAATACACTTTCGTTTACACATGATCCCTTCGCGTGTGTCTGTGCAACATTAATGAGGTCAAACAAACTTGTTTGGTTTTTTTGACTGAAAACCTCTTAACATGACTGAATAGCGTTCACACAGTCTGAGCTGGGTTCCAGTCCCCCTCCGGTGGCATCTCCTCCCCGAGTTCATCTTCTGACATTACAAAGACGGCCACAGCCTGACAATGGAGATAATATTTTCCCTCCACAATGGTCTCCCAGTCTGAGCTCTGGGCGAAGGCTCAGTCTCTGTAAGTAGCCCGGGTTTTCCCATCCCTGTCAGACAGCGGCCCAGCCCAGTGGAGAAATGAGTCCCCAGGTTGCTTAAAGGCCCAACCTGTCAGCGGTCCAGAGGGATTAGCCATTCACAGCCTCCATATTGTTCTCCAGGCCACAATAGGCAGCATGGGGCCCGGCCCTTTGTCATCAACTCTGTTGTGAACTTCTGCTGGGGCAACAAAAGTGTAACACACCTGCAACTGTGGATTAGATCCTTTTTTTTCTACCCTCTTTTCTCCTCTCTCTTGTCTTCTCTGACACATTGCCCATGGCAGTGTTGGCCACATCAAAAGTAATCTTGGAGACAAAAAAAACAAAGAAAAAACAGGTTCTCCTGGTCAACACCCCGAGCAATGGTGGACAAGATATGTTGATTACTGTCCTTGTGTTGCACCACTGTCTTCTTCTTGTGTTAAGCCCTCTATCTGTGATTTAAAAAATAAAAGATTAATCAGGTTGTTCCATATTAAGAATTCATGTTGTTTTAATCAATCTAACTAAATGTACAGACCATCACTACAAGTCCAAATAAACGTCAGGAGGGATTTATTTTCCGGGCATCAGTCTTATTTTGACGTTCCTGCGTCACCTTTGACCTCACGGAGAAAATATTCTGTCAAGTGTCTCTGAAAGCCACGTCCGAGCAACTAAACCCCAAATCCAGCCTTTTTTTTTCCGGAGAGGTTTGAACTTTCCCTGACCACCCCAGAAATCAAAGTGATTTCACGGTCATCGTGCAGAACGTGATGTCCTAAAAAAGCCGCGGTGGAAGAGAGAAATTTATTGAGATGTGGTCCCGTTTCTTGTTTATTGCCTCCGAGGGACGTCTAGTCTGCACAGGTGCAACAAAAAAATGTGGGTCCTTCTAAATTTTGAGAAGATAAATAGCTGCACTTTGGTGTGATTGTGTTTATATCGGTATTGTGTTTGTACTTAGCTGCTTCAAAAAGACTTCCCCATATCAAACCTCTTCGATGACACTGAAAACGCTCTCGCTCCCATTACTCATTTAAACGTTGTTGAACTTAAGGTAGAGCTGAGGTCGAGTTTAGTAACGTAGCTGAAGCCTCGTGACTAATTCACGCGGAAACATGAAGAACTTAAAGGGGCCCTGTGAAGTTTTTCACCACTAGTGGCAGCTACTGAGCAACGTTTACCAGAGAGGGTCCACGTTCTGATTTGCAATGTGGGCGACACAGTAAAAAACAATCCTGGCTTATTTCCCTGGCCGACAGATGGCGAAGGCTCGACGCTAAAAAACAAAGGAGTGCCCTCGAAAAAGTAGTGAAGAAGAAGACCGATCACCATAAATAATGCAACCCCTTCCAAATGAATCTTAAATTATTTAAACAGTGTCTTCTTAAAAAAAAAAAAAAAATGTATATACCATCAGCAATGGACCAGCTGTGTCTCTACTGTACTTGTAGTATTTCTAGGTGAAGCACAACACCTTCAAACGACACAACAAGTCTTAAAACAAGGTGTCCATGAGTGTGCATGATACTGAGTCAGTGCGTAGATTGTAAAAATGTGCCCCCATACCAAGCTATCCCTTTAGGGTAATTGTTAGAGTCCTTCAATCAGACATCATATCTTTAGGATTAGTTTTATGGTGCATCCAGTTCCAAATTGCTGAAGAGGGGATTGTCATTATGGCCCATGATGGTCTCTTTGGGCTAACCTCGGGGTCACCATCATACACCAAGACACAGCTGACAGCCAACACTCGGCCAGTTAACGCTGTTTGATGGATCGCCTGTGCGTGTAGGCGTGTGAGTGTGCATTCAGGATTGTGTGTGTGTGTGTGTGTGTGTGTGTGGGAAATATGTGTGCATGAGTGTCCCCCTGGAGAGCCTCTATGGCCGGATGGTGTATCAGATGGCACGTTAATTACTCAGGCTTCAAAAGGGGGCTGTCCTGGGTAGAAGTGAGTGGAGGGCTGATGGCTGCGTGGTGGTCAGAGAGGTTGCCCGTGGGGAAAAGGTGCGGGGATGGAGAGGCACATGTGGGGAGCTACATGTGATCACACAGACATGCGCCCACTCACACAGGTGAGCCATCACATCAGACCCGTCACGAAGCTCTTTGTAGCTCTCCCTTTATGTAGTCTCGTCGTATTTCTTTTCATAATGTGACATTTCAGTGGCCATACAGACCCCATTTCCAAATAAATTTTTAAAAAAAACTTTTTGATTGAAAAAAAAAAACATTCTTGTGGTAAATCATATTATAAGATAAAATAATAGTAACATAATTTTGAGGGGAAAAAAGTCAAAATTATGAAAAGTTACAATGATGAGACAGTTGGTCAAAAATCATGAGGTTAAAGTCATAATTTAGAGATTATAAATTAAAATTGAGCTCAGACAACTTTGAACAGAAGGTACAGAGTAGGCCATGATGCGAACAAAACAAATTATTGTATTCTTATAACAACATTTATGGGTAGTCTTCAAAACTTCTCACCATGCACCATCTCTCTACACGCTCCACTGTCTTCATTGCCAGTCGCTGACTTTGTCTGATTCTTTGGTGCAAGGGAACATTGCAAAAATGCCACTTCAGCTATGATAGCGGATCAAAACAGTGATGTCGAGGGCCACAAAACGGAAACAATGAGCTGAAAGACGCAAATAAACTTTGCAGAGCTTGTGGAAGCTACAGTCAGACTGTAATTCACCTCATATGAGCATCAACATTTGCAGCGCTCATAGTCGTTTGGTATCATAAAAGTATAATATTAATAGTAAAAATAATAAGTAAAATCTCAATAGTATGCACGATGTATGTATATGTCCGTCCAAGTGAGCATTGGCTGTTCTTCTGCAGCCAAAAAAAAAAAACCTCAAGACAGTCGAGATGGACACCGGCCTTTGACCCCACCTGACCCTGACCATCCCCCCGCCTCTCTGTCTGCTACCACATCACACTCAACGCACAACCACACACACACACACACCCAGAGCTTAGAGTTCCCAAAGCCCTCTCAGGCCTCCTTCTTCTGTCCGTCAGATCAAAGCTCGCCGGGGGTTGAGAGGGACCTGACCCGTGGGAGAGGCGGAGGACCCTGCTGTTTGGCTAGTCGGCGGTGTGGAAAGAGACAAACAGGCAGCTCCAGCGACGGCCCCGCGATCCTCCCCCGGGCTGATGGAGCCCTAAATCCACGGAGGATTCTCAAGGCCACGCATGACAGAGGAGGTCGTTTGTTCTGTCATCATCACGCACACACACACACACACACTTGAAGAGACACACACACACACACACACACACAGTTTCCTTCTCTCGCCGCCTCTTCCTTCCTCTCTGCATCGGTACGACACATTCTCTCTCCTCCTCGGCTCAGTCGTCTGCGTCACACGGTTGCCACGCAGACACTCTTCATCCATCATCTTTCTCCCACCGTCTGGGCCTGTGACACTGATTAATTTGAGCCACATAATGGAGACACAACTAATATCAGGGCGACTCTCCTGCACCCGCTCATTCGTCGTGATGCACCGGAGGAACATGTTGAAGTTGCGGAGAGCGTGAACTTTATGTACAGTTTACAAGTCAAAGGCACCACACGCCATTTCTGCTGCCAATCATAACAAAACCAAAGAAGTGAGTAGCGTGGGATCATGGGAGTCGTCTGCAAGCAGCAACATTGCTTATGAAAATCCACACGGTGCCAAATTGCACTGAATGCCGATTTCTGCATAATGTTGCCCTTATTAAAATATTAGATTTATCTGCGTTTGTAAATTGCTGGAAAAATCTGGGTTGATTTAAGCGCAGAGCAAAACAAAACATATGACAAAGGTGTAGCTGTGGCTCAGATGTTAGAAATAAAATCTTTTATTTCTACAAATCTAATTCAAATTTGGACTTTTTCTGATTTCATCATAATCATGTGAAAAAATTGGGTAGTCCTTTAAAGCCCACAGATAATAGACATGTATAGATAATAGACTGAAATGAGAACTTGTGCATACTATTGGAATAAATATATATGTGGAAAACAGGGCTTAACGGTTGTCTATCTGTGTTTGTATGTGGGAATGTGTATATGCTGTATGCATCCTTACATGCAGGCAGGTGTGCAGGCATGAGTCAGTGTCAGTTCTTTTTCTGTCCATATATATATATATATATATATATATATATATATATATATATATATATATATATATATATATATATATATATATTTTAGGATTTGCTTGAGAATTTAAAAAAAAGTGTATGTTTATATGAAAAAAAAAACACCCTGACCTTGACTCTGTGTAAATGAATGGAGAGACATGTATATTCAGTAAGAATGAAATAGAAAATATCATAATAAAATCTGCCATTCCTCTCCAGCCTCAGTAGGCAGTTCTTCCATCATACTGAATAACGTGTATAAGTTGATGGTGTCGTACGAGTGCAGCTCCGGCCCCTGTCCTCCTCCGCCCAGGTTCCCACATAGTGAACCAGAGTGGTGGGCGTTCACAGTCACAGCTGAGGCAGGCCAGGGGTAATTAAACTAGTCTGGGCCATGTGGAAAAGACATAGAGCTTTAAATGCCCTCGCTGGAGATAACATGAGCGCCACGCAGATAGATCACATGGGAGGCCCCCAGCCCCCCCTCCCCACGTTTACAGGGGGTGCCAGCTGCACTGAGACACCGCGGCGAGCTTTGTCACCTTGTAAACGAAAGAGGAGAGACAGGGAGACGTGCGGGGAAGTCAATGAGTGGCACTGCAGCACGCCTTTTTTCGTTGCACACGGGAGGCGGAGGGAGCGCAGGGGGGGGAACAAGGGGTCTGAAATTGCACGGTGCTTAATAAAAACGCGGAGGAGGCTAGCGCGAGACGCATGAAGTAGCTCAAACAAGCATCAGGTGTCTCTGGGATTTCAAAGGAAATTTCACGCTGCAAAACTGTATTTTATGGCTCTCAGCTAAGAGACGTTGTGAAACACAAGCCTGTGATTGTTGACATTAGATATTATGTAGTTTTCTTTTCTTTTTTTTTACAATATAGATGCAAATGAGCCACCGCCTTGCCCTCACGTCGCCGTAAAGGTAAAAAGGGCAAATTATAAATTCATTCAGTCATTATTATAAAAAAAAAACATCTTTGCATTACCGGGGAGCGCTTAGATCTAATCAAGTGGGGATAAAGTGAGTAAACAGATCATGAAACATCCACTCCTTATGAGTACAACATAATTATTAAATGATTATGGTGATTACACACCCACCAGGGTTTGTGGCGTGTCTTCATTATCACGCAGATTAATCAACGCCACAGGCTCAGGCAGCAGGCGGCGGGAATAACCACCGTGCAGGAGGGATGTAGAACTAGGTCATTAACAAGAACATATATGGTACCACTGTCTTGATGAAAACAGAATATATAGTAATAAATATAGATATTTTTTTTTTACATAGGGGGCAAAAAAACCTGAAAAAATATCAGACTAACCCTAACCCAACAAATAATGATCTGGTGTCGAGTCTGAACTGAAGCATGTGCACAAATGCTCCTTTACATCTGACTGCAACTTCTCCAAAAATCTTTAATTTCTTCTGGGTCTTTATTCTACTCCATATTGCCAAACCTTACCTCACTGCACAATGAGCTAATTGCTTAAATGTACCGTGCACTCCCCGGTTTTGTTAAAGCTCCGAATAGCTGACCCCAAATCCCCGAATTTCCTCCGAGCCGAAATAAAATCTCAACCATGAATTTGTTTATGAATTTTTTAGAGAAATGCAAGGAGAAAATTGGGATCTCGAGGCACTATTGGCAGTGTATCTTTAATTTTCTAGGAATGCATCGCGCACTTAATCTGCAGTGATAATCAATACGATAAGCCTGTGAGCCCTTTAAAACAATATCAATCCAGGGCATGACTCTCAATCAAAGGTTGCATATTTCTATGAGGTGTGGGCACTTCAAGCAAAAAAAAAAAAAAGGGCGGGGGGGAATCGAATGAGTTCATTTTCATGAAGGAGAAAAATGTTTTGATCTTCTCTCTTAATGTGTCAATCATCTCATTCTCATTCTCATTCATTCATCACCTTCAGATTTATCTTGGGGAATCTGAACACCCCAGTTGGCAGCCGCTGATAAAATCTATTCTACTCTATCTTGATGTGAGCAAACACGGTGACAAAAAAAACATTAGACTAAAACTTAAGATTTCTGCATGATCCTAAAACCCACAAACATCCGTGTGTACACTAAAAGCAGCAGGAGAGGGAAAAGAAAATCGCTGTTTGCCCTAACAAGAACCATCCAGTGCTGCGCTCATGTGATACCGCGGGCTCGGCTCTGCCTGTGTCAGGTCTTCTCTGGCTCTGAGCGCTTTGAGAAGGTGAGACACTCTAATAGGATCAGCCACCATGACCTTTTCACTCCTCGCCTCTCTCTCCTCCACGGCCCTCCCCTCACCCCTGTCATTCCCCCCTACCCCTCCCCACCCCCTCCGAGTCCCTCCTGGCACCGTTGGCGCTGGGTGGCACCCAAGAGCCGCTCGGCCCCGCCGGGTAAGGTTACAGCGGCCAGGGCCTCGCTCGGCTCACATGTTTTAACAATTTCCTCCCGTCCTCTGTGAAATTATGCAAATATTTTAGTCCAGTTTCCTTGAGTCTGGAACACCAATTAAGAGTGTCTGTTTGGTTTTCGTGACAGCTGTTGAGGAGGCTTGCAGACAGAGGTGAAGGGCTCCCGCCACGCGGGCCTGGACCCAGATGTAACATGTGTAGATGCACAGGAGGCTGCGGTGAACGCCGGGAAGCACTGCTGATGAGGTGAGATTGGGTATGAAACAGAGGGAAATATTGGGATAAAGAGGTTGAAAAATGAAGTCTGTAAGATGGAGAAGTGATGTTGACAACAGAGGGAGAAAAGAAAACAAGGACAGAACTAATGTTGGCCAGAAGATTGTACATTTAGCCAAAACTACTAATGTGTTTCAGTTCTACATTGTGAACATGCTGTGCTTATGGTCTGGTTAGGTTTGGGCACATAAAAAGCACTTGGTTAAGATCAGGAAAATATTTTCTTTCAGCCAATACACCATCGTATCTAAACGACTGAACACTCCCAATGTCAGGTCACCAAAATGATATCACCTCGACCTGAACCTTCATTGTATGCTTGCGGTTTGGTTGGGTTTAGGTAAGAAAACTACTTGGTTAGGTTTACGAAAACATTGTTTGGGTTAAAACCACTACGTTACTTCCATAACCTCTGTTCAAATCTACCTACATTACCTAAGCTGTTCCTTCATTGATCCCCTTGGAAGAAATGTGCAGGTAATACAGAAGTACAGAGGGAAATTAATAGCAGCACAAAAATAGAGGCAATAATAGATGAGTCTCCCTGTCCTGAAAGTCAGCTCATATGTAATCTGAACATGGTATGCAAAGTGGTGTAGAAATGTTTATATGATATGTGTGATACATGCAAATTTAACGTATCCATGGTTTGCAGAAACACACAAAAGAACATTGTACTCTGGCGACTGGGATGAGAGGAGATGAAGAATCTCAAAAAAGGGTTGCAAAGGTACTGAGGGAATTAGGGGGATGGAAGAGGAATGAAAGTTTTCCAAAGCTAACATAGATTATAGAAGAATAACAGACTCTTGACTTTGTGTTTATTTCTCTGTAACCTCCTGTGGGTGGCTTTCGACGCAATGACAGAATGGAGGCTTATGTATCTGCCTTGATGGAGTTCCAGTGCTGCTCTTCCAGCAGCAGGTAAGCTCATATCTGCTATTACTGCTATGTAAAAGCACAGACAATAGCAGGAGGTCAAAAAAATGAACCAGGCCTACTGCTGGGAGCATGAGCTTCTTCTGCGTTTCTAATCAGTCCCCCCACCAATGCTCTGTCTGACTTATTTTTATTCTCTCTCTCTGCCGTTCACCTTCTTCCATCCCAGTAAAGACTAGCTCGTGTCCAGCACAGGAAAACCTGATCTGAGGTCTGAAAGGCTATCAAGTCCGCACTACCTCACTGGAAGTCCATCTCTGCTTTAAAGACCTGCTGGCTCCAGAAATTCACCATCACGCTGAAGAATTTGATCCATGGGATTGTGCTGTCTGGATAAATGTTCACCCGCGCTCTATAAGGGGAATGGATTGAGGTCACGGCACTAAAGCATCTCTCTGAGTTCAAAGGTGGGCGTGAACGTGAGCCCCGAAGAGAGATTCATCTTGGTCAGGAGAAAACCTCTTGAAAGGAGGGCATGTAATCGCAGTATGGAGCGTGACGGACCATATCGTTATTAAACGGTATTGTTAAAGGGAATAGGAGAAAGAGGTCAAATTTGATGTAAGCCGCCTTATTGTGACATTCAAGACGAGTCCTTGACCGATGCTGGTGATAGATGGAGGGTCGGCTTTGGTGAGCTTATCCATCACTATAAATAATAGTATAAAGAAAGATGGCATTTAGGGGGTTAAAGGTATTTTCTATTATCTATGATGTCACTACTTTTTGAAAAGGACTTGTTTATGTGTAACTAACACTCGAATTTAAGCGTATTTTCTCATAATAAAGTGTCTTGTGTTTTTGCTTCTGTTATAATCAAAGACAGGGCATCTTATCTGTTGAAATTTTGGAGTTGCGTAAAACATTTTTGAAGCCAAATGCAAGGCAGGGTATCACATCTGTTTAGAATGAGTTACTGGAAGAGAAAAGCAACATTTCAGGACACGCACATCTGCTCGCTTGCTGAGGTTTCAATGAAAAGATCGATACCACTCTCCTGTCCATTGAAAATAAGCCTACAGCTAGTTAGCTTATCTTAATTATCTTAGCAAAGGCTTGAAAGATGGGGTCATAAAAATGTATGTATTGAACATTTGGCAGGCTAACCAGTTAGCCTTAGCCCTTCCATTCCCATAACACCACTCCGGCCTTCCAGTCTGGACCACTTGCTCTTCGGCTAACCTAAACTTGCTAACAGTAGTGACAGCTAACAGAGATTAGCTTTTACTCCGCTGAAAATGTTGCCTGCTATTTATTTGGAACATGAATTCAAGAGGTAGGCAAATTTCTTACACATTGCACCCTTAATGAGCTTTATAGGCGCTGGCTGGTTGACTTGTTACCTTCAGACACAACCAGGAAAGCTTTTTCCAGTTTCTGTGCTAAGCTAAGTGAACCGGTTTATCGCTGTAGTTTCATATTAACCATCCACACATGAGAGTTGTATCGATTTTCTCATCAAACTTTCAGCAAGCAAATATGTACCTATCATTTCCTCACAGGTCCAGTGTGTAGGACTTAGGGGGATTTATGAATAAAGATGCAATATCATATTTTAGATCATATTTTTGTTGGTGTATAATCACCTGGAACTAAGAACGTTTTTGATTTTATTACCTTTGAATGAGTGAATGAGTTCCTCAAAGACAGCTCAACTCTTTCTGTGTCTTTTCCATCATTCTTTACCTTAATTCCTCTCCTTTGTTTGTTTCTTCATCCTGTTCTCCACTCTGACTACCTCGGTCACCCCCTTCGTAATTACCTTCCCCCGATCTCCAAACTCTCCTCTCTGTGGTGTCTCCCAGAGATCTTAGTGTGGCCCAGCTTTTCTGCTCCAGGTGGTCTGCAGCCAGCCACCTGTGCTGTCTTTGTGGCGCTGTCATCTGTCTCCGGGCAGGCTTTGTGGGGTTGCCAGTGTGAGGACAGGCCTGGTGAGCACTGATGATGGAGATAGTGCTTTCTGCTGGTGCTTCTCCCAGACTATCACAGGACTCCAGTGTTGCCAGACACAAGGAGCAATGTTTATATCTCAGCCAGTCCTGGGGAAAAATCCTGGGAAACTGGTTGCTGCTTTTCTTTGATTTAAATAGTGTGATATCCTGCAGTACGATGCATTCACAGGGTCGTGTATTTAAACCGGCCTTGTGACATATTATCCCTCACTTATTTTATGAAACTATTTTTTCAAAAGTCGGCTAACTCATCTGTGAATTACCAGCATTTAGCATTTTTGAAAAAAAAAAAAAAAAGTGTACTATCAGAGATTATCCAGTCAAGAGGCTTAAGTAATGTGCATTTTTGCTGTGTGTGCACATGCTCAGAGGAACATTAAATTTTAATCCTTTTTTCTGACTGGGTCTGCACAGAATAGGAGTAGAACAGCGCTAAACCAATGAGAAGAGAATTTCATCCACACATGTATCCAAGAGTGTCATGGTGTCACATGCAAATGTGGCAGTTGCCTGGAAGTATATCTGTAAGCTTCTGTTTTCTCTCCAAGATCAAAAACAATAAGACATAAACTGGATGAGTTCTTGTTTGTCCAGAATATGTATACAGTCTGCTGCATCTTTAGTGAGAGACGCACAAAGTTTCACACAGGGGACAGCAGCAAAGCCCAAAACTAATGCATTTTCCTTAATCTCCACTTGAGGGAAACATTATGCAGCTATGGCACCTATTTGTTTCCGTCCCACAAAGTTTGGTGTTAAGACGCAGCTGATGAGAATGAAAAGTTGCAGGTTTTTAAAAAGATGACATTTGCATATTCAGGCCAGTCTTAATGAATCTGCTGATTGTTTTCTCAGTTAACAAACAAACTATTTGCAGTGAAGAAAGGTGGCATATTCAATTTAGAAGCTTGAGTAACTATATGGTTGGTATTCTTGCTGGAAAAAAATACTTAAATGTTTAATAATTGTCATAAAGGTTGCAGATGACTAAATGGTTAATCAAATGAACACGCCAGCTCTCTGGGTATTTGAGCAAAGTTTTGTTGGAGTTCACATCGGTGAGAACATGACATCCAGATAGACATTCTATGATATTATATAAGATATGAAAAAAACACATTTTACTACAAAGGTCCAGAGAGGTCATTGAAATGGCACAATGAAATGTTTGCCAGTTTGTTTGTTAATGTATTCCTTTAATTATAATGATCACAAAAGTAGAATATAATCAAATTCTATCTCTCTTCCTCTCTATTTACAGACTTTATATTGTTTTAAAGGGGCAACCTGTAGTTTCTGGAGAATTAATTCAAACTCAAGCTGTTCACAGAGGAAAATAATGTCCCCAGAAAACAGTTTGAAACACAAAAGGTGGCAGGGTCCGCCAGATATAAACAGTAAAACCGTATGAAACCAGTATGTGTTGTCCTTTAAGATCAGTTTGTTTATATAGTTTATTCAGTCATGAAAACAAGGACACTTTGTTTATTACTTTGTTCAGGCACTAAAGATCTTCTGACACAAAACTACGTAGTGCACTTTTAATGCACCCTGAATTATGTAAATGTTACTTATATAGTGTATATCAGCTATTTTAATGCCAATCTGATCACTGATTAGAGGTCACAGTGGAGGCACTTCTTTATTTACTGTTACACCAGTGGCTATGCTCGACATCCCAGCTCCCGGCCTCCCTCTTTCCTCTCCCCCTCCGTTACATATTCAGAGTTTTATTTACTCCTCATCCGGAGGGGAGAGTGTTGATAAATGACGGCGCTGCGCCCTGGGACTCTCCTGTTTAAGGAGCGGCGAGGCGATTTATGAGCGCGCTCTCGCAGGCTTCACTGTGATTAATCGACGCCGTCCTCCGCGGCCACAGGCGGGGCAGGGGCAGCCGGCCCTCCACTGTTTGGATAGGGAGATAACATCAAAGCGGCCTGCTGCTTGTGTTAAGAAAATACTGCATTCTGGGTCAGTGCAAATGAATCCAGGAGGAGCTTGAAACTGTTTTTTAATGGCGTTCCCATCGATATATATTATCACTCCGCAGACTTGGAGCATGGAGGTCACAAATGACATTTGCAAATGTCTTTGTTCTGTGACCCCGGAGCTTCCTCGACGCTGCGGCTGACTTTGATGATTTAGCTGTTTATGTTGGGCTTCATTTGTGAATGGAGGGCGAGGGTGCTGTCAGTGAGAGTTAACATTAATACCTGTTGCAGCCCTAAAAATCTGAATAATCACTCAGAAAGACATAAGAGTTTTCCATCACTGAACGTTTGCATCTAAAGGGGCTATACGTAGTTAAGTTGTTGTAGTGAATACAAACTCAGAATTTTGATAATTTTGAAACTCAGAATTTTCTGAGTTTGATACAAACTCAGAACTTTTGAATTCTGAATTGTTTTTGTTTCCCCCATGAGCCCCTATTATATTGATGATACAATATAAATAAAGTTATAATTCAAACTCAGAAATATTTAGCTTTTCCATGAGTGAATAAACCAGGAAATAAGCTCCCCAGAACACTGTTTGAAGGTACAAGGGTGGCAGGGTCCGCCATGTATAAACAAAGTAAAACAGTATGAAGCTGTGTTGTCCTTTATGGTCAGTTTGTTTATTCAGTTTATTCAGTCATATTTATTTATTTGATTTCTTCCCCGAAACTCCACAGTGCACCTTTAAAGCCATCAGAGTTGCTACAGATTTGTGCCTGATGAGCAGTTGAAGGTGTAAGCCTCTGAGATATTTACCTGCCCCGGTGTTCTCCTCCACACCTGCTCCATTGATCAGAGGTCAGCCTGATGAGTTGCTTGCTTCAGGGCTGACACTGCCGTTCTTTTGATCTCTCTCCTAAATGACCTGCTCACCACCAGGCAAAGAAATTCCTCTTGTCTCATGTCACATGTCAGAGTTTGTCCTCAGGAAATGGTGACCAATATGTGTCTATACAGAGAGTGTAAATTCACAAAAAGCACTCCTGAGTCATGGATTTATTCTAAGCAACATAACATAGCAACTGGCATTTTGTGCTATTTACTATTCTTACTTTGATTAGTTCTTGCTGATAATACTAATACAACTAACTAATACTAATCATCTTACTTTTGATGGATTATTTTTAAAATTATAGCACTTCTGTGCTATACTTCTTCTTAAAGCTTCAAAGGAACTTTCATTGTCGTTAATTCTGGCGACCTCTGTGGACAAAGTAAAAATACACACAAAAATGTGCAACACCACTGTGGTAAATAAGAAATGCTAGGTCTGTACCAAGTTGTCAGACGTAATGTAGATCTGAACTACAAACAAAACTCATCACGTCATATGAATGTTGTCTCATGAAAACTTGTATCGTGAAGTAAACATGTGTGTGGCGCTGTGATCCGACCCTCTCATTGAAGTAAGGTGCAGAAATAAGGGATAGTGGGGCAGAGTGGCTGAGACACCATTCACCCTATTACACTGCCCCATCAAAATGATTTTGAAGCTGTTATTTGAAGGTAAAGCAGTGTTGCATACATGTGAGTCGGGTCTGTTCTGTTAAAGCAACAAAGTAAAGCAGTCCTGGCCAAAGCCCCCCCTCCCTTTTTTTTTTAATCTCATTTACACATCAAAATAGTTTCTCTGCTTTCCCATTGTGCGAGCACCGTACTCCTCAAGCCAACTGGGAATCGCCGGGGCAAATTTCCGCTCTTTATTTTCTAGCTCCAACTGCTTCCCGTGGTTCCTAAAAGGATACCAATTTAGCTGAATTCAGGCTGAGTTGAAAGGCTCACTGTTACCTGTCCGCTGGGGTAGAACCTCTGCGGTGGCTGCCCTTTCCCATGCTTCCACCACGGGACCTCGACCACAGGCAGACAGAGGGGACACCTGTTCCCTCAGAGAGGTTGGCCAGCATCTGAAATCTTAGCGTCGGCCCTGCCCATTGAGAGCGGGCAGATTGTAAGGCCCCCCTGCTGTGATGGGGTGGAGGAAATCCGAGAAGAGAGCAGGAAAGGGGATGCCTATAGCCTGATGAATCTGATGCAATTTGCCAAAACACAGTGCCTCCCTCCCCAAGACGACTACCCACACTTGCAATAGAAAAGCCATTGTCTGGTACGAGTCTCCACTTATCTGTGTATTCTTTATCGTAATGCAGAGACACAATGGTGAGCCTGTGCTGCCGTAAAGGACAGAGTTTAGTACTGAAGGGAAGAGGTGAAATTAAGTGTTTCTCTAGCCGCTGGTGTAAATCAGCACAATTATAGTCTGCAAGACAAACACTGGCCTCTCCTGGAAATACCTTTGACTCGAAATCATAAATCGTTGGCACAAAAACCCCATCAAACTTTACAGTCTTTGAACTATTTGTGTGTTTTTAGCTCCACTCTGCCACTATTCATCTCCTAAAGAAACAAAAGAGCAGCTAGGTTGATTTGAGACCTGAAAAGGAGCGCACGCCCCATTGAACGTGATAACTTTTTAAATATGCGGTTGAAAAAGTGGAAGGCTGAAAGATGAACTTGTCTAATGTTTCTGTCCCTCAAGATTACAATATAAAACCACCAGCCCGGTCATAAGAATAAAATGTTGGCATTTTACATGTCTGTAAAGGAAACCTTCAGATTTGTAACCTATCATCTCTGCATACGTGTCATATCAAGTTCACATTATTATGATATTGCGTGGCAACAAGGCTGGCAAATGGCCGACCACAGTTCCAGTCACACTGGTGCATATTTGTTAGGACAGCTGTGGATAATTCCAGCTGTTTATAGCATTAAAAAAAATGTCATAGGATGTCAGACCATCTCTATCTGCGATCGTGGAGGCCCAAACAGGTATTTCAAGCCAAGTGTTTTTGGGGGTCTTAACCAAGACGAAAACAGAGAAATAGAAACATTCAACCCAAACAATGGTAAAATTCTGATGTTTAGCAGAAACATGCTCATTCATTCTGCCGGCTAGGTTGGGGTGAGATGACTGAAAAGCTAGAGACCACTGTTCAAGAAGGTGTTTCAATATTTGTAAGAGTGACGCCACTGGACATTTTTAGCAAGACATTGGGACAGTCTGTGTTTAGATATGTTTGACTTGACATTAGGATCCGTTGTTATGGCGACAGAGGGTAAACAATATATTTTCCTAACCCTAACCCTAATGGTTTTTGTGCCCGGACCTAACCAGAACAGCGATGTCAAAGCATAAAATTGAAACAAAAGAAATTTAAAGTCACATGTTGAAATTGAAGGATTTTGTGGATTTCATGTGTAAAACCAGAAATAGACCGAAAATCTACAGAGTTCGTTAAGATGAAGGTCAAATGATGAGGGTGATAGAAGAACATGTCATTTTAAAAGTCACACACCACATTAAAGCACATGTGTATTTCAGTTTATGTGGAATTCGCTTGACAATGACTTGACATGCTGCTCAAATATTAGTCGGTAACACCATAGCACAAGGTAAAAGACTCCTCATTTCACAGGAGATGCCATTATCCCTCTACACCAGAGATCCTGAAGTGGCAGCCGTTTGATTGACAACTAATTTTAGCAGATATGAGCTTCCATGTCCGCCCTAGAGCATACAGCAGCCAACACATTTGTTGTTGACAAGTGATCCACTCTCTCTTAGCCAGACATCACGTACTCATGTAGCCAACGAGATTTCATTTCCAGTAATGTAAACCCTAAATTTGGAAGTTATACAACCGTATGTAGTTTTATGCACTTTGCTCTTTGAATTGGCAGTTTTCCACTGAATCACTTGTTTTTGACTTTTTAATATGCGCAAAATTAGTGTGTGTTTTTTGCGAGGTGCCTGCATATGTAATTAAAAGAAAAATATGTCAAGTGATCATTTTAAGTGATTTTGTTATGAAATTTGAACTGGGACCATGTAAGGCTGTAGGGTGTTGACCATCACTGTGCTAATAGGGGCAGTCACGGGTCCTCTGCTGGCTTGAAGGCGAGAAAAATAAATAAATATTTCGGTGAGTCCAAATTCCCGTAGATTAATGCCAGAAGCACTTATATGGCCTCTGACAGGTTGGGGGAAAAAATTGTCTTTAACCTTTCAAAAGAACTTAATACAAATGCCCGTATTCCAAGTGGTTTAACAACAGCTCTAAATTTAATTTTTGGCTGGACTGGAATGGACGTTAAAGGCCAATTTTACACACATTTCCAGGGATAAGAACAGCTTAATATGGTGGTTAAAAGTGCGTGTTTGTTTGTTGTGCTCATTTGATTTTAGAAATTTTGCAGAAACGAGCAAAATAAACCAAGTATTAATGAATGACTGAAAAGCTGCAACAACAAAAGAAACGTTCCAACATATCTGTGGTTTGCAGTTATTCTGGCGACTGGCGGGTAAGCAGTGCCTGACTGCGGCGTCTGACCATGTTCCGTGAGGACAAATGTATCCCCTCTCCCGGGTAAATGCTGTCAGGATCACGGGTCACAAGGGCAAACACGGTGCAGTGAGAGTTTGTCCAAGAGGTTTCCCCCATGAGCCCCTCAATGAGCCTCATACCATCTCCCCCCTTGCACCATATATCAGCCTCCCCTGCTGAGGGTGAGTCGCCCTCCCCATACCACCTTTGATGTTCCGAAAAACCCGAAGCACAATTTGTGATCGCCGCTGGAACAGGCCGGAGCGCGCGGGCCCCCAGTTGACTGTGATCTATAAGATTGTTTTAATCCTTCCAACTGTTTTTTTTTTTTTTTTTTTTTTTTTACGGCTCTCTCTCTTCACCTGCACCCTCGCCGATGTGGTTGAAGTTGCACAAGTTACGGCATAAAGATGTCAAGCGCCTCAGTTCTCAGCTATGCCGAGGATGGACGTCACGAGACAGGATGGCCACCGAGGGGCCATTACCGAGGCCCGGGTCAATGTCTTTGTGCTGCCGTGGGGGAAAAGAATGGCCCAGATGCGCACGCCTGAAATCTTCAAAAGACAACTTTCACTATCAAACATGTGTGCAATAATAATGCTTTACATGGCGGTCAAACGTGTAAAGCAGGAGAAATCTGGAGGCAGGGTGAAGTTTCAAACAGCAGAATGCCATTCAGAAGATACTGTAGCAGTGGTGACTTTTGGATGAGGTTGGTTTGTTGTTTCCTGTGGTGCAGGCTCTCCAGTGGCTGCGGCCGATGTGAGCACAGATTCGTAGAGAGATGAAAATTGGGAAATGACAAAAATCGCTTCGGGCCTCTGATGTAATTTTGTCTAAAAACAGTCTAAAACAGGCCTCCCATTATTTTTGACCGCCTTCTATTTGTGAATATAGCTTCAAGCTGGTCCGGTCGCTCTGTGTGGTTTCTGAAAGAGAAAAAACGCAGTCACAAAAACGAAAAAAGCCGGCCTCGTGTTGTTCAAAGTCCTGGGTGACAGCTTAATGCTGCTTCCTAATTTATTCCACCACCCATCCATTGAGTCGGGACCAAAGAGAAAAACAATCTCTGTTAGAAGCAATAGAGGAGGGCATGTTATTGGGGACAGTCCGTTAAGCTGTCCTCACCTTTCCACCTGACCTGTGCTCGCCCGAGATGTTTTCTAGCTGAGGCATCCTTCCTGCCGGGAGAAGGGGGGTGGTGATTTATGGGCCAACATGTTAAGAGGGAAATGTGAGGGCACCCACAGAGAATTATCGATCCCGGGAATCAGCAGTGAGGAAGAAGCAGTGGAAAGAGGCAGAGGCTGGAGACTGATACAGGGAGGAGGAGAGGGCTGTACTCGTGCTGGTATTTCACTTCAGCCTTTAGGCCAAACTCCACACATTCGCAGTCATTGTTATATATTTTGACTTCTTCCAGCCGACACCACCACCAAACAGAATGCAGGTCTTCATTTTCCATATTATCTCCATGCAAAAAATTGATGAAAGACAATAAAGAAGAGGAAGCAGAAGAAGAAAAGCGAGAGTAGAAATACTGTGATTTAAAAATGTTTAAACATTCTACAAGGAGCTTATTATTGCTGCCTGTGTTTGACCTACATAAGCAAATTTGCTAATTATGAATAGGTAAAAGTTCTTAACTATCATCGAGTCTGGCCCTGGATGGACTCCATTCACGGCCTTCCATTAGCCTCTCTTCCCCCTACAGTGGAGAACCGGCGGTGATGAGTGCTCTCCAGCAGACAGAGGAGGAGTGCAGCAGAGGAGGGGCTCTAATAGGATAACTCCCCCATTAACCCAGGGGAGCTGCCTTTCAGAGATGCTATCAGTCCGAGCACACGTCTCCATCATGCCTGCCACACTGTCGCCGCGCAACTGCAGTACATAAGCTCACAGTAAAGGCTGCATCCGCTCAACAGCCAATCAGATAACATGTAAGTAGAGGACACACTATGATGGAATAAAATCAGCTTCATTGTTCATCTTAAGCGTCAAAAAAAAAAAAAAAAAAAAGGCAATGTAGCAGAGATGGTAATAGGCTAAGACCTTCTGGGTTTACGTCATATGACATTCACTGCATAGAGCTGCTGAGCACTTAAGAAATTGTGCCTCTAACAGGCAAAACGAACACTTGTTTTCTTAAAGTAAACATCATCTCCATGGTGAGCGCATTTAAAAAGGTAACTGACAGTGCCCATAAAACTTCATGTGATGCCGCTCGAGCCCCCCCGATTCAAAATATGATGTAATCAGCCTCCAATTTGGTGTGTTTACTCTTCGCTCGCGTACAGTGCAGCTCTTTCTAGGCCAGACGTTTAACTGCTAAAAGGGAGGGGGGGGTATTTTGATTACAGAGAAAGACTGACATTGTTGAAGGAGCACTGTGTAGATGTGGAAAATAAATTCAGACTCAGAGTTTTAAGATTTACAAAATAGTGATACTAATAATAGCTTTGGCTTGGGGACTTGAAGGTCGCTGTTTCAAGACCTGCTTGGACCAAAAAAGTATGCTGTGGACTAATAATTGGAGAATGGTAGTTCACATCCTGGGCATTGCCGAGGTGCCCTTGAGCAAGTCATCGACCCCTAACACTGCACGTTGGGCGTCGTAGCATGTCTCCTCTATACATTGCATGCGCCTGTGTGTGTAATGTGAGTGGAAAAAAGAACTTCCCCTTGCGGGATTATATTAGTAAATAAAAATAAATTTGATAGTAATAATACAAACTCTGATTTTTTTTTTTTTTTAATAACTGAATAAGCAAGCTGTTCTGGGTGTTCCCCAGAACACTATATGAAGCTAGAAAGGTGGCAGGGTCCGCCACGTATAAGCAAAGTAAAACAGTATGAAATTGTTTGTTTGTTCATTCAGCCAGGAAAACAAATAGGGTTTGTTTATTTAGTTTGTTTAGGCATAAAAAAAGTCAATGAAGTCAATGAAGAGCTTTCTCTTCTGATTAAAAAAAAATCTCCAAAACTGCATAATGCACCTTTAAATCTGACTTACTATATTAGTATAACATTACAGTTTTAATGTCAGATTATGAGGAAAATAATACCTGAAGATTTACATTTTTTATTCTACGGAGGCAGACAGCTTTGTTGCTTCCTCAGCGTAGTACCCACTTTGATTAAATAAGCCCCGCACTCTATTGTTTATTGGAAACGTATTAAGAACGAGCGTCTCCGGACACCTTGAGTGGATAACCATATGCTGTCACAGTAGACCAGACGCGCCTCATATTGAGAGCTCTGTTGACCTGGGAATTGTGTGGGAGGTGGAGAGCGGGGGTGGACGGGGCACCGGGGACTTGTGAGAGTTTCGAGAGGTACAAATCAAGGATTTAACTACTCCAGCTCTCTCTCTCTCTCTCTCTCTCTTTCTCAGTGTGTGTCTCTCTCTCTCTCTCTCTCTCCTGCTCGTGATGCATAGGCTAGTGTTTACATTTACCGCACAGCAAGAGAAGAAAGTAATCCAAAAAAAAAAAAAGTGTGGCAATGAGAAAGAGTGAGACGAGAGCGTGAGAGACAGACACATCCAACAGAGACGGAGAGACAGACAGTTATTGCACCAGTGGCATGGGCCTTTATTGGGCCACACATTAAATCAGAGGCAGATGTTCCCGTTCCCTTTGACCAAACCACATCAGCTGTCGCTACCCTTGTTTCCTTCAGCCCTCCCCAATTATTTCTCAAAAAAGGGACAAACCAAAAACCAACTATCAGTAAACATGCAGACTCCTCAGATTCCATAAACGTCAAAGCTACGGAGACAACAGGCCAGCCAGCCTCTGTTTGTGTAACTGGGAAACCCCTCTTCTGGTACTGACACACAGCGACAGCGCAGCTAGCACGCTAGTTCTGGGGGGGAGGAAGTGTTATTATGGTTCAACATGCCAGCAGTTCTCCCTCATCACGAAACAAACCCACCGCTGGCCTTGTCAAACAACTGCTGCCTCCTTCGGGAAGCACATTGTCATTTGCTCCGTCGAAGTCTCGCTTGTGGTCGAGCGCTGTGTACCGCAGTTTTTGGAATTAGCGATGCAACTGGGCGAGGTACAAATGTTGCTTTGTGATTCGAAGTGAGCTGCAGCAGCGAGGCTCCGGGGAGATTTTAACACATGTGCCCTCGCAGTGATCAAACAAATCTAACTTGGAGATGTGTCACCCTGAACTGCAGCGAGTGTGCGCAGGCTGAAGCTGTTGGACTGAAGGTGAAGCTTCACAAATCCATTCCTACTTAACCTTTCATGGGAGATACAACTTGTTCCATTCCATTACCTAGCCTGAATGAAAATGCAACTTTTTTCAGTGTGCTGCATATTGAGCTCTCGCTCGCCCTAATGGTGCCCAATCAGTTCCACCAGGTCCGTTCCAATGGGGTAGGCGGCCTCTACCCTGATTACACTGAATTGTGGGTATTTCCTGCCTCTAAGCCTCGCATATGGATCGAGTAAGGCAGTGGCTGAGGGACTACCGTTTCTCTCCACTACATCTTCATTTTCTTTTTCTCCCTCACTTCTTTTTTTTTTCTCCTTCTTCTCCTTTTTTAACGGAAAAGCAAAACACTTTTGTTTTTTCTGGCTCCGCTGTCAAAATACTGAGCTGGGCTTTGGCTCAGCGTCCGCTCGAACGTAGCCAAGGAAAATCCCATGAGACAAGTGTGGCTAAATGCAGTTTAATCCACATGATCACTATCCGTCTGCGGACTCAACCACACCTATCGCTGACCTATTGCTACGAGGCAAACACATTTTCTTTTCGCTGTGTGTTCCCCACTTTAAGGATAGAGATGTTTTCAATGCATTCAGGTCCTGCTGAAGGTATGTGTTACGATGAAGTCAGTTCCACCATATGGGCTGTGGCCTGTTTTTTATGGCAGAGGTTACTTTGTCTTCATTAAAAAACAGCAGGGTGGGTGCTTTACAAATCCAATAAGTCTTTTCCCCCTAAAAAGAAAATTATTACATCATGATGAAACACAAGCCCCTGGTAGAAAATGCCATGATAGAACCCATAAGTGACAATGTGCACGTTAATGTTTTAAAAGCAAATATCTGGCTCGCCAACGCCATTTTTTTCTTTTTTTTTTTTTTTTTATAAGGAAGCACTCCTTGCCTGAATGTCTACCAGTTATTGTTTTATCATATGAAACCACAGACATGTAAGGCAAACCTGGCAGAATTGATATGAAAGGAAGAAGTGAGATTTAAGAAGTTGGTAGGGAATGGCACATCAGTGAAATCATATTATATCCAAGAGGAGCCAGTAAGGTAACCACTCTCTGGTATTCCTTATGACTTTTTTAACCTTAACACTATTTCCACCAAAAGTGAATTTACTATTACGATTCAATTCTGCTTTTAAAGGTAACATATCTCCCTGCAATGGTGGGAAAAAAAGCTGGATAATAACTTTGGCAAGTTTATAAGATGCCTGCTTCATTCTTAAAAGTACGAAATTAAGTAAGTAAGAACTTTTAATATTTGCAATAATGATGAGGTAATAATACAAACTAGAAAAATTAGGTGACAGAACACTGTTTGAACCCAGAAAGGTGGCAGGGTCCGCCACATATAAACAAAGCAAGACAGTATGAAAAATGTGTTGTCCTTTTAAGGTCAGTTTGTTTATTCAGTTTATTCAGTCAGGAAAACAAAGCTTGTTTATTCAGTTTGTTCAGGCATAAAACAATCATTTTCTCTTCTGATTCAAATCTCTTCCCCAAATCTACTTAGTGCCCCTTTAAGTTATCATGACTGAGTTAAAGGCGAAGAAGAGGTCTTGCGCTTGGTGCCAGTTTTCTTCATGACATATTAAAAAGAATCCACACATACCAAGTAATTGTACAGAGCAGTTTTTGGAGGACTTCACCCCGCTACAAATTTCCCATACTTTATGTTATCCCACTGGACCGCAGCTTCATAAGCCCTTTTTGTGGGAGATTTTGGCATTTGATGCCGGTGCTTGTATGTTTGTATTAAACATTTTTTGGAATGGGCGGCTCATTATTTTGCGCTCCACTCTCGAACATTGGCCATACTTCCTCTCCAATATAACCGCTGATAGAGGACAGACTGAACCACATTTTTTCAGGCTTTTACATACCTGCAGGGGTATTTGATTTGGCAACCGGACAGCCGTCACCTCGAGGCCATGCACCACCAGAGCAATGAATCTTGGTTGTTATTGTATTTGTATGTTTAGGCAGATGTCTTGCAAGTCAAACATATAAATGATGACAGATGGAAATGTATTACTGGGTTGTATGTGTGGTATTATATGTACATTTTTATATTTTATACTGATTTTCCATGTCATATCAGGGTGTGTGAGGACTATTTTGGCTTGTCGTCTAATGGTTAACAAGCATCTTCTTTAAAGGAACAGGTTGTGATTGATTTCCAGGTTCAGGTCATGTTCAGTCATGTCAATTGACATGATGCTGTCGAGTTCTCTCCATAAATGTTAGAATATATGTACCCACTGTATAAACGATGCCTTTTGACTTCATCTACGCTATACATGTCTCTAGTCAGGGTAAACAGACAAGCTGTAACATTGGTAACTACTGCGCAACAAGGTAACACAAACTCAGCACTTCAGCATTACTGTTCTTTCTGGCTTGGTCAGTTTCTGACAGGAAATGCGGCCCGAGCTGAAACTCTAGTCTGGGACACAAACTTTATAGATTTGTAAGATAAAAGAAATCTTTGTTTTTAAGCTTTCATGCATTGAAAAATATGTTACCATCTTAAACTGTGCTTTTTTTGTTGCTCAGTAACTCATCTAAACCATATTAAAAAGTAGCATAATCTGATCGCGGGAGGGAATTCATATTTCCATATATGTGCCCTCAGCTGTTTAAAGAGCATGTTGTTGTCTTGTTTCCCTCTCCGACTCCCACTGCTGTCCTGTGGCAAACAAAGGAGATAGCGTGACACCTACTAAATTACGGGTGTACAGAACGTGATTGGTTGACTTGTTGTTGGCCTGCCATGACCACTGGAATGCACCTCGTGAAAGGTGCCTCCGACAAACACACTGGCGCATACCTTCCTCAGGTTACCTGGGCAGCACACCAGGTATTGTAAAATGTCATTGTGTGATTTAAAAAAACAAAAGAGGGTTAGAAAAAATAAAATAGAGATCTGAATTGAAAATTTGCCTCCTCCCTTTCATTTATCAGAGAGAATATGCACTTTTTCTCCAGGTGTGGGTTACTTCACTTTACTTGTAATGTGAGAAGGAAGCTGATACAAAACACCTGACCTCAAAAATGAAATGCAGCATATAATGCAATACAGTGCATTGTCTGATTGGTTCTGGTAATTCTTCATTTAGGCACAATAACCCTCAGTTCAGCTGCCTCAAATCCAGTAAAATCACCCAAAACAGATGTGGCGCTGAGGTTCCAGATAGAGCCGGGAAGAATGCAAGGAACCCAGTCCTCTAATGTGCAGGAGTGTCCTCATGCACAGAAAGCATCGGTGCATTGTTATATTTTACTGTATGGCATAAATCAAACATTATGGAGGTGCTGAGAATAAAAAGCATCTGACGTTTTTAGCGTGACAGTTCCGCCGTTCGCGCGTTTAAGTGGCGGTGGGAGCTTTGTGGCGCGAGGCCCGAGATCTCCTCCTGTTAAGCGCACATCCTGTAGGCTTTGTCCCCTGGCAGTGACCTGATCCAGCAGGAGGAAGCAACCAATCAGGAAGATATTAGATCAGCTCCGGGAAAAAATTAATAAAATTCTCTCAAGTCTGCCTCACCTACTGTACTGAACCGTGAGATTCATACCCAAGTCATAGCGCGAGTCGAGGCGTGCACTCTGTGCGCTTTCATCAGGGCGACTCCATTAAACTCCCCTTCCCCCCCTAAACATCACTCCAGGTTCAAATGATCTATGGGCATCATGATACGCCTGTGGAAGGTGTTGTGTTCCTCACTGCCGATGTCCAGACAAGGGTGGTCTGTGCAACCGGATCCTTTGACATCACGGAGAACATGAAAACATGAAACATAGTTATTGATCACCGAGTCCACGCTAATCAAATAGCACCCTGGTTTGTTTGAAGTTAAAAATGGTTACAGTGGGTGTTTACCGTTGCACTTCAGGACCCTCCAGCCGCGCCCCTCTCAAACATACACAGACAGAAGTGTTATTTGTATTGTTAAATTTACATTAAGTCCAATTTAATTGCATCAAGCCACTAAACAGATCTTACAATAATGGGCCTGACAGAGAAAATTGCAATCATCTGTGAGGAGCCTGCGGCGGTGTAATGGACAAACCTGATTAATTTAATCTTGTTGCACTCCATTATGGCTGCACTTTATCATTTCAACAGATGGAGCACCAAGAAATTAAAAAATGCTCTCAAGGATATGTGGCACTTTCCATCCACTCGAATCCCTTTATCTGAAGGTGTGTGGGCCGCCGCTCTGAAATGAAGGCCTCGACTGGAACCTTCGGATGAGTGCATTTTCCAGCCCAAATGAGATTACGTGAAGAGTCAATTGATGCAACAAATCATCAGAATTGTCTCGTGATGTATTGCTGAAGGCTGTTAAGGGCTGTCCATCCAATAATCTTGTCCACTGAGTTGATATCATCAAAGGAGCAGAATGACTATCGCATGACTATATGGAGGCGAGCCACGTGAGCGTTCATTCAACTGTCGAGTTGTTTTTTTTTTGTTTTTTTTTTGACAATGCAGGAAGCAGTCACATTTTCCTGAAAGACATCCTGGCGTGTGCTCCAAAGTGTACTCAGAGTGCATTGGTTCAGTCAAAGAGGGCAACACTCAAACAAATCTTATAAGAATAAGCAGAAATTTTAATGTTATATTCATACTACACATGTTGCTGGAGCTTTGACCTCTTTAAACATGTTCCCTTCTCTATATTCTTTGGAGTAACTTTTCTTCTTTGCAGACATTTAATCTGAATAATTTTGCAATGTTTCTCAAGAAAGAAGCAAACATTCGGCAATATTTGGAGCAATAATTATACTTTTGTGTATCAGGATTTCAATTTATTAAATTTGCCTGATGTGAAATTATCTCATGACCTCTTCGATTTGGAACCACCACATTAAAACCATTACACACACTGTCGTAAAAAGCACCCAAAAGACATCCTTGAGTAAAAGTAAAGATATCAGTATGTAGTGGAGTAAAAATTACCTCCAAAAATGTGCTGGAGCGGAAGTATAGAGTATCAGAAAATGGAAATACTCACATAAACTACAAGTACATTTATCACTGATTATACATGATATTTGTATTGATCCCCTCTGGTCTAAATACTCCACAGGCAGCTCTCCTTCACACTGACGATCTTTCAACAATCAACGGACCTATGGGTGGCGCTCTGGTTCATATCCAGAGAGAGGGGGAGAGGTAAGAGTTTACTGTACAGAAGAATCATAATAAGCTTGACCACAGCATACTGGCACCCTCAAACACTTGTAAGTGGAATTGTGGTGAGAGATGATTAATGTAAATAATAATACATTTGTATTTTATTTAAAAATGTTCAAGAACAAATGACACTAAACTTATTTTTTCTGTAACAATCTCATCAAATTATATGACACCGATTAAAACTAAACTGCATCAGTGTGTGTGTGTGTGTGTGTGTGTGTGTGTGCGCGCGCGCGTGTATGTGCATGTGTGAAGTTTTCCTCGCGCCTGCTGCATTCGATACTAGTGTGCAACGCGCGCGCACAGACGCGTGCGGCTCTATCTTGTCAGCTAACTGTAACCCTCCGAACTCCGCCGCCAGACAAAACTTGTGTTTTGTATGTTTTTGCCCCTCACGGTAGTGTGTTGTGACGGACACATTTTCCTGTCGGGGGGAGAAGAAGAAGAAGAAGAAGAAGAAGAAGAAGAAGAAGAAGAAGAAGAAGAAGAAGAAAAAGAAGGAGAAGAAGAGGCTTAACGGGTCAGAAGAAGACGTTAAAATTCATAGTTATGGACAGGAGGACTTGTTGCATGCGCTGACAGCGGGGGTGCAGTAAGGTAGGCACGACACTGCTTGCCTTTTCTCTACTTTTGTTTTTGTTTTGTTTTTTCGTCATTTTAATCTGAAGTCCTGTCCTCGTATTAAATGTTACCTGTTTGTGTGCCCTGTGTGGTGAATTGACAGCGTGCTGTTGAGACATTTCCAGTATGGGCGGAGACAGCAGCAGTTACTCAGACAGCTAGCTTGAGCTGAAGGGTTAGCTGCAGCAGATGGATCAGTCCGCACCCAGGCGTTAAAACCCATAATTAAAGGGGCACTGTTTAGGTTTGGAGAAGATATTCAAACTCAGAATTTTAATATTTACAATATAAACAACCCAGAAATGTTTATTTATTCCATAATTGAATAAACAAGCTGTTCGCAGAGGAAAATAAGGTCCCCAGAACATTGTTTGAAGCTACAAAGGTGGCTGGGTCCGCCACATGTAAACAAAGTAAAACAGTGTTTGTTTGTTTATTTATTCAGTTTACTGAGTCATGAAAATGAAGAGAGTGTGTTTGGTTTGTTTAGGCATAAAGAAAATCAGATATTTGTCTTCTGATTTAAATTTCATCCCCCAACGTCGACTTAACTGCAACTCATTGTATTTTGTGTAGTTTATTTAGTTTTATTTATTTATCTAGCCTGTTTCAAGCATTACCAATGTTGAGTAAAAGTAACGACATCATGTTAAAATATCACTATGGTAAAAAAGTAAAGTTACTTGTACAAATAGTAGACTACTTGACTAAAAGTATCTGATATTTGGTATGAAATGTAATTTTCTGTCAGTAAATGTACTTTAGTTCAAAAGTCAAAAATACAAGTAAACATATATACATATATTTAGATTTATGTTCAATATGTTATGGGTCAGATCTTATATCCAGCATTTTTCTGAATGTCTTAAAATAATGATAAAAAATAGAGCTAGATAAAATGAATGTATTTAAAAATGTGCTTCTTTGGCTCTTTCGCAGTACGTAATCTGCAATTATAAATAAGTAGCTGTTCTTCATCATCATACAGAAGTATTTTATCAAGAGTTGTCTCACATTTTCCTTAATAGTCTATGGGTGATGCAGGTAGCACAAGTTGCATGCCATTTATCGAAATACCATTTGCCTTACTTAAGTTAACAGCAGTTGTACCTAGGCTTCACTCTCATTCATTCTGCCCCAGGCGGCAGTCATTTTTCTGTCTAATTATTTCCTTTTTTGCTCTGCACCACATTTGACAGTGATGGATAACAGGTTAAAAATGGACGTTTTCTCCTCAGCCAGTGTATGTTGGATTGACTTAAACTTGCATGGAGTTCTTCCCCCAGACCGAAGGACCTTGGAAAGATTGTGTTCCCCTCTGCTTTTCCCATTCCAGTATGATACAGTTTGTCTTCATTTTCTTCTGACTCTGGCTCATTTTCATGATATATGGCTGAAGCACATCATGAAGACAGAAGTGTAGGCTTTGTCAAAGTTATGCCATCATGATTACAGTGTAGGTTGCAGAAGCAGTACTCAGTAAGCATCAGCAGATCGACTGTGTAAAGATGGCGGTTCCCTGATTGGATGTTTTTCTTTTACTCACAGAGCAAAGTTGTCAAATTTCAGTAGCCCTCCAGCGTCTGAGTGTCAGTTCAAGAAGCTGCTGTATTTATGCACCTGGTTAGATGTTATGATGAGTTTTGGCTCATTTCTGACTAGAGGCCATCCATGGGTCCATGGTTGCACAAACGATGTGGTGATTTAATTAAAATGGTAGAAAAGTGGAACAGTGTACATGGACGATTGTTTTGTGTCCGTCTCACCTGGTCTCCATCTTTTGAATGACATCTCAAACATGACTGATGTGGTAGGTTTACATACTTTGGAAGTTGGTCATTAGACGGTTTTTCATAATTCAAAGGTTAACTGTGTGTTCTTCGTTATACTTTAGCCTTCACTGGGGCTGATCTTAAATTAATGTCTCAATATTTTAGGCATGATACTCAATATACAGTATATCTTGCTATTTTCAGATTTTCTCATAAGCACTTCATAAATTAAAATTCAAGTAGGTAAGATTAGACAATTATATAACCAGGGAAAGACACCGCTTACGCCATGTTATGTATGACTTTATCTAAAATCTAAGACATATAAAGTCTCGTATTACAATAACAATATAACACTGAAAAATTGTCAGGCCACAGTGTACACACATTTATTGTCATGGAAGATTAATTGCTAGATTATTTTTTGATTAATCATTTGTTTTATATAATGTCCGAAAATTGTTTTAAATAACCCCATCTCAATTTTCTAAATAACAAGCTTCACATTGCTTCTTTCAACCAAGTGTAGACCTACCCTAACATCACCCGTTGGTTGTGGACCACTGTTTTGAAGCCTTGAGTTTGGCATTATATGTGTCACCTGTCACTTGTCCAAAGTGACAGGGAGTATGTCATGATTGGATCTGGCTGAGAATCCGAAGACATGCCTTTGAAGCAACTTGTCAGTCACAAGGCATGAAGCATACCCTGCTTTATTGTCCATTTCACTCTAAACAGGACCATCATTTACAAAATTAACACTGTGCTGTTTTGAAGTAGATGTGAAACAAGCGATTGAGTCCAGGAATTAATTGGGAAAGTGTTTACCTAGGTAAGAGAATCGAGGGAGATGTAGGGTCATTTTCTCATAAGCTGGGCTCATAAGGATTTTTCATCAGCTAACTCAGTAAGTATCTAATCCTTTCAGATATATTACTAATACATCAATACTCCTCTCATATTGTGATTAAATCATCATCTGACATGGCATGGTTTCACTTTACTGCCCTTGGGTTGCTGTGCAGAAATATCATCCATTTTATGAAAGATGGGGAACATCGTCAAACTCCACACAACACAATAAATGACACATCCTTTGTGACTTATGGTCATTACATTTTAAAGCCTTTTCTCTTCTTAGGGTGATCTCACATCCTCTGAATGATATATTTTATGGACATCTTTATTGACATTGTGGAATATCTTGTTTTGACCCAGTTTTTTCTTTTTGCAGCATTTTGCATTTTCAGCCACTGACCTGAGATGGAACAGCTGTGACCTAAAGACTCAAAGTCTGAATCCACCCCATTTTTTCAAGTGTGGTAGCACAGCAGGAACACTGCAATGTATCATGTCCGCAGCAATGAACAGAACAATTTTCATTCACACATGTACCAGATTCCCTACTGTACCGTACATGTGCTTCACGTTTTCTTTAAGACTTGACTTCAGAGGAAAGTTCTCCAGTCTGTTCTCCTTACTTTTGAAGTTACATGCTCCTCCAATTACTGGGGCCATGCAGTCTCCCCTATGGTGTCCTTGGACAGCTCTTTGAGTGCCTGAAAATGTTGCGGACCATTAATTCTGGATTGTCTTCATCTGTTTGCATAATTTTCCCTCCGTAACCGTTTTCCTCCCCCTTTTTCACAGCCTGTGCGCTCTGATTTATTTTTTTCTCTTTAAATATTTGAGTCTTCAAGAGATTTCATTTTTATATCATTTTTTCAATACCACTGACAGTTGTTAAACTTTTACATCGGCCTGTTTTATGGTATATAGCCTGTCAGCTGTGTACTGTACACAGCCGGTGTGTTTTACAGCCTGTGTGCTGGTGTTGCCTATTGAAACTCTTCACCTGCCAACATATAGATTTACAGATTTATTCGACAATATTTTTTACCCTCTTATTAAAAATCCCCAAAATACATAAAATCATACACCCAGCAGAGCAGTCAATAAACAGAAAATCAGTTTTGTGTTTTAAAAAACGAGTGTTTTCTTTAACCTTGTGCATTTTCCAGGTTTTTCAGTTAGACTAATTTGCTGTCAGGCAGGAGGTTGTTTTTGCAACTCAGGCAGACTCCAGAAATTAATTTATCCAAATAACCAAGTCCTCCTGGGCCATGGAGGTTGGGACACTGAAATGGCCCTGGTAGGCAAAGCCTGCCTTTTGAAGTCTGGAATGTTTTGGCTGACTTAGAGCAGGCGACTGGAGTGGAGGGATCATTTTCACTGACCCATGGGATTTTTAACCATTTTCATATACTGAGAACAAAACAAAGTGAGGAAAAATGCCTGAGCTGATTTGCATCGACTTTGCTATCAAAAAGTGAGGGGAGAAATGAAGTGAAAGTGATTTAGGGGATCTTTTTTCAGGAAATATTAGGACAAAGGGTGTTAGGATATCACACGCATGTGAAAATGTATTCTTCAGAGTTTCCATTTATTCGCAATTAGGCTTGGCTCTTTGGTGTATCTTAAAAAAAAACCCAGCCATTTAATAGAAATGTATTAATGCTTAAGCATTAGTGCTAATTAGGTGGTTGTTTGGACTGCAGGCAAAGTAAATACAAGCCCATCCTAATAATACAAACACTTTGATTGTATACTTCATTGTATAAAATCCCTCATTAGGTGCATGCAGTGTGCAGTGTATAATTTGTTATATCTAGTATAATAAAAACCACCACAGTAGTACATTAATAAAATCAATTCTCTATTTATGTATCGGATCCTCTTAAAGACTTTAATTACAACAAGTAAATGCTGCGCCTTTATTAAACAAGCCCAGGGAAAGGGAAGTGCAGGAAACCAGGCGGTCTTGAGTAACGGGCCACTTGAGTTTCCAGCGTAATAAATAATTCACAGGTCCTGTGTGATGAGCTGCTGAGGACAGAAATCCCTAATGACAGCTTTTTATAACCTATGACTCAGCTGGCCATTATGCTTCTGACATCCCTACACAGACCACATTCCCTCTGCGTGCTCAGTGCTCACTCCTCTCTCACTCCGCTCTGCTTCGCCCACCCCACTGGCAAAAAGTGGTTGTACCATATACGCTTAATGAAAGAAACTGAATGGAAATCATGTTCAGTTGTTACGTACTAATTGTGCTCTTTTCATACAGCACTTCTATACTCAATGTGTTGTTTCTTAAAATCTGTAAAAGCTTACATGTAAAATGTGCTTCATGATTTAATTTCATTCAATTTTACAGTTACGTTACTTTTCACTTATTAAACAAGTGAATTTGGTTTTGTAACCTATAAATTAATTGTTAGCTGACAATGACACTTTTTACTTAATCTCCATATTAAACTACTCTCTTTATCGGGTCTGCAAATAAGAGTTTTTTTTCTTCATAGATTAATCTTCTGTTTGTTTTCATGTTTAATCGTTTAGTTAAAAAATGTTAAACAAATAAATAAATTAAAAATGCTGAAAAATGCTCATCACAATTTCGCAGAGCCCAGAGTGACGTCTTCAGATGTTCTCCTTATGTCCAAGAACAGTCAACAACCTAAAGACTCTTCATGTCCTATCAGAAATGACAAAGAAAAGCTTCAAATCTTTACATTTTAGAAGGTGAAACAAAAAAAAGAAGTTGGAAATTTTTGCTTCAGAAATGACTGAAACAATTAATCAGTCATCAAAATGGTTCGCAATTCATTTTATTTTGTTGCACTTAATGATAAAATGACTATTTGTTGCAGCTCTTCTGTTTATACTTCTCTTTTCTTCGATCTCTCTGTCTTCCCTCTGATGTAGTTCGTCAAGTGTGAATAATACTGAAAATGTGGAAATTGCATTTCAAACATTGATTTTGGTTGGAAGCATGTGAAGGCTTCCCTCTCAAAATGTGTGTTATAAAAGTAATGCTGCTGCTATGAATTTCACTCCACTGTCATTTCCTGCCTCAGGTCCATGCAGGAGGGATTGGGCTCACCTTAACGCCAGTTACTGCTGCTGTGCATGTGTGAGGTAAGAGGACTGAATAATTGAGTTTCTCCAGTCTGCTTCAGGCCTGTGACTGATCAAGTGTTACAGCGTTTGATTGGCATAATGGCACCATACCCCCCCAGGTAAGGTCAGTCCGAGCAACATCTGGGCCTATTATGCATTATGCAACTCCCTAGTATGAAAGCAAGGACTCATATGGTATTGGTTGATATCATTATTGTTATCATTTCCAAACCCCCAGCTCTCACTAAGAATAAGTGGTTAATTTTAGATGCAAAATAAGATCCAATTACTCAGGCCTCTGCTTGTGGTTGTCCCCAGAGTTAGTGCAGGCAAATAAATCTGGTGGCCTTGATTAAGTACCTGACAATAGAGTTAGCACAGCACTAGTGGTTTATAGTAATATGGCGGACATGGACAATTAGGCCCACCAAGTAATTTACAGTACTGCTTGCAGGTGGTGACCCAGTATGAGCTTGGGACCACCTCAGAAACAAATTAGACTGTATGGGCATGCAGAGCAGCAGCTCTGTAGGATTTCCAAATAAAGCAAAGCAATCAAAGATTATAAAAAGCTCGACGCGTATTTCAAATTTGTTATGATTTTGTTCCTGTGAAAGGAATAACATATGGCACCGGGTTTTTCATCCATAATTTTGTGCGGGGTGAATGATCACTTTTGTACGTTGTTGATCTTTTTACGTCAGCGTGGACCACTCTCCTCTCTCTGCTACCTATTAATTATGAAATACTGTAGGTCTTGCCCATTTGGTTTTTACTACTTCTTCCTGCTGAACTCGGTGTGAAAGGCTGCTGTTCTTAAATAGGTGTATAAAAGTAAGTGTGGGGAAAGTTCCCCCCAGCACCCACTCGCTCTAGCGTTATGTCATCAGAGTCAAAAAGGCACGGCTGAAGAAAAATGGCTTGTTTCACACATGATAGACACCTTCACACATGGAGCAAATGGAGCGGGGTATGTGGCTACTTCACTTTACTATAGCACCACTGGCCATCATGCACAGAAATTCATACAGTAGTTGCATTATAACCTTTGAACAGAGAGTTTGGTCTCTTATCCTTTTGAAAAATGTGTCGCTAAATGCTACCCTCCTTTTATACTGTATTTTATCCTCTTCTTTTGGTGCATCAGATAATACATTCATCACTGTATTGTACCATGTCTGACAATGAAGAAAAACAGTGCCCTCTTCTGCCTGCCTGCCTGCCTCTGTCTTGTCACCCCAAGATTGAAACATTACCTCAGGTTTTGTTGTAGTTTACAGTGTGGAGACTGGCACATCTACATCTGTGGCTCATCTGCCTCTTGTACAGGTCAGCCACCGGGCTGAGTGGCAGGACCCCTGGAATAACTCTGACCGGCTTGATCCCCACTGTCAGCACACAGGCCTTAGTGTGAGCTGATTTCATCAAGGCCACCACAGTATGGTGGTTGACCTGCTCCCCATGACAGACCACTACAAGACTGTTTCATTTAACAGGAACGCATCCTGTGCAGTTGATGCAATTTCTTCCTGTAAAGCTATGATAGTTTTAACTTTTTTCATCACAAATAAGCCATACGTTTTTAAACATGTATTGCCAGTCAAAGTGAGCGCAGTGCTGCACGGCTGTGGAGGCAGCTCCGTCTATTTTTATGCATGTCATTCATTCATGACAAACGCCCTGCAAATAGGGAGAAAAGCTAATTGGCATGAACTCCAATGATGTAAGCAGCACCACACCACTAACAGCTGTGTGTGGTCCACCAATGCTTGCACAGCTATTTTAGAGCTCCAGTCCAAAAGAAATACACTGTATACTCATGTGTGTGCTACACCTGCAATACAACTTGAAGACAGACAGTGTACACAGCAGAACACTTTTCCTTTCATAGAGAAAGGATGAGCTATTATTTATGTAGCCTTCTATCAAAACTAATACATGAGCAATTATTCATTTATAGCCTGTCTTTCCTGAGATGATTGCATTTTCTATTTTTGAGTGAGCATTAGTTAGAACAATTATCACATGTCATTCCCGTGTGCAGATTCTTTGTGTAAGACAAGAGAGAAAATGCCAGAATAAGCTTCTAATTTCGAGCGCTATTTCCACTCACCCAGTAAGGAAATGTTCCCAGGGTTATTTCCACACATGCATGTGTGAACGCCTTGCAGGACTACTGGTACAATATTTAGCATTTCTGATACTGATGTTTAATCTCTCATTAGCCTTTAGGTGACATGAAACAGCATCAGCCTCAATCTCGCGCTTGCCAATCAGCGGCAGGTTGAGTGACAGGCACAGAACAGCACATCCCTTATGTAAACCCTTCCTCTACCACACCACGAAATTAGAGTGGCTGTTGCTACATGCTGCCGCTGCCACCGCCTGCTTCTACACAAATGAGAAAGTAAGCACTCCGGTTCAGAAGTTCACATTTTGGATGCGTGCCGGAACTACTTAAGGCCAGTGACGCTTTTTCAGAGGAACAGGTGGTCAGAGTGACATAATTTTGGCTCACAGTTAAGATCCTTAGAAATTAAGCTCTGCTGCTCTGCCAAAAGGGTTATTACTCTGTCAATATGTATAAGTGCCAGTTCATTTGACTTGGTCCTAATGTAAACTGAAAAAAAAGCAAAGACAAAATTAAGATGCTGACATGATCGCTTCTTTACACCTGCCTATATATTTCTGCAAACAAATCAATCGCATATGTACCTATCTTTGACATGTCTCAAGGCTTGGCTGAGAAAGCTATTTATTCTCATACACTGTTAACTACTGGCACGTAAGTGTTCGAGTGGAATGCCATTCAGAATGCAGAAAATATATTTAGTTCTCGCCAACAGACAGCAAAAGGCACCAGTGGGTCTAGCCCCTGTGTGAGAACAGTTATTTCTGTCGCAGTATGGACTTTCAATTACTGTAATCTGCTGCTCGACTCCTTCAAGAACATCATTAACTGTTTAGACACATCACATTTGACACCTACTGTACATATCATAAATGGACACAGCTTTATTTTTGACGTGAATGTATGTTTTTTCTGTATTTTTTTAATCCAGAAAGTGTCAAACAAGGAAGTTTGGGAATATATTACTACAACGTTTAACTGCAGCTTGTACTGTACACGGAGGCAAGGTAACAGGAAATATGATATAAAATATGTGCTTGCCTTTGGTTTGATAAAAAGTTGTTCCATCTAAGAGTTGATAAATGTGCCATAACTGTTTGACAGACTCAAGTTATTATGAGTTTCTTTAAGCCCATTAATAGGTAGGGGTGCTTATGGACAGTGGAAATACCCCACAGCTGCAGTCTGGCTGTTGCTCCATATGTGATCCTCTTGTCAAACCCTCAGAAAACACTCAAACTTCACGACCACGCAGACTTAGTCTCAGTTTCAGCCAGACATACATGTGTCCAACAAATATTGTAACTCTACAGATGTTCTGCTTTTACTCACAATTGGATTTATACAGTATAAAACATTGCTGACAATCCATTAATGCTCACCACACTGCATGGGGCAGACAATACATTTCTGCAAGCTGTCTTTATTGTTATTGACATTTAGACATTTAGGGTCACTAAACATTCTGCATGGTTTTATTTTGGGAAACCCTGTGAGGTCTGTGCTTTTATTTGGTGGAGATTTTACCTAAAGCTGGGCAAATCTCATGCCAAAGCCACCCGATTCAGTGAGGATGAACAGAGAACAATGCCCAGATAAGTGAATTACCTACCTGGTAGGAACACACAAGGACTGTGTCCTGAAGCTATGGGCAACTGGCAGGCCCTGTGTTTGTATTAGGAAACAGTAGAGCAGCTCCTGCAAACATGACTTATCCTGTTTAATTGGTGTGTAATTCCTGCAAAGTTGTCATACATGTCTGTTTTTCTTGACCTATGCAAACAATAGAGAGTAATGTGAGTGATCATTGAGTGGTTAAGTGGAGGCTTCTCTAGAGGGGCAAATAATTGGCGGCAGGAATTGTGTAAACACTTTTCAACCTTTCGGGACAAGTTGTGTTGTTTATCTTGGGTCGATCTGAATGAGTTATTCTCACAAATTATGTGTTTTCATTTACTGAATCATAGGGTACAATGCCAAATGTCTGACTACTTAAATTGTAATATCATACCTTAACAACTTATTGCAAATCAGACAACTAATTTGGTTGTCAACTTGGGCAGTGCTCAACTTAAGGCTTTAGGAACAACTTAGAATTAACTCTAACCAAACAAGTGGCTATTAATTAAGGTTGAACAAGGCCATTATAATCTTTAAGGGATGCACCAATTCATCAGGAATAAATACCATCAAAAAACTAAATAAATAACAAAAACATTTTAAACATTGGTAACAGCCCAGAATTTAACACTCAGAGCATCCTATAAATTTTTTATCCAAAGACTTATATTAAGACATCCAGAATAGATATTATGTATTTTATGATTAGAATTGCCATGAGGTTTATTGTGCTAAGAAAACAGTTGCAAATTAAATACAAATTATTCAGACACATAAAAACAAAAAGATTACTCAATGTGTCGTGTTGAAGTCTTACATTGACTTAAATAATCTTCAAATAAATAATATCATTACAAAAAATATAAACATTTATTGGTAAAAATGACCACAATATTACATCAGACTTCCATTCATTTAATTAACTGTATTGAATAACATTCAGTGAGACACTATAATGGTGTCTTTGGGGCTGCATTCATGAACTGATCCACTGAAAATGCTATTTTTAGAGAAACGGCTGGAGTATGTTTAGCACCGTTGAATTCAAATTCAGTACAAATATGGATTAAAACAATTACATTTAACACACATGGTATTTGTTTCTTATAGTTATTTTTGCCCTTAGCTTTGGAACAACATCCAGATCTGGTTTGACTAAAATAATGAGAAATAGATTTCTTAGTCATATGTCTGATCTGCTGCCATGAGTTAACAATACCTTTACCTCCTCTCAGTATTCAAACTTTTTAAATGTCCTGGAGGAGTTCTTGGTCGAGTCCCAAACCTACTGAGATCTCTAATGAAGGCTTTACCTTCCAGGCAAGCATATTTCTCCAAATGACAGTAATTTACATATGATGTATTTAGAGAAGAAGAGGGCAGGCTAATTCTATTTAGAGATTTTCCTTTGTTTTAGGAGTCATTAGCAGCTAGCTCAAATCTAATTTTTACAATTTCATCAGGCCATCTTGGAAAGCCTCTGTGAGCTCATCAGAGAGGAGCATTTATTGCTAAGTGTTCTCTATTGCATTAGCACACAATAAAGCGGCCAGGGACTGCTACAGACGTTTATGTGGAATCCAGTTAACACTCCGCCAATTCCTTTTTTATTGGGACACAATCAATTTTTATTCATTTTAAAGCCAGAATGCTTTCTTTCATTGTGTGCCTACCCCAGCTTATTATGCCCTAAACTAATTACTCAGTTGTTTTCACAAAATGCTAATGTTTATGTTAAAGATTTCCTCTTTGAAATGCAGGCCTGACGTGCATATACATAATTTGGGACTTTCTGTCACATATGTTCTTCATTATCACACACTTCCCACAAGGTTTTTTAAGCCTGACAATTGCATTCTTTAATTTTTTGAGGTCTAGCAATAACAATAAGGTCTGAGTAATGCACATAGTCCAGCACAGTGATGTTGAAGACTTATAATATGTGCCATATATGATTGTGTACAAAGTAAGATATTTGAGGACATTCTATTTATATTATATTCTTACAATTTTCTGACATTTTACAGGCTGATTAACTAAATGATTACTCAACAAAATAACTCAACAATAAAAATCATGAAAAATAAAAGTCAGTTTAGGTCCTAAAGTGATTGTGTGTGAATGAACCAAGCTATTTGATAGCTAATACAATGGATTGACCACAGACTGATGGTATCTCTTTAATTCAGAGATGAATAAAATTCATCAGTTTTATTTGGCACTTCGGTTTCTCTATAAAGAAGACTCACTGGTCTGGCATCAGAAATTAAAGGTAGATAAACCCTTTAACAGTAGAAAGGTAAAGAAGCGATGGTCATGATGCATCTTTTGAGAGTTTTTACAAGATGACAAGAGTGTGTCTGTCATGGGTATATATGTACATTTTATTGTAACGCTTGTATGAGTAACTGAAAATTTGATCCATGTGTAAGCAGCTCAAGGCATCTCAGTGTGAGCTAGATCTGTGCATCCTCACTGCTGTGTGATAATTAGAGTGCTTAAGTGCTCCTGAGGATGAGACAAACACGGATACCCTCTTCCTCTTCAGCCCCTCCTATCATTCACCAAGAAGGTCTTTAATGGCTCCCATTTGACTCTGATATCATTTATTGTTTAGTATCACGTGTACACCTTGTACCCTTCACTATTTGCACTGAGGCAAGTTTGACCTGAACTGTGATCTAGGCAACAGATGTCAAAACTTTCTCTTTTCCTTTCATCCTCCAACCTCCAGTCCTCTGCTGATTTCCCATCACTCAAATGCACAGGCATCCTCTATTTGGTATTGCATTTCAGTATGCACAAACTAAGAATATTCATAGCTGCATCCTCAAATGACAGTCAGTGACATTGCTCTGTGTACAGTAAGTGTGTGTGTGTGTGTGTGTGTGTGTGTGTGTGTGTGTGTGTGTGTGTGTGTGTGTGTGTGTGTGTGTGTGTGTGTGCAGATAATTTGCAATTCCAGTTTTGGGATTTGACCTGCAGTGGGCTCTGGAATGCTTTCAACACATTGATGAGATGACAAGTTATCATTGATCTGTCCTTACTTAGTGGGATCTATTAAATAATGTATGGGCTCCTGTGCATTACCAATGCACTATCCTGTCCTCGACCCATTAGAGGAGTAGGGCACAGGGCCCTAGTGGCTCCAGGCCCTCAGAGGTCCTTGGGCTTTCATTTAATTAAATTATCCTATAATGAAAACTCCCATAATGAGATTAATTTTAATTATTTATCAGTGGCCGATTTGAGGGAGAGGCTTCATTAATAATGCATGAAAGGGCTAAACATTTTTCAATTCATCACCTTTTCCTTTTGTTAAAGGTGCAATTTATTAAGTGCTCTGCAGCTGCTAGAGGTGATGGTGGTGGAGATATGGACGACCAGGCCCAGGGGTCAGGAGGAAGGGCTGCTGCATTATGCATACCTTGGTGTGTTTACAAAAATTCATTCATGCTTTAGTTTTCTTTCTTTTTTAGATTATCAGATTTTCTTAGTGATTATTTTTTCATGGTTAAACAGTTAATAGTTGAGTCAAATGTCACACAGTGACATCTTCAGCTTGCAATTTTTTTGGCTGACTTCATTTGTGATCACAAATAACTAAGAAAATCCTTACCCTTAAGGTGCTGGATTCAGCATTTTTTTTTTTTTTACATTTTTGCTTGAAAAAAGTCAGAAACAATTACCCATTAATCAAAAAAGTTGGCAATTAATTTTCTTTATTTCAACTACGGTAATGGTATCTGCAGCCCTAGACTGTTCTTTCTTTTCTAGACTTTTCTTCACAACTTTTCCACGTTGTGAAGAAGGCAGCAGTTTTCTTCAAATCTAAAATAAAGTTCTCCTCAGTTTCTTAAACTTTTATGGATTTTATATTAATACCTAAAGGCAGAGAAGTAATCAAAATTAGGGCTGTAATTCGCTGCTGATGTTTGTGTACCTCCATCAGGTTGGCATGTTGATTCCCCTTGTGTGAGCACATTAGAAGACTTTGGTGGCTGGCCAACAGAAAAAGGGAGATTGTCGACTGTCACACAGTGTGAAACTGTAATTAGCTGGCATGGAAGTGTGCTTATTTGAGTTCCCGGGCAAGAGAGATAGCAGTACAGTTGAGATCTGTAAACTGATACGTTGCTGAGAACAATTACCTTTTGTGATTTAAATGAGCACATTTCACATCTTGGTAACTTTTGTATCAACTGACAGAAACATATAGGCATGCAGAGCGGCAGAAGTGGCCCAGGGCAGGAGACAAGAATGTCATTGGGACGGTGAGCCGAGTGCATTTATCAGGCCTTCATCAATAGTCGATTAATAATTCAGGCAGAGTCTGGGGCTTCTTTAGGGCAGGGTTTCAGCTAGCTTGTAATTTTGTAAATTGCATAGTCATCATGCAATGGATGAGCCCGGCTGCTCTTAGAGTCACAGCTGTGAATATAGGTTGGCCTGTGGGATTTAGTAACAGGTACAGGAGGAGTTTAAACCAGATGTGGTGGAGTTATAGTCAGGTATCCACAACAAATGCCATGTGGAAACAAAGGCTTCCAAGGAGGCCTGCAAAGAAACAATAAAAGACAGTTGGAAGCATCTTGCAGCCTTACAAACAACACACAGAGCAAGAGATAAATGTTTTTTGTGATATTGCCATGTTTTTTTGTTGTTTCTGCAACATCTTCCTCCATGTCTATCATTGCAGCCTACAAAAACGTGCCACACATGTAATGAGTTGTTGAGGTTTTAATGTTTCAAACAAGGACTTTCACTGAGGAGACCACATTTGTGTCCAGTGCAGAACTCTTAAATTATTGACTTATTATCTTTAGAGTTTGTTTATTTAGTTTTAGTTGACTTTCTTTTTTTTGCCTTTTGGTTATATTTAGGCACCAAAAATACTTGGTTAGGAAAGATGGTTTGGATTGAAAAAGACAGTTTCACAATGTTAACCACAAGTTATAAAGGATAACTTCTCCCATGTGTATATTTTTCTGGTCTCTTTTGCGAGTCGCAAAGCTATAAGATTTCAAAAACGTCATGGGTCAGTTGCAGTGATGGTCCTGGAGCTACATTAATAATGATGTCATAGGAACAACACCAAAATGGCAATATCAAATCTTGCAGAGATGAACATAAATGGCTGTTATATAACATGCAGAAAGGCACTACATTTCGAGCTTGGGGCACATCCGTAGTCAGAGTAGATTCACTGTTTTCCATTTTGCCGTGGCTACAGAACAAACATTATGACCCTAGTCAAAATGGAAATCAATATTCAGATGTTGATTTTTGGTTAAACCACCAGTCCCGTCCTTCCAACAAATACTTCCAGTGGCTTACGTTAAAACAAACAGGCACTTCTTTCCATTGTGACTTGTTCAAGGTGCTTTGGCCCAGGTGCAGCGTTAGCAGAACAGTGAATGAGCAAACCCCTCAATTACCCCAAGCCAGCTCTCTGATAACTCCCATTCAACAAAATGAGCCCTCTAATTGCCCTGACCAGTATTACCTGTTCTGCGTCCAAAAGGGCACCTATTCTTCCACATTGTTTCCTAGGCAACTGGAAGTTTTTGTGACCTAAAAAAAGTTGCTGCTCCTGTAACTGATCCGAGGCTAGGCGGTTGTTTGTTTCCATGGCAGGCTGCTGCGCTATTTATAGTTCTATCTAGCTGGTACTAGTCAGCACAGAAGGCATTACCAAAAATTGCATTCATCCATTTGGAAGAGGGAAATTCTGTTTTGATACACTGAAAGTCAGCTGGAGTGTCGACTGGATGTTTTGAGAACAAAAAACACCTGGAGCCTCAGTGATTGAGTCACAAAGTCAAGAGGAAGAAGGCTTCACACTCTTCTTCCCTTTTTTCCCACTGTCTGCTTTTCCCCCCTCGATGCAGAAGCGGATCCTTGTAACCAAACGTAATGTTTATTTTGGAGTCAGAAGCATTGCCCCGGATGACCGGAATTTCTTTGTTGTGGTTTCGTTTGTGTTTTTAGCAAAGACGCGCAGAGCTGCTGGTATTGATGATTCATACGTTCATCATCAGAGGTCTTTAGCAGTTCATCACGTCTCCCCTCACAGTGTGTGTCTTAGCAAAAGGTTAATCAGGTAACCCTCCCTATTAAAGTGATAATTTATCTCTGATTCACGGGGTCAAAAAGGTATATTAATTACCAAAGGTGTGACACACAGGTTTCAAGAAGAGATCTCCCTTCAGGCATTTGGCAGCTGCAGCAAACTTAACTCCAGTTTCAAAATCTGTCTCTAACCTCTATTCACTTCACATATATTATATATTGTGATATCCCTACCTCCATGTTCTCTCCTTCAGAGTAGCCTTTACATACTGTACAAGTTACCTCGAATTGTTTCATATCCTTTATTAGGTTCAAATCAAACCTGTACAGTTAATACATTAAAATAAATCAAAAAATGTAAAACGGCATTGCCAGTAAGTAGTCAGTAAGAAACTTTGGAGTCCACAGAGAAGATTTAAAGAGGCTACACAATGATGGAATGAGATGGACCTTTAAAAGACGTGAGATATCAATAGGAATCCATTTAGTTTATGGACAAGATACATTAACTTTACTAACAATCAATCATTCCACTCTTTAAAGCTTTTTAATGCAGGTAAATCTGACCTGTCAATACATTTTCAGCATCATGCTCACTCTTAAGCTCATTGTTGTGGTTATTCACCTACCATCGTCCGTTTGTTATTTCCCCCTTGAAATGCACCTTTCACTGAACAGTCTTCCTCATGGTTGTTGTTAAATTCCAGTAATGCTGCTTTGCAACTGATCCAAATCTGCAGTTCCAAATCTTCCAGCATGTGACTTAAAGAACACAGTCAGACCACGTAATTGTTCTCGCACTCGCGCTTCTCTCTAATGGAGATGAACTGACTTTTCTGTGTTCTTCCTGTAGGAGGTCATGTGATGTTTCTGTCTTTCACATTTTGCTTTTGTTGTTTTTTACTGCTTAAAGGCACACTCAAGTAAAATTGTTCACCATGTATTAGCTTGTTAAAATATTATGTTATCTGTATCTTAAAATCTTGCGCTGAAACGTAGCAATTCTGCAAACCAGTATATGTAGAAAAACTGTTTCCTCAAATCAGGTGTGAGCACTTCTAGCGAGATGAAACACAACACATTTTCACACAAGTACAAAGGGAGAGTGTGTAAGGAGTGCATTGAAAATTCTGTTTCCTCATAGAGGAAGTCTCCTTTCAGTGGGGCCACTGCTGTTGCTTTGAAAGGGAAAGAAATTTAAAAAGTTGTCTTATCATTTAGTCAAGTTGGTTTTATTGATGTCTTCCACAATTATATGTTGTCAAAATATCTGCATTAGGAAGCTGCAAAGTCAGAGGTCTCAAGACGGTGGATTAGCATTAAAATTAGACTGGATTAGACAGAGAGGATTGATGTTTACTTTCAGTTAGTTCAGATTTTTCAAAATTCACAAAAACAAATACAGACTTATCAAGATGTTCGATGATGTATACCTACAAGTTAAATTAAATCTGTCTCCTTCGTCCCTGGAGTGAAAGTCCTCCCCACTGTTTGTCACAGCTGTCAACAAAATTGCCTTTCTCCAGTCCTTCCATGATCACTGTGGGGCTGCTGAGTCCTTTTCCATTGCCCACTAACCCTGGCTCTGGTTCTGGTGCTCATTCCTCGAAACCTCCTCTTCCCGATGCTCCTCAGGTCCTGTGCTAACGTTGTAAACACCAACACTGCTTCAGTTAGCTGCACAACTAACTGTGCTAACTAGCAGATACAGTTAGCAGCAGTCATTGGCGTCTGTGTTACGAGAAAAGGTTTGTGTTGCAGCATCCCACTGAAACTTTTGTGAGTAACAACAAGGCAACGATTTAACGATTTAATCGGCAATTTAGAGGGTGCCCTACTTTCAAGTAATTACTATATCTGTTATTTCCTACTGGTTTTTAACAGACTTAGCGCTCTCCTCTCATGAATGTTGCAGTATTTGTCTTTTCATCTGTAAAGTAACTTTGACAGCACTTCCTGTTCACTGGATATTGATAGTGTAGCAGTAGTACTCTAGTTAAAACAATAAATGAAAGGCTGTCTCCCTTACTCATGATGACGACTGTGACAACTACCAGACACAGAAGTCACCAGGAGGTACTTTGAGGTAAGTCATCAGCATATACGTCAGTGCTCTTCTCCTATAGTCTTAAACTGTAATCACCCCATTGGTTATTTTGGAACCTCTTGTCATGGTTTAAGTTCCAGTAGAGCGGCAAGCTGCTGATAGTTCACACTGTCCTCAAGGCTGTGAAAAATTGTGCAGCTCAGCATGTTTCCCGCTGTTCTATAAAACGAGTGGCATTTGGTGCCTGGATAATCTGAGCTTCTGCTTTTTTGAGTGCACACATGCAGAAGGAGGCTGGGCAGACAGACAGATAAACCCAGCTGTTGAGTCTGTCCAGGAGTTAAAAATGACTGAAAACTGGTGTCCAATGGGAATGTCCATTCATCACTGCAAATACCCCCGCTGTGTTTGCTTGCATTTGCTTCCTGGAGAACAAATGTGGATGCAGGTTAAATATAAGTTATTTTCCGGTCTGTAGTATTTTATTTATGTACGATAGATAGCTAGATTGGTAATACCCCAGGCTTAAATAGCTTTGTCCAAGCTCTTGTATCGTCTCTTGGCACACACGGTACCAGAACTTGAATGTGGTAGCATATTTTGTCAGTGAGACAAACCACCGGCTCGCACAGCACTGCCTCTTTTGTAACTGTATTTAGTTGCTAAGCAGAATGGCACAGACCCAATCTAAGTGGCTTTCATCTGGCCAATTCAAACAGACGTTTGACCCCAGACATTTGCCTAATGTGTTTTTGTTATGTGGACTCCTGGCTTCACAAATGTCACAGTGGCTGGACTAGTGGGGGTTTGGTGAATGACTCAGGGGGTTGAGAGTTGTGGGGGGGGGTATAGGAACGGGGAGTCAGCCTTAGGGGGTGGGGTTTCAAGACAGAAGTTGAGTGTCTAACCTCTGCATTTTGTACTCTAACCCATTGGGAGTTGGTAGTGTGGTGAACATAAGTTCCCAGTGATGACCGGCCCCTCCTTCCTCAGGGGCCAGACCCACTGCAAGCCTTCTGATGAGCAGCCTGGCCCCCGAGCTCTCTGCTGACCTGGGCCCAACTGGGCAGGCAGCTGTGGAGGAGACGGGGAGTGCCACATTTCTGGCCGCCTGGGTTGCTCAAGTCAGAAGCAGCCCCAAACAGTTGGGGCAGCCCTGACAAATGCTGCCATTAGAGGGGTGCTGAAAATTTATTACCAAACATATTGGTATTTTAGGGTGCAGCTGACTTAGATTTAGTACCGTTGCAGATGAGGTGCCATCTTTAAACCAGAAGACCAGATTAGTATCAGAAAGTCACAACACCCACTTACTGCCCTTAAACCACATACTTTATTAATTAGCAATGATATCTGCTCAACAGTATATATCAGGTTCCTCAGCAGTTGTATTTGCAATCATGTGCTGCAGATTTGCAGCTATTAAATTAGGCCATGGAGGCAGAAAATTGCATATTTTGATATATAGGAATTAGCAACTGAGTTCTAAAACCAGATGTTTTCTCTTTCTGTAAATGTGCAGATTGTATGGCAGCTTTGACTAGCAATGGACAGGAATACATGTTCTGTACAGTATAAGTTATATTCATACCACTTCTTGTCTTGCAAACATTGTTAGTGTCATTTCAGGCTGAACCAGTGAAGCTTTATCCAACACTGAATTCAGTGTGAGGTGAATGGCATTTTTCCACTGTTTGTGATGTAGAAAACATGAGCCATCCAGTATGAAAGCTTTGTTGTTTTGTTAAGATTTGGTGGAGATAGCAGGCCATCCAACATTCAACTAGATTACACACTACTGAGTCCTGAGAAAAGCATCTTAACAGAGGAAGAATCACTGGAAAGAAACAAAAAACCTACCTCTCTCTTAAATTAAGCACATCTAAAAATTAGTTGTTGATAGTATTTGATCACAGATATTTAGTCTCAGACCATTGCCTCACGGATATTTGTATATCACAAAGGAATGCCAAATGTTTTTGAACAAAGTACAGATGGGGAGTCAAAATGTTGTTATATGATAATCATCTTTGGTTGAAGAATAGTGCAGTGATGCTGATCATAATAAGTACAGGTTGAATCTGGACTGTTAAGTGAAGTAAAAATAACTTGAACCATTGCCTCACAGAGCCATGCGGGCTCAGTGTCTGCCACACGTTTTCTACTGAGAATCACAGTGGTTAGATCAATTCTAGCTGTTAAAGTCTAAAGGAGAGACCTTTTGTTTATATAATGAAGCCTGTTCCTGTTTAAATCCTGTTGTGGCTTTTTTAAATCACATATTGATAACCTTATTTATGTGACTTCTTACGCTGAATTTACTCTTATTATTCTCTTTATCTTTTAACAGGCTATATATTTTAAGCGTAATGCCCGCGGTGATACTTCCAGCCATAGTGATGTCTCATTCTGAGTAATAGGTCTCTAAAGTGTGCTTGTTTGGCTTTTTTGGGGCCATTGGAGAGCAATAAAGTGTCTGTCTGAGGATTTTCGGGGTCCTCGTAGACTTTCCCCAGGTGTGCCTCACTGGTCATAAAGTACAACTTGTCTCTCATGGTATATGCATGAATAAATGTGTCCACAGAGTTTTCTTAACCAAATACTAGTTATTATGCTCTGGGATTTTTAACACAACAAAATTTAGAAGTTCTCGTTTTGAGACTTCCTGACTTGAAGTGTGTAGGCTATATTTTATTTAACATAAAAATGGGTATTTTGCTTAATTCAAAGCATGTTCTGCTTGTTTTGTTTGGAACCAAGATGGCTACAACAATAAGGTCACTCAGTTAATTTAAGTTTGTGACGTCCACACTGGTTAACCATTTCCTTTGTTCCTCGAGTTCTGTGGAGGAAAGCTGCAATGTATTTTCATGTTGAGGTATGCTGTGTTTACTTTCATCACTGCTGCCTGGTGAGGCGGGCCAACCTGATGTTTGTTTATAAGGAATCTGGGCTTCACTCGTAACTTTCATTCACCACTTGAAAGCACTCGACTTGCTACTAATTTACCTTGAGGGACTTCAAAATTATCTGTCTGCTCTGTCAAAATCTTTTTTTGTGGTGGCAACTTGTCATCATCAAAGTTTGTCTTTAGAGCTTAATGAAAGCCCTGTAGATGGATGGCTTAATGTTATATACTTGAATACTGCATACAGAAAGACATCTTAAACTCAAGGTAACATGTTGTTTTTGGTCCTCAAAATAATGTTGGTTGCTTTTTGTTTTGTCTTTTTTGTTTTGTTGCCTTAGCTGTCATTGTTGCTACGCAAGTTGCTTCTAAGCGAGTATTACAGAGTTCACATAAAAAAAAAAAAAACACTAGCAGTGGGAACAGAGGAGGAATGGAATAGTATTGAAAGTGATCTTGAATTTCCCTTGGTCATCAGTGCTGCTTTGCTTGCTTTACCAAGGATATGTCACTCTGTGCAGCTCGGTTATTTTCAACAGGAAACTATGCACATTGAATAACTCAGGAATATCTAGTACCTAGCACTTACAGAGCTCTTTGACAAATTGCCATCCAGCAAACTTAATGTCCCACTTGTGTCAGGGGCAAGGCTGGAGGTTGGGAGATTTGTGTAGTTAAGAGGTTTTTTTTGTATTTTCTCCTTAGTCAATAGGTGAACACTTCACCTAGTAATGCCTGTATAAATATATAAAACCTGTTATTTTATCCAACGTTATCCCAAGTTCAGATTTCCCTTCTTGGGGGAAGTGTAAAGCTCGGCTGAGACTTGTGTCAAAAAAGGAATTTGATCCCCTCCAATGTGTGACATTGTATAAACACTGGAGTAGTCCTAGCCAAACAAATTTGCAGCATATGCATATGAAAATATTGCAACTGTGTCACCAGGGTGTTAGCATTTTGTTTCATCTGCACCATTTGATCCTGTGTCACACCGTTCCTGCACCTCTCACACTGTTTATGTATACTTTGTCAAGATAAGTAAACTCCACCAAGATGTTCTATTTTGTGGAGGAAAAACTCGCCACAGGTCAGGATTTCCAAGCACTTGGATTCCAGTTAGATGTACATTAGCCCCTCCATTCCTTATCTCGAAAACGGAATCAGCCATTTGGAAATGAGTCTATTTTCATGTGTGTGAGAAGCTGAGTGGATAACCTGTTGGCAGCGGAGGACAGTGCAGATCTCTCTTCACTCTAAATTGCAGGCAGGCATCCCTGCAACCCCACATGAAGACCATTGAGTCCCATCAAGATAATCCTTAATAAAGAACGGCTTCGCATTTAATCTTAGCTCACTTCTCCAGTTTCTTACTTGATATAGTTTTTGGCAAGTGGTGTTTTAGCGCTGATGTCAGTCGAACAGTATCAGTGCATCTTTTGTTAAGCTTTCATTTGGCAGATGCAGAAGCTTCTAGTAGATTTTTATAGTTGCAGAAAAGATTTTTATATTGTTTTAACTAATGTATCTAATGAGGTTTCTTATGTTTGGCATGTCTTAGTGCCTCTTAAACTATAATATTTTATATGTTTGAATATTTTTAAATAGAAGCATAGTTTTCCCTCCCATTATAAGCCATGGGTGCAGCACCCAAACTGTTTTGGACACCAAGCAAGTGGACAACATCAAAACAATTTTTCCTATATCTAGTAGTTGTAGTTGGTCCCGTGTGGATATCTATAGCAAGTTATATCATTTAGCTTTTTGTGTGCTCTTTATTTATTTTTGCAATTGTGTATACATATATAATAATGGTCAAAATGTTTTCTGAAATTGCATGCTTTTTTGCATCAAAAATTGTTAAATCTAATCTGAGGAGGACCCCCAAATCTCCACTGGAATATATGAACCTACGTCTTTCACAGACACTGAGAAGCTAAACAAAAGCAGCTTAATGACAATGCAAATGCATCATTCTCAAACTCCACATCTTGACAATTTAACTTCAGGGTTTAACCTACCTTTATATATTAGATTGTTTACATTTAGCAGCCTTTCATTCAATGCTGCAGAAAATGAAAATAGTAATCACTGAACATCACTGTTGAATCTGCTAGGTTGATTGGAGCTTTGATTCAAAACATACCGTACATGCATGCAGCGAGAGTACAAGGAAAATCTGAGTTTAGTCGTTGAGACATAAACAACTCTGGATAATTACACTGTGCAATTTGAAAATAACTCACTTGCAAAATTACATCTCAAGCTAATTTTATACAGCTGCTTATTGAAATAGAGAGTGACAGAGTAAATGCAGTAACTCAATTGGCATTTGTACCCCTCCGCTATTAGAAATAGTTACTCGAGAGTCCCCGAGCATCTTCTAGTCAATTGAGTTATCAAGAACCTGTTCGGTGTGCAATATATTTCATGCTACCATACTGAAACATGAGCCTATGGATTTACCTGTGAGTAGCACTTGCATTTCCAGCACGTCCACATCATCACTGCAGTGTATTTAAATCAGGAGCAGTGCAGCTCAAATGTATTTCTGTCAGCTGCTCGATGACTACTGCTACAGACTTTGGTCGGCCCTCTTTCAGCACGGGTTGTGAACTCAAGTAGAAATTAGAGGAAGAAATTGTCTAATTTATTACTTCTTTTTCTGATTGAAGCAACATACCATAAAAGAAAGATCTGAGTGTGCTCTTTTAGTGACATACATTATCATTTTTTATTTCTTATCATCACCCACTGACAAGTAGGTAACAGAGACGTACAGGCAGCGCCTGAACAGGGGGACCGCTAACACAGTACACTATTCTTCTAGCCAAGGGTGTTCTTCCTCTATCACCACCTCTTTACCATAGAAAATGTATGATTTCCTCTTTTTCTGGTAATCATTTTTCAGTATTACTGTTGGTATTTCACCCACAGTTTTATTATGTGGAAATTAAACAAATTTAAATGCTCCATTGACCTCCCAGCTATTCATTACACAGAACTGATATTCTTAGAGAAAAAAAAATATATTGAAGAAAAAGCTGCACCAGCCTCATCACCAGCTTGAATAAATCACCAGTTTGAGCTCATCAGTAGCAGCATGGCCTTGTGTAGTAGCTTCGCACAGTTGAAATAATAACCTGGAGCAGACAGAAGGCAGTCATTACCTTGCACACAGACGCGGCTCGTATGTGTTGACGGAGGACTTCCACTAGACTGTTGTGGAGACGGACAGAGCTGAGCAGCTCGGCCCGCTGTTAAACCTCCGGATACCCATCACCTAGGCTAATGACCTAAACCCTTGTTTACCCTCCGAAGGTCCCTCTGTGACAAAGAGAAATCCAGCAGCAACTCACAGGAGAGAGCAGAAAAAATGTGGTTTGCGGTAAAAAAAAAAAAAAAAAAAGAGCATAACAAAAACAAGAGAGAAAATGGGGGGGAGAAGAAAAGTGTGGGCCCTTGGGGTGTGTGAGCAGAGCCTGGTGTTCCAGTGGACAGGCAGGCCGGTGGAGAGGTCTGCCATTTCATTGTCTTAGTCTCCACTGATACAATCTGGAGAGGGCTCTATTGCTTAAAGCTGTGAGTGAATGACATATGGGGAGCTAGTGTGAGGCACAACTCCCCTGTGCCTCCTCCAGACCCAAAGTCTTCCTGTGAGAGAGCGCCGAGCAACTTTTCTGCTCTTTCAAAACGGCAGCAGCCTCCCTCGCCCTCCCTCATTCACTGCCTTTCTCCCTCCCTCCCTCCCTCTCCCTCTCTCTTGCCGCTCTCTCACTCTCTCTCTTTTTTTCCCTCTTCCTCAGACACTCACTAGTCACTGCCTGAAGCAGTAATCGGACAACTCTCTTTCTCACTAGGACTGTGTCTCCTGAGATACGGCGCAGGGCTCCATGGGTTCCAGCACCTAAAATGAAAAAGAAAAAAGTCGCCTTGTAGTTTACATGTCTTGTGCTACAGACTCTCCCAACAGCTGAAGGACAGTTTTAGAAAGTTTGCTGTCCGTTCGGCTGGACTCTTTCTGTAGAAGATTTTTTTTTTTTTTTTTTTTTTTAAAGAAGGGATAAACACACAGGGATTCAACCATAATTGTAGTGAGTATGACTTTATATTCTATTTGATGTTCGATGTTTACTGTCTTGTCTTACCTTCTCTAATTTTTGAGAAATCCCTGTGTGTGTGGAATTACCTCCTGTTTTGATGAATTTACCTCAGGATTTTATTCAGCACATAACTCTAAATCAAAGCATTTATATAAACAGGTACAATTTAATATTTGCACTCATCTTGTCATTATTTGTTAAAGCTTAAAACAGCACCTTCTGCGTCTTTATTATTGTACAAATTGTAATATGGTAGAGCTGTTCAAAAATGTTTAATAATGGTAAAAATATCATCCAAAAAGGAGGGCTTTAATCTTTACAGGTTTACAGGTCAGCTGTAATTCATTGGTGTTGATAGAGAATAGCTAAGAAAATTAATGCCTTGGATGAATGTTTACTTTTAATTTGAGTGAAACTGAATGCAACTTACATCCTGCTGAAGTCCATTTAAAAATGTATTAACTTATATAAATAACAATTTATTGTTTAATACAGTGTGTTTGATAATTGCCAGAAAATCTTACTAAATGTTATGTTTTTATAATTCATACACTTTGCTCAAAAGTTTTAGAAATGTAACGGTCTAAGTTATCTTTAATTATAAATGAAAATTATGTAAAAATGTCCCTTAAAATCTTGCAAATTATTATCCAAAAATTTTTTTTTACTCATAATTAAAATGACTCAAATAATTTTTTAAAGGCTTTTAAAAAGAATTATCAGCATGATGGTAAAATACTATTTTGAAATGGATCCAAATTCCCCCTTTCACAATATGAGATCCACTTCTGCTTTGCCCAGTTTACATTTTTGATCAGGCAAAGAAAACACGCTGCTCCCTGCAGGAGTCCCTTTTTGACTGGCAGAACAAACAAAACCAACACAGTTAAAGGCAGTTGACATCTAATGCCATCTGCTGAGGCCAGGAATGCTGCGAGGAGACCTGAGAGCCTCTCAGCGTCTGACCGAGACAACAGGCCTCGACTGCCGGCCGTGCTGCGTCTCCGCTCGCCAGCGTTTCGCGTGTAGCAGAGATGACTCACTCGTTGTAATCACTAGCTTCTCTAATTGAAGGATGTTCTGGTTTAATGTTCTGTGTATGATCACAGGCTTACATCACAAGTCAGGGAATTATTCTGTGTGTGTTTGTGTGAGTGTGAGGGGTATTTCATCTCTCTTAATTTTTTTTTCCTCTTTCCTTTTTCACCCTCTAATTCCTGTCATTTTCAAACGCCTGCACTTTTTTTCACTGTTTAGAAAGGTGTGTGTTAGTAGATGAAAGAGAGGAAACGGAGAGGCTCGTGAGCCAGACTGCTTGCAGAGTGGCCTCCGCTCCGTGTAGACAAACATGACAGTGTGTGTGACTGCCTGCTGCAACCATTCACTAACACAATAACCTTATTTATCCAATTAACAGATAATGAACAGGCTGGTTTTGGGGCTGTTTACACTGTGTATTTGCTTTTTACGCAGGGAGAGATCTGGATCTCTCTGCCTGCCTGGCTGTGGAGCTTCATGCATGTGTAGCAGCAGCAGTGTGTACAAGCAGGAGTGGTCGGCGGTGGCATTGTTTGCCCAAAGGCCCGATGCCTTTCCCTATAGACGTGTCTAGCCAGGCCGAGCTCTTGTCCTCTTCTCTTAGAGAAGAGATTGAAAATGGTGAAAGACACAGAGGGCTAATTGATCCAGCCTCAGTGATCCGGCTATTTGTGAGGAAGGGGGGGGAGAGGAAGAGCGCGAGAGAAAGAAGAAGGAAACGGGGGACCTCCTATTAAGTAGCTGGGTGATTAGTGGGCAGGGGTTGCTTACTAAATACTGTGGGGTGCTATTTTGTTAACACACCTTTGTTTTGATCTGGATATGTTGGTGAAAGAACAGGAAATGAGCTTTTGAGATTGCTGTTGCTTGCCATCTCAATCGCTAATACCCACTTGTGTGTTTGTTTGTTTGTAAATGGCAACATGTTTACGTTGCGCAGGATGATAAGGAAGCCGCTTAGTTTGGAGTCTAAACACAAATTGTATTCAAAGAAATTGCATTGTACTATAGGTGAGCCCATAGAACATTTTTTGCTTTCTACAATTTTGAAACTACAATTTTAGATTTTCCTCTGCTTCTTACCCTGTGTGGATCATACCTTCTTTTAAAATAATAGATCACCTTGTGAGATTTGAGAGAATTAGAACAACAAGCCACGAGTATTAAAGTGGTATAATCGTTAAGATTAGTCTTTCATCTTTGTGTGTAAAGCCTCTCTCGTTCTGCGGTGGTCACGGTGGTAGGCAGCTTGTGATAAAATGTGCACCTTAAATCTTGTTTGATGGCCCCTCAAAGGCGGACGGGCCTTCTGGAAATAATTTTGAAGGTTGAGGAGCACAGTATTAACAGATTTAATGTAGCTATTGAGTGAATTGCTGGAGCACCATGTCAGATCGGACAGAATGAGAGGGACAAATTGCACGTCAACAGACACCACATGTGTTAATAATTGTGCTTTTAATTACGCAAAAGTAGAAAATTAAGAATTTGGTGTGAGGCGTGTGCTGTAATAATTGTCATGGTAAGTCTCATTTATTCGCCAAATACAGATCAGTACAGTGCATTTGTATAAATAAACATTAATATATAAACTGAATTAAAAGTAACATTTCATGTTGTAACTGAAAAGTACTGGTATAAACATTCATTTTCGTAGATTATACTGTGCTTTAATAATGAATTAAACTGTATTTTGTCTCTCACAAAACTGGTTTAGAAAAGTGCCATCACCATATAGAAATTTCAAATTTTCATCGATTTTAATGCAATTCTGTAACACTAGTCTTATTCAGAGTATCACAAATAAAAACTCAAGCTATTTAATGTTGCATTTGTTGGCAGCCGTTATTTTTTCGGCCACGCACAGAGACGCAAGTGAAGTGTAGCATTTTGTAAACTGTGCCTAATTCCACTCACATCTGTGTCCAATTGTTGTCTGCATCTACATTCTTTGAGAGTGGATTTATTTTTCCTGGGCCACCATGTGGATTCAGCTGACCAGCTTAAGTGGGGATTAGTTGTTTTAAAGTTCGATTTTGATTAAAGCATTGTTTCTCAAAAGTTGTAACTCACAACACATGGCTTACATAGACAGTACAATTCAAAGCACTATGGACTGTGTCTTACACAATTAATATATGTTAAGGATGAGACAGGGAGAGCGGAAAGGCAATAAACAAAACATATTCTCTCATATGTCATGGTCTTTTGTTCAATTGTTTTAAAAACTCAAGATGTGTATTATGTTAATAATCTTGGAAAAGTTTGCAGGTGAGAAAACACGTTCCATGTGAAATTACTAACTCTTGGCTGAATAGTAACGAAATATGTAGCAAAGGTGAAGGAGCGATTTGTGCCGGGTCAGACAGCCTGCATGCTGAGATGATCTATGCTAAAAGCTTGGCTGTGTTTACCTTTGGAAACGCAGGTCTTGAAATAAGTAAAGCGAAACAAAAGGAGCCAGCAAATAGCCGTGAATGAAGCGTGTTGTGGCACTTCTTCTTTTTTTCTCTTGATGACACTTCCAGCGCTTCATCTAGCCTAGGCTTTGTTCTTGTTCGCTTCAAAGACCTGGCACTTCAGGTTGAACTAAGAAGCACATCAAAGATATGAATGCAGCCCTTTAAAAAAAAAAAAAAACAATAAATATTTAGTGCCATAGAAGAAAGGCTTGTTTTTGCTTTTAAATCCTTGCCCCCTCCCTTTTCCTCTGTCTCTTCACCTGGCTGGTTTCACCTGCTGGTGGTGGCTGAGACACCAGCATGGTAATGGCTTCATTGGCCTGTGCTGCTGAACAGAGAATCCAGCCACCACACACACACACACACACACACACACACCACACCGCATCTTACTACCACTTCCCCCTACTCTGTGATCGCTGTTAATGTGCTGTGGCAAAATATGTTTCTCTTTCGTCTTTATGGCTTTTACCTCTGTAGACTTTCTTTTTCATTGATATTTTTATATTTTTTACACCCTCTCTGTATGTTTTAGTATTAGGAAATGCCAGAAGGAGGCACTGCTGTTGTTTTAGCAAGAATTAAATATAATGGGGTTTTTTGGTAAGATGGCTGTATCATAAAAAGTGGAAGATTAGGCAAATTGTAAACCGGGCATGGCATTTGAGAAGGCTTTGCATTGGTGTGAAGAGCAAAGCCTGTTGAAAAAAAAAAAGATGAAGAAAAGAAAACCTTAACACCCTGCAGCTCAGGTTACCCTGGCTCATGTAAACAGTCAGCCATTAAAAAATCATGCCCGCATTTTTGGAAAAAGACTTTATATGTCTTTTCCCTTTTTCCTGACCAGTTGAATGACCTTTTTTGGACCCTGTATTCCCGTGGTGGGCTGGAGTCAGCTCTAATATAGTGTTATGGCCATGCAAGTATATGGCTGTGCTTGATGTTTGGAGAGAGACGAGCAGAGCGGGAGTGGACAGCAAAATGTAACTGTCAGCTAAAGGAGAGTAATAGAGGCATTCGTAGCGTCATAGGAAACATATGTGGCTCCATATGCTCTCCGTGTTCTTGTTTCCAGTCTCGTTCATTGTCTGAGATGCACCACTGATCTGGGGGCCTCTAAAGTGCCCTGCATGTGTGAGTGTGTGTGCATGTGTGTGTGTGTGTGCATTTGCACTACTGATCTGGGGGCCTCTGAAGTGCCCTGTGCATAAGTGTGTGTACACATGCAGAGATACAGGCATGAGTAATGTGTCTCTGTGAGCTAAAGAAAAGGACATTTAACAAAAAAGGAGAAAAAAGACATAAGCATAAGTTTTTTGTGTTGCCAGAGAGATGGAAATGATTTATATAACGGCTGTGTGAGTGTAGATATTGTTCTGATTCTGGCTCTCTGTAGGCTGTGAAGTTAGGAAGTTGTGTATTTCTGCGCCATGCCCCAGGCTGGGGCAGGCCCGCGGGAAGCAGCACTGACGGTCATTAGGACCTGTCAGTATGCTGGGAGGCGGAGTGCTGATAAATTTCAGATAGTGTCAATTGCAGATGAAAGATCTGCTGAAGATGCTGGGGGTGTCACGCTTGACTTGCCTCTGCTCAACAAGTCCCATCTTCCATCTAGCAGCAGGCTACCTCAAGCAGTGAAGCGGGCAGGCTCTCCCACACTCTGCAGCCCCCCAACCCCTCACCCCTCTGCCTACCTTCACCCCCACACAACCCCCCTCCCACCCCTTCCTGCTTACCTTGGCTAAGCCGCTTTTGCATGTTGATTGGGGGAGGGCTAATCCAGTTTGCAGCTGTCGTAGACCAATGATGAATCACCTTTCCGTCATTTGGCTGTGCTCCCCTTGCTCAGGGAGGAGGGAGGACCTGGAGGAGGAAACAACAGCGGAGTAGGGCTACGGCTCGGAGAGAGAGAGACAATGTGCGCCTCTGTTCCCCCCGCTAGCCCTGTCTTCCCATTCTGCTCCAGAAAAACAATAATGTTTTCTCAGACAAGCCTTTTTGTGTCATGGATGGCTCTGGACTGTGACATCGAGCTGCAGTAACAAGGAGTGACATTGTTTCTGCCGGGGCAGGTGGAGGCAGAATACAAAAAAAGGGAGTGTGTGGTTTGCGAGGACTCAAAGCCATCTAGGTCCAGGTAAGAGCACAGTTGAGCTGGTGCCAGCAGCATCAGAGTCATGTAGCTCTCTGCGTGGCACCAGAGATTGCCTGAGACACTCTGCTAAACACCTGTCAACTTCTCTCAGCCTTGTTGTGTTGTCTGATTGGAGAGTGCCAAGGCTTTTTAGCCATCAGCTAATGAGAAAAAAAGTTTGGGCAAAGGAGGAGAAAACAGGATTAAGCAGTGAGTGTGAGACGAGGAAATAGGATTAGTTTATTCTGGATGATCCTTAATGTGCTTATATTTGTAGCTCTGTGTTGTTGCATGCTTGGAGGGTGTGATATTTTTGGGGGGAAGTAAATTAATATACTTCTGGGAAAAGAACAATGCGGCTTCCATTACTGGAGTATGTGTGAGGAAGACTGACTTAGCCTTTTGTGCCATTGGTTTTTATTATTATAACTGTTTTGTGTTAGTCCTTTTGGTTTGCAATATCATGCTTTAAAATATTTTTTTTCTGTTAATAATTAAATTGGACTTAAACCACAAGAAATTTGCCAAGCTGTACAGCAAAGTATCATAATATCATAACATTATAATATCATCTTAAATAGAGTAAACGCATATCATAATTGAATCTTTTTATCTCATAATTCTGGTTTCTTCGTGCCATCTGATAGCACCCAGACTACTTAGAGTTACTTGAGCATTTATCTCTGTGGCCTTGTGTAAAAAGCCGATGTGCATCGATAGCAGAGATAACCAGAGCCAGGGAATATAATTGGAAATGGCAGAATAATGTACAAAACATTTTGTCCTAATTTCATTAGCTTATTGTTGCAGTGGGAACAGTGGCAGAGACAAATGGGCTCTAGAGTTTGTGGCCGTACTTTTCAAATCACTCGTGCCTTCTTCTCCGCTCTATTGTCTGTACTCCACCAAATCCTCTTAGCGCACAAACGAGAAGATAGAATAATGTTTTCAATGGCGTGGTCTTTTGTATAAACACAGAAACAATTAAGGAGCTTGCCAGAGCAAACACATGCCTCATGAGCTTCTCATCTGCCTATCACTGAGGCATGGGGCTCTTATAATCAAGCAGAGTGCTGCACGTTTAACAGGCACATTAACTATTGCCGCAAACCAGCAGCAAACATCTGTTAACAGTCTCTGATACCGCACTAAACGATATACACTTAAGGCCATTTTTGCTTTTTAGACCCAGCAGAGAAAATTGACAGTAAACACAATGTGCTCACGTTGTGTAAAGTCTCAACTTGCAGTGAGATCGCTGTAATGAGAGAAATCAGGAACATCATGTCAAAATGTTTAGTATTCATTTCAAGCTTCAAGCTTCAAGCAGTTCCACTTTTCTTTGTGCACATGTGAGTGTGTGTGTGTGTGTGTGTGTGTGTGTGTGTGTGTGTGTGTGTGTGTGTGTGTGTGTGTGTGTGTGTGTGTCTGTGTGTGTGTGTGTGTCTGTCTGTCTGTCTGTCTGTCTGTCTGTCTGTGTCTGTGTCTGTATGTGTGGCAAATTTTGCCTTGTAAATGTCTTCCGTTTTCATGTGTTAATTCTGTCCTGTTCATTTGGCATCACATGAAAATAACATTGTTTTAAATTCAATAATCTCACATGCAAGTAGTTAATCATATAACTGCAGCGGATTTTAGATTTCAAATGTAATTTCAATTTAAAAAAAATTTCAGCAAATAATTTATAATATTTTTTACTTTGTATTATTATCACTATTTTACTTATCTAAATCTCTACTTTTGGTTATGTTATATTGTGTACAGTGCATTGCGTATGGGAGCTGTGTGTCTTCCTTCTCTGAAACCAGAGTGAAATGTGTAATTTGATTTGTTGCGTGTGTCTCATCAGGTCTATGGAAATGCAGGATCTAGCCAGTCCTCACAGCCGAGTAAGTGGAAGCAGTGAATCTCCTAATGGTCCCAACCTCGACAACTCCCACATCAATAACAATTCCATGACACCCAATGGCACTGAAGGTATGTGTGTACGGTGCTGTTGCTCTTTGGTTGCTCTGTCTGTCCTCTGTGCTATTTTGTATATTTTTTAAAAAGGCTTAGAAAGTTATGGAAGTATATTGTAATATTCACTGTGACAGTAATTCAGTGTAGCTAGCAATAAAGCTAAGCATGAGTTGTTGCAAGTTCTTATTTTTTAGGTTGAATTATCGCCACTTTTGCTTTAAGAAACAGCAAAAACCAAAAATTAAGAATGCACTTACATAGTTGATAAGCTACATAGACCACACACACTTGCCGCCCTAACAATCCCAACTCAAACAATTCAGTGCTACCAGTAGTTGTTTTCCAGCGACTATTAGCTGTTTATTTAAGTAACCATGTAATTATTCAAAGCCCACAGCATGGAAATGATGGCGTTTGCATGAGGTCTCTACTGTACATAGTTATTTACTCAGGTGATTCCCCTGTGCTTAAATCTGAGCCTTTGTTTAGTGAAGCAGTCATGCACACGAGTTATTAAAATCATCTCCCCAGTCACGTAATCTTCAGGTTAGCCTGTGCTTCGAGCTCAGGGTTTATTTTATGTTTATTCTTTTGTATGTGTATTAATGACACAGGACCCTTAGACTTGGTGCAGACTGTCATGTGTCCCTTTGCCATTCTTTGTTTCCCATAGGTGATAACATCACAATGCTTACCACTGCAGACTGGTTGTTAGGTTCTAACTCACAGTCCGCTGCAGGTTTGTCTACGCTTAGTGACACAGTGAAAGGACAGTACTTGGTGTTTTCCCCACTTTCAGAATGAAAGCACTCTTGAAGCAACTACTTCTCTCAGAAAGGAAATTAATTTGTCTGGATAATACACAATTTATCAGCTGCAGAAATTCTAAAGTTGCCTCAACTGTCGTGCCTTTCATTCAGAAACGTTTTGATATTTGCTGTAATTGTTGTGGAATTATGTTTTAAGCATGGTTTCACCCCTACTGGAGTCTGTTGTTAATGAATGGTCCGATTGTGAAAGTGCATTTTGTTTTCATTTGGATGTTCCTTGCTGATTCATGAATACAGTGGTTATTGTGTGCTCTGTGACCTGAGTGTGTTCGAGTTTATGCATGCACCTTAACACTATTTTTTCATCGGCCTGTCGTTCAAAAGAATTGCCCCCCCGTCTACATATGTTTCTGCCCTGAACAAGCATAGCAGAAACATGTAAAACATGACAGCAAATGGCTTCTTCAACCATGAGGGATTCCACTAAGCATGTCTTTCTTGCCCACATTGTCAATTTGTTTTGCCAAAAAAGAAGGAAAAAAAAAAGAACTCCTCCAGCTCGCCTGAAGTGAAATGGATTGATTTCAAAGTCTCCTGAGCTGTCAGAAAGCTGTGAAATTGTCTTTGCAGATCTATCGCTGAGCTGTATAATGGAGCCAAGGTCAAACAGTGTTCGCTACACTCTTAAAAAGATTTTATACATCATACGTTTCCTTGACAGTTCTATTGTGCTTGTATGTCCACTGAGCTCTTCTATCATTCATGACTCATGCTACATTTAAGTACAGATAAGCTATTAAATTATTAAATGTAATAAATAATGTAAGACTTAATTATTTATTGTACTGTCAAATTATAATCTGATTTATGTTACTCTTGCAAAATAATTAAAAAAATTTAAACTTAAAAAAAGGCACCCATGCAGACAAGATAAGGATCAGTGATTAAACACAAACACACACATATATATATATATATATATATATATATATATATATATATATATATATATATATATATATATTTATATATAATCATTTGAACTGATAGAGGTGTAATTTTGTTGTGCTAGTGGTGCATTTAGATTATTATAAATTCTGTTGGAATGCTGTTTGACTCCCTCCTGCCTGTGACATTCTGTTTTTAATTTACACTGAGTAGCTTTAGTTTTAAAACATAATTTTGTGAATGTGAAAATCTGAAAAGCCAAAAGATTGTCAGATTTTGATCTGACTGGTTTTATTTTTCTTTTTTTTTTCCAGACTTGATTTGGTGCATTTGGTGACAATGTGGCTTCTTTGTTTGCAGTTAAAACCGAGCCAATGAGCAGCAGCGAAATCGCCACCTCGGTAGCAGACACCTCTCTAGACAGCTTCTCAGGATCAGGTGAGGTTGGACTATTGTGTGTGTGTGTGTGTGTGTGTGTGTGTGTGTGTGTGTGTGTGCGTGTGTGTGTGTGCGTGTGTGTGTGTGTGTGTGTGCGCGCGCGCGCGTGCACATACAAACAGCTGCAGAACTGATTAGTGAGAGACGAGCCTCGAGATGGGTGACTGATAAGCCGGGCCCCAGGAAGTGTCCCTGCAGCTCAAACACCCATACTGTGTGTGTGTGTGAGTGTGTGTGTGCGTGTGTGTATGTGTGTCAAAGAACAGGCGACTCTATCATACCTTTGTCAGCATATTTATATGCTGTGCTTGCTTGCACGTGTGTGTGTGTGTGTGTGTGTGTGTGTGTGTGTGTGTGTGTGTGTGTATGTGTGCGCGTCTGCGTGTGTGTTAGCGCGGCTGGTTCCCATGCCAGTGAGGACTGAATTATGACCTGTAATGCACTGTGCCTGTCTGTCCAGTGGACTGACATGGCGTCCCAGTGGCCCTCGCTCTCCACGGGCTGTTACCCTATCGCCCTGTCAGAGCCACGGTTTTCACACCCTACTCTCACCACAGGAACATCACACACACACACACGCACACACACACACACACACACACAGGGGCATCGCTAAAGACATCAGAGTATAATGAGCATTGTTGGAATTGTAAAAGAAACAATCACTAATGTGATAATTTTTTTGCTTATTTCTTCTTTCTAACCTCACCAGTATCTGTGTCAACCTGCAGCACTCTCTATTTTCTGTAAACATGTATTAATAATACTGCATCCATCTGCGTGGTATTATCTTGCTGCTAATTTTCCTGTATTTTCGTAACTGTTTAACTAAGTACTTGATACTTAATGCTAGAAGCGCATAAATCGCTGCTATGACTTTTGTCTCCGACAATATTAATGAAATTTAGTAATCTTACACCACATATCCTCCGCGGGGAAACCCAAAGCTCTGTTCAGAAGCGCAGGTTTTGTCCAGTGGCAGGTGCTGCTGATGTGGGAAAAGTGTTCAATATTAATAACGTGTGTGAGGGGTTACAGCATACAGTTACATACAGTTAGCGCTCCCCCGCAACCAAATCTCTTATTTTACGTGTCACGACCAATTAGACAGATATTTCAGGCCGTGCAGTTTAATCCGAGCATTGCGGCACAATTGTGATTGTTCTGATTTGCAAGTGAAGTTAGATCAAATTTGAAGTTATTAATTTATGAGTAAATCAGTTGGGTTTCACTCCAAATGTAAATATTAGTTTGCCTTAAATTATACCTTTTTTCCCCAAATAACTGTTTTACTTTAAAACCAATGATTTTACTTTTTGGCGCAACTGTCAAGTTGGTAACTGAAGTTTTTTTTTGTTTTTGTTATTTGTTTTTTAAATAGACATTTTGGAAACAAAGTCTGCAGATAAAATTTACAACAATTTATATAAATTTAAATGTACTACTTTATTTTTTGTGTTACTTAAAAAACAATGATGTAACTGAAAAAAAGCCAAACGTGTCTGAGTCTTCTATAATTCTTACTACAGATTAAAAACAAGTGTACCTCTGTGAGTCACTTGTGGCTGAACTTTCACTGCGGAACTACATAGTCGTACGCTTAATGAAGGACTGATTATGCAGTAGCACTCATTACCTGCAATCAGCGGTGTCACTTCCAATGCAGTTGTGGCTTGAAAGGCCCAACTGAAGCAACAGGCCGAGACTGATTCAGACCATCCTGTGTGTGTTTACATCAGAGGTTGTCATGGCAGCACTGAAGTATCTCAGAGATAGACGGGTCAGCAAAAAACCTGATATTTATACCTGATTATTTTACTTCATTATTGCTCTCCGTTTTTTAACCCTAAATAAGGTTACCGAAATAAATAAAGTAATGCAATGTAATTGCTGTTTCCTTGGATTCCAGAAGTTCTATTGGCAAAAGATAATATTTACCTTATTTCTTAATGTTTAAATATGTGCTTGCCTCTTTTCTTTTCAACTCTCCTCAGCTATTGGAACCAGTGGCTTCAGCCCAAGACAAACTCACCAGTTCTCTCCACAGATTTACCCTTCCAAGTAAGGCTTCTTTTATTTTTCTTTAAAAAATAAGCAGCATCCAACTTCATTTGGATCTTTAATTAGATCCTTCTGCTCGATCGGGGGTTTTCAGCCGCCTTTGTTTGCCTGGATGTCTGCAGCTTGCGCACTCTGAAATCTGTTGTAATTATTATCTTGCAAAGATTTCCTTTGCCATTTATTGTTCTTTCACTATGTATATGAGCTGTGCGATGCTATCTGCCTTACAGCTTGGCTCAGTGTTTAAAATGAAGTAGCACAATCACGAGGAATTTGTCAGTTAGCAAAGTTTGTGTTATGGTTTTAGGGGTAAAACGTGGTCCCCTTTCTTCCTGCCTTCCTTTCTTACTTTTGTCTTTTGTTTCTTTTCTCAAATAGCAGAACATATCCGCATATTCTTCCTACCCCTTCATCCCAAAATATGGCTGCGTATGGGCAGACGCAGTACACCACAGGAATGCAGCAGGCCGCAGCTTATGCTAGCTACCCCCAGCCTGGCCAGCCCTATGGCATCCCAGCCTATGGTAAGATTTCTCAAACAAACACCATAACCTGTTGTATTGCTTAAAGATGCATGACAGTGTATACAGTGTATACATGGATAGGGAGAGAAAACTAAATATTATTTTCCTTCCCAAAGGTCAGCACAAAGCTCTTAACAAACAGCTTTCCCACAACTCCTCCCGTACAGCAAGAACAGCACAGATGCTGAGTTGTTGTTTAGTGCCTGCATAGCATATTCTCCTTCATTGCAATAAAACAGAATTTGCTTGTCAAGCTGTTCAGATAGATCTGAAAGATTAGTGATAAAAATCTGAAAACAAAAACTGGTTTCCTCTGGCATTGCAAGAGAAAACACAGAGTACAAGGCTCACCGAAGGCTTTATTTGTCCAAAGTCTTTAGAATGTTTTGACCCCAAAAGACTCTCCAATATGTGGAGGAATTTACACTGTTTATTTGAATGGAGTCCTGCAACCTACCGCTGCATAGAAACTGTATTGTGACCAATTTAATGTAAGCAGTGGCCAGTTTGACTAACAAGCAGAATGTTTTATTACTTGTGCATCTTTTCACAGGCGACCTAACTTAGATGATGATATCTATAATACTAATGATAACATAAATCAAACAATTGTAGTCCTAACATGCTTTTTGTTTTACAGCCAACTCCAGAAGCCAGTGCTAGATAATATTTCTAAACATCTGATGATAATAAAAAGTCTTTAATCAGATAATCAGTGCTCCTCAATTGTTACTAGCATGTTATGCTAACAGACAGAGACTATGTCCCTATGCTGTGTCCAGTGTAATTTAAACCTGTGTGTTGACTGTTGTTTGTGCATCAAACCGATCTGGTGTCACTAACTGATTTAGGTCCATTGTGGGCAGGCATAAAGACAGAGGGGGGTCTGAGCCAGTCCCAATCCCCAGGACAGACGGGCTTCCTCAGCTACAGCTCTGGCTTCACCACGCCGCAGACGGGACAGGCCCCCTACAGTTACCAGATGCAGGGTGAGGACATCTTTGTGAATTCTCTATCCTTTTCTCTGGGCTTCTTCAGCCAGTCTGTGTTTTTGTATTGTGTCGAAATGTAGTGCTAGATGTCATCACCCTCTCTTGAAGCTGGCAGCATATCCAGTTTTATAGTTACAAAATGTTTGCAGCAAGATAGCTGAAATAGCTAGTATCGTGAAAGGTTTACAGAACTACAAAGCAGATTTTTATCCAGCAGCAGTCTAAAAATATGGTGGGAATCTGGTTTCTGGAATGTTTTTTCCTGTTTTTATTCTCTCTTTGTATCTATTTCTGTCCTTTGAACCTCATTTACAAAGTACTTGCCAATATCACTTTTTTTCCCCCTCTGTCTTCTTTGTTACTTCAGTTTTCTCTGCCATGTGTTCCTTCTGCTTAGTCTATCCAAATAAGGTTTATTGTACTCCTTTTAAAAAAAGATTAGAGAAAAAGGCCTCTGTCCCTGATTTAATAGCACACAGAGCCAGACTGATTCACAACACGGCCCTCTCCCTCACCCCAAATGATGGTTGCATCCCAGCAGTCGTTATGTGCAGCCACGACGGCTGCCTCCCTCTCCTCTCCTCTTAAAAGAATCAACACAGATGGAAAAATGGCAGGCACTTAGGAGGCACCAGCCTTGTCACTTCCCACTCCCCAGCCTTTGTTTTTTCTCTCCCTGTGATCATATTTGTATTTGTTTAAGAGCTGAGACCATAGAGATTTATGGCCTTGAAAAACGATAAAGATGAGTTGTTGCGCCCTGGACTCCCTCTCCTTTGCTCTCTCTGTCCACTCATACAGTCTGTTTAACTCAGATCAGGCCCTCTGCCATGTAGTGCTTGTATTACTCTCTGTTTGTATTAGTTCAAAAATCCCTCTGTTCCACCTGCACTAGGCAGGGACAGTTAGCTAACTGCTAGCAATGTCTTTGTGTTCTCTCCTGCAATATCTAATGTGCGACAGTAGAAACATCTCCACATGTTGTTGAAAAGCCTCCAGAGCATCTCACAATAAATAACGCCAGCTCAGCAGCAGATGTGGCGTGGGGAAGCCTCTTTTCCACGCCTCTTAACCAAATACAGTCGGCCACAGCCGGAGTTTTGGAGAGCACAGCCGGGCGCCTGAAAAAGGAGAGGCAGAGAGAGACAGAGCGAGACAGGGAACAAGAGACGGAGCATGTGCGGCAGAATGCAGAAGCTGCTATCCTGCCCTTAGTGGTTTAACTCACGATGACAGTATTATGTGCCCATTCGTCTTCGAAGTATTATGCTCTTTCTCTGACTTTCTATTTCCCTCTGTCTGTTTCTGTCTCTTCCTGCTATCCCTGACCATCGGATGCCCCACGTAGCGTTAAGTGCGTTCGTAATTGACAGCCCTGTTAGATGACAGATTGACCACTATTGAGGCCGTCGGTTCTCTAACTGCGGCTCTGGCCCTCCGCCACACCATCATCATTACTCTCTCTGGCCTATTGATCTGCCTGGGCAAGTTGCCTCAGGCCTGGGTGTCCCAACCAAAGATTCTTTTTTTTCACATCTGATACTACCCCTCTCTATCAGAGTCCCTGCCACCAGCCTGTGGCCAGCTGTCAAGGCGGAGGACGATTAGATTAATGTTTTTGCTTCTTGCTTTCATGTCCGATGCCATGGAGCTTTGTGTGGGCGCGAAAGTCGTGGCACCAAAATCACACAGCCGCTTTTTGTGCACCTCAGTTTTGCAGTCAGAGTTTAGTGCATCTTCTGTATTTTCTGATAAAAACCTAAAATACCAGAGGTGTGAGGGGAGACACAGAGATTGTACTGATGGTCAGACTGAGCAGATGCTAATTAGGTGAATAATTGGATTCCAGCATTCTGTCCCAGTGGCAGTGTGAGTTGAAGAAGCTGAAGCCTTGCTTCCCTTTTTTAAAAGCAGAGCCCCATCTGGACTTGATAGCTTATTCCCAAGTGGGGCATACAAACTTCTGCTACAAATATTGTGCACTGATGATAGACATAGCCCATGGCAAGGGGACTGATCAAGCAAAGCAAATGGACTTCCAATTGTGGAGCCAGAAGGCAGGAGGGAGGGAGGGAGGGAGGGATGATGTCTGGTCTTGAGTGAGTGGACTAACTGGAGCAGGACAGGGGGAGGGAGAGAAAACATGCCCCCTGGGGAACCACAAGACCCCCTCTCACTCCCCCTGTTATAACCAGCACCACCACTCCCAACAGCATGGGCTCATTCTCACCGGGCTAGCAGGGGTCCCCTCAGCTTTTATGTGGCTCCTTGTTCTCCACAGAGCAACCCTCGAACCCTGCCAGTGAGAGCTTTTATGACTGTTTGAACTGTGCATTAAGCTAATTTGTTGTCCTTCGTAGCCTTACTCCTCTTCCTCTCCATCTTATTGTTCTACCAGACTTTCACTTGATGTTGAACTTTCTGCGGAGAACGCAGAAGTTTTAAAAATCCCCCCCCCCCGTGGGGCTTGAAATATCAAACAAAACAATAAAGAGAGAGCACTTCTGATGAAAACAACCAAAGAACAAGGTAAAAATCTGCTGCGTGTGTGTAATTGCAGGACACCGAGAGTGAGAAACTGCACAAATAAGTAGCAGATCGTGGTAATCTTGGGAGCTTGGGAGGTATTTGTTTCTCTTTTTTAGCCTCAGTGCCGGGTACTTAGCTAACTGACAAGGCTAAACACACTGCACTACGTCTTCTGTTTTCCATGCTTTCCTCCATACGTTACCCTCCACGGCCCCCCCTCCACCTCCCTGATCCTTCCCCCTGTTCCAAAAGCTGCTCCACGTTTGTCACGGTGTGGGAGGCCGCTCCTGATGGGGCCAATGACCAGAGGATGAAAGGGACTCCCTCTGTTTGTCTCTGGGAACAAAGGTGTAATTACGCTCCCATTTAGGAACAGTAAATTTATCTCCCCCCCTTCGTTTTCACTGAAGCTACGGGACATTTTCTGGCTACGGGAGGATCACTGGTGGTGATGAGTGAGGGAGCTTTAAAGAGAATGTAATGGTAGTGCAGATTAATGTGGATGTACGGAGGAGCAATTTGTCTTTGTGGGGAGAGACAAGTAATAAAGCTCAGGGGTCGTACCTGTGATGGATGGAAGAACTACTATGACACTTGGGTACAACTTTAGGTTTATTTGATAAATTTGTCAATATTTTAAGCTGCAATATTAAGTTGAATAATCAATTTCTCGACCGGAGGAAATTTAATTCTCAATTGTTTTGATAATCATTTAATCAAAAATATCCTGCAAGACATTCGACAGTCGATTAAAAAAGGGGATTAATAAATGTTGTTTTGTTGACTGTTGTGGTAGCATTGTAAACAGTCCAGTTTAATAATGTTGCACAATAAGATTTGACACATTTTAGAAGATTAGAAGATTTTTGTTTGTTTTTTTCATTAACCACAATTTTATGAATTTAGTCAAATTTAGACATTATTATGTAATAAACCTATTTTGCTCTCAGAGGTCATGATGATGATCTCAGTAATGAGTTCAAGATTTGGGATCACTTTAGCTTCAGTATACTCAGCTCCCTCATGATCCTCTTCAAGCTCCTCTTCTTGCTGCTCTCCTGCCTGACACGACAGTACAGGTGGATGTAGATGTCTGCCCTCAGGCAGAGCCGCTGCTCCACTCCTCTATAAGTTATGTCATGTATATTATTAAGCCATCAGATGCTATCAACCTGTTTGAATGATTTAATTACCCAGGAGGGCCATCCTTTTTGTAAGTGAAAAGAGAAACATACATATTCATTGGGGCTGGTTGTCAGCAGCAAAACCTCCTTCCAGTGCCCCTAGCTCCGAGCTTAACCCTCCTTTCGTATACATCTATGTCTCTGTACACCCCGCCACCCCCCAGCACCCTTATGCTCCGTCCCAGTGCATCCACCTTTTTCACCCCCCCCTTGCCACTCTCCACCCTTCGGTAGCTCACACACAGCCGTCTCTTGTCTCCCTCACATTGTGCGGGCCTGGGCGACTTTGGAGGCAGGTTCTGTCCACTCCCTCACCCCTCTCTGCCCCCCTCTGTCATTCATCAGGCCTGATCCAATCACTGATAAGAAAGGAAGAGGGGAAAGATAAGGCCACTGTTGGGAGCACTCCCTAAGGCCTCCCTCTGTTCACCACCTCAAATAGTTGTTTCACAAAAGACTAATCTTTTTGTTCCCTCTAACAATGTGCCATTTCATTTCTGTCACTGCAGTGCTGGCAGTGCTGCCGATTTAATCATGTTTTTTGATATGATGTGGTCTATACACAACTCAAAAGGTCTATTCTTTTTTCCTAAAGGTGGTACTTTCACAACAACATCAGGATTGTATGCAGGAAACAACTCCCTGACAAACTCGACCGGCTTCAACAGCACACAACAGGTAGCCGCGCATTTCCTTCTTCTCATTCTCTTCCTGTGAACTGTGATCAGTATGCAGATATCCGTTTGTACAAGTCTGAATTGCAGACTTCTTCCAAAGCTGGAAATCTTTATGAGCATGCATACTCAATATGTTACATTTCATCCGTGACATATTCAGACATAAATCACTCAGGATGTCAAAAGCTTTGTACGCAGGATTATCTACTATACCTCCCCTAACATGAATGTATTATGCCACAGAGGAAAGAGAGAGGAGAAAAAAAACAAGACAGATCATTGTCCAGATGTAGGACAGAACAGACATGTGTTTGCATTTATGTTTTGGAATCTGCACTGTAAAGTAGCAACACTGGTGCAGGGCATATCTCACATTACTCTGCCAAACCTCCTTAACTCTGCTACCTTTTGTCTCTCTGTGCCTCCACCTTTTTTAGATTAATCTCCCTTCTTGCACCACTCTCTACATATCTTTCTTTATTTTTCACTTTTTCTCTCGCTTATCTTTATCTAACTTGAACCTATCTTTTTACCCATTTTTCCTAATAGGACTACCCCAGTTATCCAGGCTTTGGCCAGGGGCAGTATGCTCAGTATTACAACAGCTCACCCTACACTTCACCCTACATGACAAGTAACAACACCAGCCCCAGCACGCCATCCACCACCACCACCTATACCCTCCAGGAGCCACCCACTGGCATCACCAGCCAGGCCCTCACAGAGAACCCCGCAGGTAGGAGTCAAACCACAGGCAGCTGGGTTGACTTGTGTAACCTGAATATCAGGAGTTGGATCCTGCTAAGAGACATGTTTCTCTTTTAGATAAACAAGCGGGCCGCTGAACCCCCTCCTTCTCACCTACTTGAAGTTGTTCCCGATAAGAGATCTTGAGAGAAATGCCAAAAATCTCTGCACAATAAGAGCTGGAAATGGTTTCAGTGCACTGTGGCAAGCAAGAAAAAAGAAGTTAAAACTGAAATCAGATGTAGAATTTCCCATAATTTTATGTGACACTAATGCATCATTTGGCAATCAAGCCCTGATTATATCTTTACAAGTCAGTCAAAATTTTATGACTGCATTTGCCGCTGTCATCAGTCAACACCAGCGACATCAGGCTTTAACTAATTTCATACACAGTCATCTAATTTAGATAAATGACATCTTTGCTATTTCTACTTGGCATGTACTCCGTTACTTCTTGTTTATTGAATCAGTATGGAGCAGAGTAGCTTTTAGTTCTTGTTCTGCAGCTGATTTATGATCTGTTTGTTACCTGTAGGCCTGCATAATCACTAAAAATGTCCCCAGGAAGCCGTCCATCCTATATCAAGACAAATGTTCGCTCGGACTTCTTTGCTAAAAGCAAATACTAGCTCATCTTCGATACACTCTTTTTATACTCTCCTTCTTCCTTTTTTCCTTCCCTTCAGTGGAGTACAGTACCATCCACAGTCCATCAACCCCCATTAAAGATTCAGATTCGGATCGATTGCGCCGGGCCTCGGATGGAAAGTCACGTGGCCGGGGAAGAAGGAACAACAACCCATCACCGCCGCCTGACTCCGACCTTGAGGTAGGGTGAGCGCGCTACCTTGGCGACAGACAGCCTCGCCCTGTCTGAGGCACATGAACACTAATCCACTTACTATATGGCTGCCACACCAGCTTTAACACTTGATGGCCATTAATTGTTAAAGATTTGATTCCTTAACTATAAATGCATTATTGATGCGTTGTGGAATATATGACATCACCAAACACATATCTTATATAAAGTTCTTGTGAATAAACAATAAGGCGTGCGATTGAGTGGGTCATCTGTGAAGTGAATAATATATATATTCTAGTCATCAGCTGGACATTAGCTAGTGTTGCACAATGAGCCATAATCGCTCTGATAGTGACCATATGTCAAAATAAACTCTTGGTAATTCAGAGGGCTCTTCATTAATATGATATGAATTTGAACAAGGTTAATAGCGCCCATTATAGCACTGACATCATTGCATGTTAACATATCTAGTTAATTAGTTTGTCACTATTGATTACTCTAATGTAAAGGGCAGGGGATGGAAAGCATGCGGTGGGGGTGCTGGGAGGAGTGTTGCGGTGACCAACCCAAGCAAATGGATCCTGGTCCCTGTGGCGCACAAATACACGCTCCTGGCCTATTGACCAGGAGGATCACCTTGCAGCCTGACAGAGTGCACCATTGATTTTGCCTTTTTTCTCTCTGTTTTTCTTTGTTTCTTTCATCCCCCACCTCCGTCTGCACCCCATCTCTCCAGCGAGTTTTCATCTGGGACCTGGATGAAACAATCATCGTTTTCCATTCCTTGCTTACGGGTTCTTATGCCAACAGATATGGACGGGTGAGTGACATCAGACTCTGGCAGTAGCGGTGCACTTTATCAGCAAAACACATAAATATTAAAAGAAGAAAAAAGGGATCAGAGTCTGGGGGTGAACTGGCCATTGAGCAGAGTATAGATTTCACTAGTGAGAAGAACTCAATGTACAGATAATTGTTTCTTTTTTAATAGGTCCAATGAGGCTTGGCAAGTATTTGACTGCTCTTTGCAGCTGTTGGGGCTATGCATGGCCGCTCGGGGCTCGGCCGTAGGGGGTCACAACAGTTGCACTCTAGATGTCTATTGACACATCTTAAGTGTTCCTTTCTCTTCAGAAATGCCACATTGTTAGTTTAATTAAGTGCTTCTCAATCCATCCTTTTCAGGCGGGGATCTCCCCGGAGAGCCTGACAGGAGACCACCAAATGTAATTCAGTTCAAAAAAAAAAAAAAAAAAAGCTCAAACTGGAACACGGCGGTTCCCTTAAACCTGGTTTAATAAGGATTCCAATTAAAATATATTACATATGTATATATATAATTATCAACAAACATATATTATTATCATGCTGGAAGGTCATTTTCCATCCCATGTTACTGTGTTTCTTATGAGATGAAGAGTTTACTTTTCCAGGCTTTGCTATTTGTTGTTCCATGTAAATTGCTTCTCTAAATTTAAACCTTACAAACAAACAATTTGGGAAATAAGGCAGGATCCTATTCTCATGGTTTTGTTGAGGTCATAGGTTCTCTATAGCTTTCAAAGTGCATCATCCGCTCTTATATTCCCACTTAGATTCTGCGCACGTGAATGGAAATAACAGTAGAATGTGTTGTCTGTATTTTATTTTGTCTGAGAGCTGTGTTTCTAATCACCGGTTGTTTTGGCTATGTAGGTGTCTGGTTTTGAAGTCTAAAAATGACATATTGCTCCTCATATGTCAGAGAGCTTAGCTGCTGCCCGTGCTCCGTGCCTTTGTTCTGGTATGAGGGGGTGTTTGATGGGGGCACTGTTTTGTTTTTGGGGTGAAAGAGGGCTGCCCCACGACCCTGCACTGTTTATTTACTTTATACTCGGCCCTGCATGCTGGGTAAAGAGAGAGCCAAGGCTTAGGGAGCCGTGGCCCGGCGATGAGGGACTATCCAACCCCACACACACACACACACACAAATGAACACACACACATGCACACACAGGGTCTCCAGTGTGCTCCTCTGAAACAGGAAACACTCCTGACTCCATAAGGGCCCGCTCCATCAGAGCTCATATAGGATGTGACAGCCGCTAGAGTCCCGCTCACTCTCTGTCTTCTCTTTTGTTCCCTCCTCCTCTGCCCATTTCAGCCCCTTTTTCTTTTTTTTTCATCTAACTTTATCTTCTTTTCATGCTCCAACCTGTTGACACTATCACATTAAAGTAATATTATGAGAAGGGACACATGCTTACTCACAGCAACCACAGAGCATGCTACCTCAAAGCATATCAGAAACACAGATCTGTAAACTACCTCGGGAAAGAAAGTGAAGAACAACATCCCCCACCACCACTTATCCACCACAACAACCACCCTCTCTCTCGCCCTTTCTCTCCCCTCCTGCCTGCCATTCATGTCATCCCTATCTCAGCAGCATAAACAAAAAAGTTACAAAACAGTTCTCCCTCCGAGCTGCTCCAAGCTTACTATAAATAGATGTGTATCTGAGTGAGTGCACATCCACACTTTCTCTCACTCTCACTGTGACCTCCCACCCACTCTCCCTGACGTTTTTTCTCTCTCTCATACACACATAAACACACTGCTGCTCTTATCAGCTCTTTTAATTGGCATCAAGGCAGCTCACCCCCATAAAGCTGATGGCTGAGGCCAGCTGTGCTGCTATTGGGCTGGCCAGAGCTGGAGCTTAAAGTGAATGGGGATGGGGGGTTGTTATTGGTAAGGGGGCTCAGAGGGAGGAGGAGGAGGAGGAGGAGGGGGCAGGCGGTTGACTTGGCGCCCCTGTGGATGGCACTGACATCTCGGGACAGGTGGTGCTGGAGCAATGACAGCAGCAGCACTTTGGCCTTCTAGCCTGCTTGTATTCTTAACTCCCTCACTGACTGATTGTTTAGATTTAATTGGAAAGGATTCACTTGCTGCCTTTTCCCACCAAACTGGCCCATAACGCTAAATCACCCAACAGCACCAGAGGTTGGGGAGAGGGAGCTGCTAGACTGCTGATGTGGGAGGTTAATTATTTTTGATGAATTCTGACTGAAAGATTGAGGTGAAGAGGAAAGAGAAAGCCTCTAGAAGTGGGGATTGAGTTCTCCTTGTGTGGTTTGTCCTCTGTCATTTTAGTGAAAACATTAGCATTGTGGGGTGTGACAGCTAATCAGCCAAAAGCTCAGGTGTGTCTTCAGGTGGTTTAACTGTGTAATCCCTGCTTCTGGTCCTGCTTGGCCTGTCTTAAATGTAGTCTCAGCCACCTGTAGAAAATCCTCCCCAGCAGCCTGCTATTGTGTCTCCTCATCCTTTTGCTTGCTAAAGACAATCTGATCATGAAAGGTTTAAGATAAAATGCAGTTAAATTTTGAATGGAAGTACTTATATCCAGTCAGTTGAAAATGCACTGAAGTAGAGCCGCAATGATTAATTTTGCTATTTTCAAGTTAGAAAGTGCTTTACAAAGACATAAAACAGGAAATAGATTACAGATGATGAATGATAAACAACAGTACAATTCATACAATAATAAAACGAACAAGGTGATATAATAATAATAAGTTATATAGTCATATATACAGTTACACAGTTATATAATCATATAAAAAACAAAATAAGAAAATAAGAGAGAGATTCAGGATGTAAACGTGATCATTAGAATTTTTACAATTTTAAAATCAGTTCTAACATACAGAGGTGTTATGTTGACTTGTCTTTTGGATTTTGTGAGTAGCCCTGCTGCAGCATTATGATCCAGTTGAAGTTTAGAAAGGTTGTGTTGAGTAACCAAATTACAATAATATAAAAGGGATGTAATGAAGGCGTGTATGACAATTTCCAGATTTTAAGTGGATAAAAAGGATTTAATTTTTGAGATTACGTAGTTGAAAAAAGCACTTTGGTTGTACTTTGAATATCTTTGGGTTGTGGACAAAACAAGATATTTTTGGGGGGTCATCTTCCACAATTTTCTTCCACAATTACACAATTTATAGACCAAACAGGAAAATCGATAAATCCAGAAAATAAAAACCTGATTAATTGACAATGAAAATAGTCTCTAGTTACAGTCTGAAGTTTTTTTGGGGTTTTTTTTGCCTATCATTATCTTTTTAAAGGGAAAATCGCACACATTGTCACAGGCTCATTAACTATTTACAGTGTAGTTCGCTCCTCTCTTTGTATTATCTTACAGACAGTGCAACCCTATCACCATTACAGCACGTGTCACATTACTGACAGAGATCATGATTTAAGGAGAAGTTACAGCTGCACCCGATGCAGGGAACCGTCAGTGTTTATTCTGCATTTGAATTATTTTTTGTAAATTGATGTTAATAAACACATCATAGTAGTTGCTTTAGGATATACTGTGCTCATCTATCACTTAGAGAACAATCAGATGATGCATCAGCACAAGTATGTGGAGAATGGGCTATTTACGATGAGACTGTGACCCCGACTCTTCTTAAATCGACCACCCCTCCTGAGAAGAGACATGCTTTTACTGCATTCATTCAAGTCTGTGGCATTTCTGATGACTATTCTGGTCCCTTTCTGAGGGGTCGTAAACACAGGCTGAAACTTTCAAGTCCACCTAATGTCTTCTTTTATGGGAATGGCTTGCTGAGGAATTTAAAGGGATTGCATGTTAATTGAGTGACTCAGAGGGAACAGCATTATTTATTGTTTCACATTGCCTCCATTTAAAATGGTACAGAATTATCTAATCTAATTGTCTTTTGTCTTTTTTTCAGGATCCACCGACATCTGTATCATTAGGCCTGAGGATGGAAGAAATGATCTTCAACTTGGCCGACACACACTTGTTCTTTAACGACTTAGAGGTGCGTCAGTTGTGTGTTTTTCTCTCTTTCTTTGCCTCTGCTAAGTTCATTTCCTGCCTCCTGTCCACCTTTTGATGATTTTGGTATTCAAAGGGTTGTACACATTTTAACAGGAATGCACAAAATGATTTTAGCAAAAGCAGCAACAACTATTTCGTAGTGTGGAGCCTATCAGTCTCATAGAGGTGAAGTATTACCTCGGAGCCCAGGGGATGCCATGAATTTTACATGTGCTGTCAGTCTCTGTCATTCCTGGGTCAACAGCCCTGCCCCCACCACCCAACCCCACCACCTCCTTCCCGCTCCCATAGCGGCCAGCTCAATTTGTCAGGCTCTAGTGTTTCTGTGGCCGCTCTGTCTGTCTGTGAGTGTCATGCTGTGTGCTTGGTGTCGCTGTCCACCAACACCACAGACCCCTCCGTCACAGCATGAAATCCCCCCGCCATCTCCCCTCCCACGCCTCCTTGCCCGCCTGATTCATGTACGGGTAGTGTAAAATCTGCCCCTGGGGCACAGGAATAGAGGGATCAAGGGGTAGGGAGGTGTGTGTGTGGTGGGGTGTCTGAGTGTCTGCTTCACTCTAGGGAGCGGTGAAAGACCATAGGCTCAGATGGGATGTAGACGAAAGTGTGTGCCACATTAGTTCACACACACACTCGCAGACGAGAAGCAGCTTGAAGGTTCATGTTTACAATTGAATTCTAAAAGTCTTTTCATTCTGTTTAAACCCTGTTTAAGCTTCGTTAATATTACATGTTTTGTACTAGAATTAGATTTCAGTGGTGGCTGCATAGGATTGTTTCCACCTTGTGTGATAAAAACATTTCCAATAATTCCAAAGTGTTGTAAAGTCTAGAAGTCAAAATTTATTGAAAAAAGTTTTTATTCATCAATGTATTCTGCTTTGATCCATATTTGTGGGCATTTATCTTTCAACAACAAAGTTTTTATTGTAGTCAACAATCTGTTTGCTGCAACAGCATTATAACAGCATCATAAATTACATTTATACTGTATAACCACAATAGGAAAAACTATTTTCACCCATATTTTTTTACAATTGCAAAACACAAGATAATATAATCTATCTGCATTCACTCGGTGCGCAGTGCTTCATCAAGAGCTCCATCAGAACGTCATCACTTTCAAACCAATGACAGCTGTAGGAAAATGTCTAAGAAAAATCACAAAACATTTTTGTTTAAAAATGTTTGTTTGTAAAAATGTTTGTAAATGTTTTGTTTAATCCAGTGAATCCCTGTGTTCAACCTGAGGATTTTTTTAGGTGTTGATGTTATAAAATATGACTACAGACATCCAGATCTTCATTTCAAAACCACAGTGAAAGCTTCAAATGTAAAGAAAGAAAGAAAGAAAGAAAGAAAGAAAGAAAAAGACATTCAGTAAAGTGTAACGTGTACCCGCTACCCTTCTTCCAGATCCAGATGTTAAACCCAACTATCAGTACTCATCACATTTAGCAATAAACAAAGCAATTTACCTTGATGTTATCCCCCCCAACTCAAGCTCCATCTAATTATACATTCTTGATTTGTTGAGTTTTTATTTTTGTGATTTTTGTCCCTGCCTCCCCCTCTCGCTGAATCTGATCCGACTGACCCAGTGCTTTTCCTCAGTGTCCTGCTTTATGCTGACCTCACAGTAGAGGAAATGTTTTGTTTGATACTTAAGTGTGAAGAGATCTGTGGCCGGTCTGCCAAGTCTCATTACTCACCACCATGTTCGGCTATGTTACATGAAGCAAACCCAAGAATGAGGAAAAAACTGCAGAGGGAGAGACAGAGGAGGAAAATGCTCATACTCTCCCAGACAGACGAGTGACTGAGCTTCCAAACGCAGTCATCGTGATCAAAGTTAATTGGCTGCAATTGGCTGGTTAAATATTTCCTCATGGTCTTGCCGTGTAGAATCCATTGTAGCTGCACTTTATTTAATAGATGTGCCCCAATCATTTGAAAAAAAATGGCAGTTTGTGACAACGCTTAAATGTGGTTTTGCTCAACATCTGTCCTGTGTTTTGATTTCCTTTCATGTGCGATGAAACTGTTCACAGAAGAATTGGCAGCTCAGACTGCTTATAAAATTATTTAAAAATGCAACTCATGTATTTCTTCTGCTCTATCTCAATAATGAAATTATTAGATTTTGTTTTGACACTTTAAAGCTTTAGATTTTTTTCCCAGTAGTATTCTGACTGAACTAGCAATCTGTGGTCTGCTGCAAGAATGCTTTTTAGGATCTCTAACGTAAAGGCCTCTCTGCAGACGCTGCGATGATTGTCATTAACAATCATACCAGAGGAGGAGTGACATTCTCTCGGAGGCATATTGATCCCTCCTCTTAAAGCGAGCTGGGCCAGTCTGAGTGTTAAGTGCCAGCCCTCAGCAATGCCTAACCAGTTGTGTTTCCTCTCTGCTGATTTACAGTCCTCCATCTCTGATAGAGCTAAATAGAGTCCATCTATAAATACCGCAGCCAGCAGCAGTTATGTATTTAAGCATGTGCAGAAATGCATATGGTCCATCTAATTTAGTCTAAGCCATAAAGGGAGACCCCAGAGGCTGTGCAGAAACACAGGTGCAGAGTTAGAGGCCTAACGGTGTGTGTGTGTGTGTGTGTGTGTGTGTGTGTGTGTGTGTGTGTGTGTGTGTGTGTGTGAGGGGTCCATCTAAGTCTTAACACTGTTGTCCTGCCAGCCTCTGCACAAGAACATTAAATATGGACTCGGCAGCTTCACTATATGTAGTCTCAGATTATTATGCTTGTATTCAAATGTTAGTTTTAAAGGCAAATTAATCAGCTTTTAATGTTCAAAATGCACAAGGGTTGTTTGTAGACTTCTGAATATTCTAATTAAGTGTAATACTCTGCTCAGCCTACCATATTCAGAGCGAACATTCTAGTCTTGTGTTCAACTGTGTGTGTGTGAGTGTGTGTGAATGGAGGCTGGGCTGTGTTGATAGAGCTGGTGAGTGACGATTCAGAGGAAAGTCATAAAAAGAAAGAGGGCATGCCGAAGGGGTCAACAGGGATCAGTTTCACCCTTACGTCTCTCTCTCTCTCTCTCTCTTTCTCTCTCTCTCTCCCTCCCTCTTTTCTCCTCCAACCTTTTTCTGGACCAGCGCACTCTTTTTTCATTCAGCGTTAGTTAGTATTGAAGGTGCGTCCCAGAAATACTGCACCTCCACGAAAGACTCCCAGCCCGCACGCACACACACAAATCTCTGTATCGATCGTCCCTCACGAATCATTTTCTGTTCTGGTATTGTATGAACAGCACAATCTGTTTTTATCATCAAAAATGCTCCCACTGAGGGAAGTATATGAAAAGTAATTCATGGCAACATGATACCGATAGACGTGATCTCCACTGTATTCATTTTTCTTATCGAATAAGTTGTATTATCTACATATCTACGGATGGACAGATAAAAATAGAATCAATTTTATATCTTAAACAAAATTTGATACGTAATCAGTCATGTGAGCAACATCCTAATGGCAATGAAATAACAATAATTATATTAAAGGTGCATTGTGTGGTCATTGGGAAGACATTTTAATCAGAAGAGAAAAATCTTCACTGACTTTTGACTGATGTTTTTTTTTTAATGTCTAAACAAACTAACAAACCCTGCCACCTTTCTATCTTCAAACACTGTTCTGGGGACCTTACTTTCCTCTGAGAACAGCTTGTTTATTCACTTGTGAAAAATATAGTTACTATAGTCATAGTTACTAGAGTTTATGTAATTAACTATCTAATATTGTAAATATTAAAATTCAGATTTTTAAAAACTATACTGGGTCCCTTCATATTTTCTGCATTAATCTAAATTGAATAAAAACATTTAAATATTTTTTCAAAAAAATAAGCTTTAGCAAGATAATTTGTTGGTCATATATCTTATTTCTGGAATAAAGTAAGTTCACTTCACTTGATGTCGTTTTCACACTCGTGCTGTGGTGTGGGGTTGAATGTGGAGTTAATTGATGGTTTAAAGTGATGTGTATAATGAAGCCCACAGAGGCTGAGCTCACTGGGAAGACTGACAGCTCTGCTGTGACTCAGGGTGTGAGTTTACTGTAGGTGCGCTGCGGCAGCCCAAACGCTAACGCCGAGCGGTATGTGGGAACCGGGGGCCTCTCTCTCGCTTGCCGAGCCCCCGTGTTCCCCTCTCAGTGGGGTACGGGGGCTGCCGTCTCCCCCTTCCCTGGGTGAGAAAACAACCCTCCACGTCTGGAGGATAAAGGGCATGAGGGCAAACCACTCACTGGGAGAGAGAGGGGGAGAGGTCTCTAAAGGTGGGAACATTTTAAATTAGTCCACCGATGCCTCCACGCTGTGTGCAACGCTCTCTCACTTATGCACTCGAAACATGTTGTGCTGAAAACACACATACTGTACGAACACTACCCACTCACACACAAACCTGTGGAGCAACCCGGTGACACTGTGAGCTGAGGGCCTTTTATAGCTCCCAGCCTGCAATCGCAGGGTTGAAACCTCCTCTGTCACTCTCACCCAGGGGCTGCCTGTTAATGAGAGATGCTGTGAAATGCATGGTTACCTTTTCCTAGTGGCTGAAATGGCCCTCCAGAGCCTCTTAGTGTGGAGCCGTTCTCTTGGTTTTATTTCCCACTGTAGGGAGTCAGATCCTGTACTCACCATTCCACATGATTGGTAGCTTTATTGCTTTTTCCTTGATAGTGTATTTTTGTGGTATTATTCCCAGTAAGGGGGAACATGATGCTGACTGTGCTTTTTGTTGAATCATGAAATTAAGTCGTTCAGGTGATCAGTTACCCATTAACACTGTAGCTTTGTGAACAGATTTTATTTATATTTCAGTTGCACCAACATAATATATAAAACTGGAAAAGCCATCAAAATCTGCACCAGTGAGACATGGAGAAACCATTCATTAGGATTTCAGTGAACAGCATGTTTTTGATACCAAATTGTGACAGCAAACTAAAAAAAAAATTCAATTTTCATACATAGTATATTTTGTCAGATGGGCTTCTTTAGCTCTGTACGCATTGATGTGGGTATTTCATCATCTGCCAGGCCACTGATGCAGCAGTTCTGTCATGCTCCTCGACATAACTCCATCACGTCTCAAGGCGGGGCCACTGATGTGTTTTGGAATGACTACAGAGAGAAAGTGGAGGTTTCAAAGCCACTCTGTCAGTCTTCACTCCGCAGAGCTCCACCTCACCCCCACCCTTTACCCGCTATCCTAACACAGCCGATTCAAGCACCAATAGGGGTTGTGGGTGCACGGAAAATATAACATTACTGTCTGGTGACAAATGGTGATATGTAAGAATAGATTTCTTGTCCTGAATTAAAGAGGGAGATACAGCACCTGCATGACATGGTCTGTAGAGGAAGAGAGGAGAAAACTGGCGGAGATTTATCCAAACACGAGTCAACTTGGAGAGAATAAACCGTTTTTCTGTGGACATTTGTTGCAGAGGGAAAATGCTGAAATGATGGAGATTTGATATTGCATTTAATGTCGCTCTCCTTGAGGTGTGGTTTGGACTTGTTATGCCAAGAATAGGAAATAATGAGAAGCAGCTCATCCATCACGCATAACTAATTCATGCTTGTCACTGTGTACCGGTGGGGTGTTTCTGCCTTTCCAACTTTTCCAGTTAGTTCAACAACAATTTACAGACCACTTTGTTTAAATTCAGTCTGTCTCTGAGCTGAGCGTACTTGTTCTCCCTCTGGATCTCCTCTCCTAGTTGAGTGAATTTTTGTAAAACCAGCATGGACTTCTCTCTACCTGTGCTTTGTTTGGTGCCGCTGTTTGAATTCCGTGGCTGTTCAAGCACAGATTGTGGATTGGAATGAAGTGGGTTTGAAGAACTATCCCTTTGTTACCCACATCCTGTGTTTGACCCCCAGGTAATCACAGCTCCCCCTCCCTCCCATACTGCACCCTCCTCCTCTCCCCCCAGACAGGGGTGCCTGTGGTGGGAACGGAGAAGGAAGTTGCTGGGGGTCACAGACCACGAGGGGATGACAGCCACTGCCGGTGGAGTGGCGGTATTGAGAACCTGCGAACCATGGATGAGCCTTTTTCACATGGCATTAGCCTGTAGGGTCAAGAATGCTGTGATGATGGCTGTTATCGCTCACACCGTGGTTTTGACCACCCACCCCACCTAAACAGCTCACCTGAGAGAGAGGAGGCAGCTTCAGTTAAAATGTGAACATTGCCTGTATTGCAGAGGCCTTGGAGGGAAATACAGGTCTAAGAGTTAGTTTAGATAGCGTGGTCCTTTCTGTGTTTTGGTAACAAGCATTGCTGACTCGCCCTGTCCTTCTTTTCCCTGCCTCTGACTGTTGCAGTCACCACCCTGAGCTCTTTCCAGGGCTACAGGAAGACTCGGGCCGTCATCGCTGATTGCTTAATGACAGATGCCGAGGGAACAAAGAGGGCCCTGATAACTCCCTCCACAGTGGAGAGTTTTCAGCAGACTAGTGGAAAGACAGAGAGACATGCAGAGGAAGAGGGAGTGAAGATGCAAAGATGAGGCAGAGGCATCCTGTCTTCAACTGTTTTTTGGTGTTTGTATCTTTCCTGTGCAGATAAAGGCTGTTCTGCAGATAAATGAAAAGAATGCTGCAGATGAATTCAACAGAACGACGTAGTGTTTGTATAAGAAGTAATTGCGATGGCTTCTGGTGGAGGGTCTTCACTCCTGAGTACAGTAGGAACATCTGGTGTGAGTTAGCGGTGATTGTAGGTTTTAGAGAAACCACTGTTTGCTTGGTGAGGGGAGAACGGGGGGATTCGATGGAAAAGAGATGTTCAAAAGGTTCTAAGAAATTCTCAATGTGCCACCATCTTGAAGCCCTGTCATTCTATTGTTAGTGTTATGCTAACAATAGCTTTACATTGAGTCAGTAACTTTGTTTGCATCAACATCATTTTATGCACATTTTCAAATATGGCATTAAAATAGAATGATGCAAACGGCATAATTGAAAACCTCTTCAATTTCACTACTCGCTTTAGGTTGGAAGAAGCTGTGTCCGCTATTGGCGTCTTCCCGGATGTTCCCAAGATAAGATTCCAATTCCAACATTCCTTCATAGATAGCCAAGGTTTTGTTTCTTCTTCTTTGATGTTTATTGGCAATTGGCAAACAACTGGTTTTGTTTCCAGTTTGCACGCCTAACTTCTTCTACTCTGTTTATTATTATTGGCTAAGCACCCATATTCTGATCAAAAACCACCCTTTCTTAACCTGGATGATTTGCTTCATCTTTGCTTGACAATTAAAGGAGACATATTATGAACATTTTCTGTTTTCTCACACTGTCCGGTGCTGCAGCTCAGTGTTCCTCCTCTGTCTCAGCTCAGTTATAGCTCCTGTCTCTTTAAGCACTGCTTCCTGAATGCCCAGTCTGCTCTGATTGGTTAGTACACACATGCCTGAGCACCACCATCAACAACAGAACAGCTGTACTAAATTAACTGTTAGGTGCCAAACCAGCCACTTTAAGCAGTAACATGGTGACGTAGTGCGATGTCACTTCAAATACTAAATTCGTTTTAGTCCTGCATGCATATTAATGAGCTCCTTCATCATAAGGTGACACCAATTACATTGAACATTATATGAGACACGTTTGTTTTTTCTTTGCTTCCTTTACACTGTTTTGTTTTCATAAAACATCCAATCAGTAATTCAGGAATGCCACTGAGTCCATCCACAAATCCGTCAGTCAGTAAAATTCACTGCCCCACAGTGTTTCTTTCCTTCCTATCCACAATACGACTATATGACTGTACTTAACTGACTTGAACCTGCACCATCCATGACTGTGTGGTGTTTACGAGGTCTTCAGAAGTGGCTCCTAATGAGTATGTGTAAGGGTTACTGTACAACATTACCCACAGCCACCTCCTCTATTAACTTTCCCAGTCCTCCCAGGAAGCCAGTGCAGAGGTTTATGCCAGCCCCAGCTGGGAGCCGTAATTGTCGGAGTTGTGCATCCTGCCAACACCCCCCCCTTTTTTTTTTATTCACCGCACACAGACTTCTCTGTGGAGGTCTCAAGCCAAGTTCAGCTGGTAATTAAAATATCTACAGAATTAAAACACTTTGTAAACATACAAAAACAATGACGTGGATAGACCACAGGCCTTCAAACTGTAAAATCCAAACCTCTCTATTTTTCTTGGCCTTTTTCATTTCTAACGCGTTGCATTTGTTGAGCTTTCATGTGTTTATTAGCTTTGAGGATTTGGAAAAGCCCATGAAAAATTGTTCATAATCAAGCGGCAGTTATAATGACTCCAGTTAGGCCTAATTACTGGGACAAATTTATGTGTTTCGGGTCATGTTGGAGTTTGGTTCTGGCACCTAAAATAGGCCCATAATTATCACGCTGAGTAATATTGTTCTCAAATTGCTGTTTTGATCCATGCTGGCTGTCAGACCGTGAAAGAAACACATTACAGGGGAAGAACAAACATGAGGAACTATTGTCATCCAGGAGACAGCGTACAATTAGGCAATGATATACTGAACAAGTGGAAATGAATGGTCCTGTGCCCAAGTGAAAGAGCTGGTAGGAGCTTTGGCAGTCAGCTGACTGGGTCTGATTCATCAACAGCAGGTAATTACTGTATAATAGAAGCATTCCAGTCACTTGCACCAGAATGGGAGGTCTTTAAAAGAAGGCTTTATGAGGTGCTTAACCCTGGGTGCTGTTTTTTGTTTTCCTTAACAAACAGACATGCCTCTGCTACTTAAAGAATTAAGCGCACCAATACTTCTGGCTTGGGTTCTGTTCTGGGGAAAGTTTGCGGATAATTTGTGAACATAAATTATCCACAAGTTCGCTGGCAGCAGCTCTTCACAATGGGACAAATTGCTGCTTTCTTAAACTACTAAAGATCTGCATTGTTAGTGTCTGGAAACACGGCTAAGAGCCCCCGCCTGCACCCCATCTCCAACTGGCAGTCCAAATCCTGGAACGCGGGGCTCAGTGCTCGCTCCATGTGAGGTCACATTGGACTCTCTCCCCAAGCCTTTACCCGCCGCACTCCTCCATCTCCACCTCTCTACCCCTTCCACCCCCTTATCGGGGTGCCGGAGCCCTGGAGAGGAGGGGAGAAGGGTCACGGGGTCAAAGTCTTTTCCTCTTTGGATCTCGGGGCTTGCTGGGAGAGGCTTGGCGAGAGAATGGCTGCATTAGAGAAGGGGTTGGGGGTCAAGATTTTAATTCTGTTAAAGAACAGCTGGTTTGAGTTTCTCCTCACGTTGCTCTTCCCCTCCCTCTTCCCGCAAATCCAGGGAGATGAAAAATTTGTTCAGAGGGGAACCAGTAAAATAAAAAAGGTTTACAGTCCAAAGCCCTTACCCTTACCCTGCTCTAGCATTAGAGAGGAATGCAATAACGTCAGCATTTGGCCTCAGTTAGATTGACTTAAAACAAGGAAGTCCTTTCTGTGTTTTGGTGTCTTAACAGCCGGATGAAACTTAATTAAAAAGCTTAAAAAAATTGGGTGGGATTTTTCGTACTTGAGACCGGAGGAATTCTCTTCCTCAAGTTTTCAATTTCCAATTATTATTTCTCACTTAACATTAAACAGGTGAGACAAACCTTTTTGGCAGTCACACAACTAATTGGAAAGCTTTCCAGAGAAATTCTTTACACTACTTCATAGAGATATCAAGTGCACTCTGTTATTCATTCTAAATTAGGGCTGACTGAAACAAATTGGGAGTTTGACGTCACATTCATTCAAGGCCATTGTTCAGCCCTCTGTCTGCTAAATGTTTTAGCCACCCAAAGTTTTACCAAAAAGAAGCTCAGCCAGTCTCTCTCTGCTCTGTCACATTTGAAATGTGTTGATGTGGATGCCAAGGCAAGACTCCCTCACATTTCAAGCTGGCTGAGGAGGCGGAGAGAGGAGGGGTGGAGGAGGGGGGAGGCACTAGCGCACTCCTATAAATGGAAAACTAATAACAGATTTTCAGTCTGCTCTCTCCTGCGCACTTTCACCGGCTGCCTGGCCGACTGGCCCCGGGGCTGTGTTGGTGTGTGGCGCAGCAGCAATCAGAGGTCATAATTTCATTGGCGGTTAGCATCAGGTTCAATTTTTCTAGTAGGTTACATTTACCAGAAAGTCTGGATTGTGTTACTGCGTACCGGTGGAATCAGTGCAGAGCTGCAGAATCCCTCTACCTTTCCAAGAGGAGCCAGGCACCCCCCAAAGGGGAAGAAGAGTGCGCATGTGTTTAGAGATGCACACAGTCATACATGCACAGAGCATTAGTGCCACGGCCTCTTTATAGACTCAGCTGGCCTGCATACATCCCTCTAATGTATGTATATATATCAGTACTTGCAGATATAGCTGCTGAAATGCCAACCTGGACAGTGTTTAGAGTTGCTGGGTTGAGACTTAATTGGTTATGTCTGTGAGGGTGCATATCTTTAGACCCCTCTAGTGGTAGCAGTCCATTCTGACTGATGATGAGGTTAGTTTTTGTTTGGACATTGCTGGTTAGGCCCATGGAAGAAAAATGTGGGGAAAAGGATAAAAAGAGAAAGTCAAGGCGAAAGGGGATTAAGACTGAGGTGTCCAGCCAAAGCACAAATTCCTGAATAAATATGTTGTTTCTAGTGAAAAACGACCTGGAACATGTGTGGAGTGTCCTTTCCCAAGAAAAAAAAACTCTTTAAATTCTGAAAAGTATGATTTCTTCACATCGCTCAAAGTGTGTGTTGTGTGTGTTTCAGGAGTGTGACCAGGTGCATATTGACGACGTGTCCTCCGATGACAACGGCCAGGATCTGAGGTACATCCCTAGTGCACTTTGATTACTGATTGAATAGTCAAATAAACTACTGTTTGCTGGTATCAGTATGTTCTGACAGATTCGTCCCTTGTCTTCTCAGTACGTATAACTTTGGCGCTGACGGTTTCCACGCAGCAGCGACCAGTGCCAATCTGTGTCTGGCCACGGGTGTGCGGGGAGGCGTGGACTGGATGAGAAAACTGGCCTTCCGCTACAGACGAGTAAAAGAAATCTACACCACCTACAAAAATAACGTCGGAGGTAATCCCCAACAAGCAGATCTACTCCCTCTTGTAGAAATACGTTTGCAGATGCCCCTCATTATGTGGGCGTTTTTTTTTTGTGTGTGTGTGTGGGTCTGCGCGTGTTCATGTGTGCATTCTGAAAAGCTCACATGCCACACCACTTGGTCAGGGGGTAAATTTTGAAAATTTCAGTGGTATTTGCAGGGCTGGTCCAACCCAAACAATGTTACCCTGCGTTTCAGGTCTGCTGGGCCCAGCCAAAAGGGAAGCCTGGTTGCAATTGCGAGCAGAAATTGAAGCCTTGACGGACTCCTGGTTAACACTGGCACTGAAAGCACTAACATTAATCCACTCAAGGTAGGACTCCAGTGAGGAAAATTGTACCCAGTCCCACACCGCACATATATAAACTCGCCTGCAGTGTAAATAAGTCAACTCCATACTCCCAAGCTATTAAAGAAAACACCAATGCACCAATTTGTCTTCTGGACAGGCTTTTTATTCTGATTTTGAAAGATAAGTGTGCTAAGAGATCTATCTATTTTCTGCACCCTGTGTTTTCTTCTGTCCTCCCTCGCAGTGATTTAGAATGATGTCATCCCTCTGCTGTCCTCCTCTTGTTTCTCCACTTCAGGTCAAACTGTGTGAATATCCTGGTGACCACCACGCAGCTCATCCCCGCCCTCGCTAAGGTCCTGCTCTACGGCTTGGGAATAGTCTTTCCTATTGAGAATATTTATAGCGCAACCAAAATAGGTAAATGCTGCATCTGAAATTTGTCACTTTGGGCCACAAGTGTTTATTATTTTAGCTCGTTGAAGACACACATGCTACCTAAATAAGAGGACAGAGGCGTGGATAGTGTGGGAGATTGAGTCATTGGAGAGGGTTGATGTTCTCCTATGAAGGAATAGGCCTAATCAGCCTGGGATTATTTTCCTGGAGCTTGGCCTGTGCTGGGCCTCCCCAGGCCTCTCCTGTTCAGTCTCTGCATATGAAACCACTTCTGCACATTTATGTCATTCCACAGCAACAGAACCCCCCTCCCCATCCTCTTCCCATCTCTCCCCCATTTTCCTCCAGTCCTCCCCCCTTCTTCACTGTTTCAAATGCAAAATAAACATCAAGCCTCGCTCCCGCACCATTTTCAGGCCCGTCAGCGCAGAGCTGGAGCCGAGCGTTAAGCCAGTGGTCCCTCTAAGCAGACCCCGCAGCATGCAAGAGTGATTTAGTCCATTTGTACCGTGTTTGAGGAGGAGAGGGGCCGAGCTAATGCTTTTCAGATTGTCTTTATCTGAGGGGCTGATCTTATCACATCTACTGGCTGTGCTCCAAGTGTTTACACTCTGCTCTATTCTGTACGTGTGGTGTTTTTAAAGGGGCTCTTGTCACCCTGTGCCTTTGAATCAACCTGATGGCGTTCAGTCCTGCAAGTGTCTGTGTGGTTGTGTATGTGCTCGCAATGCTCAACACTAACACCCTGCTGTTGACTGCTCCGCAGGGAAAGAGAGCTGCTTTGAGAGAGTAATTCAAAGGTTCGGGAGGAAAGTTGTTTACATTGTTGTTGGAGACGGTGTGGAAGAGGAGCAAGGCTCGAAAAAGGTAAGAAGTTTCACATTTATCAGAAATAAGGAGAACTTGGAGTTGTTTGTACTTCTGATTGCTTCCCATGAGGTCAGGAGTTCATCATGAATGCCTACAGAACACAAAACATACCTGCCATACCTCTCACAAGAAAGCCCTTAACAGTCTTACTTTGCCTTTATTCATTTATCCTCTTAAAGGGCACCTGAGTACAAGAGAGAAAGTCTGCAGTGTGTAATCAGCGCTCTTCCTCCACCATCTCAGGTTTACAGAGCGGGGAAGGGTAGAGATGGCATAATTATATATTCCTGCTCGCTGCCCTGAGCAGCGTGAATGCCGTTTGTGTAATGCTAGGCAAGCCCTTTCAGGCACATCGTAAATAGAGCACGCACAAAGGAGATTTAAATCATTGTTGGTGGAATTAAAACATTCACTGCAATGACAAGCCTTGTTAGCACGGCACGGATCAAGGAAGGCTCAAAGCCGACGTCTCCAGCTAAAAAGTGACGGTATCTGTTCTGATGCCCTTTTTATGTTACCTGTCGGCTCTTTCTGCACGATTTGTGTATTCAGCGTTTCTGCCAAGTTTGTAAAACCGAATGCAAACTGCATACAGCAAACATACTCCTTAGCAAATTAATCAGCGGCCCAAGAGTATATTTCACAGACAGTGTTGGTGAGCCACAGTGTCAGGACCAAGACGCGGAGTTCCCCCTTTGAAAAGCGTCCAGCTCCTTTTTCACCTGTTTCTCAGTAAACACCGAGACGGAGCGTGAGGACAGATGAAGAGTGATTAGGCGGCGATTAGGCAGAAGTAGCAACCTTTACCCTGGATAAGTGTGTAAAGCAATAGCTCTGTATTATGAAAAGAGAACACACCCGATGATTGTGGAAAAAGATGCAAATATTTTTACTCAGTCTTGAGTGTGACATTGATGGAAGGATAAGGCGTTTTTTCGCCCCCCCCCCCCGTCTGAGTGCTGCGAGTCCCAGGACACGCAATGCGGTAAAAGGTTTCTGTGTCAACATCAGAGAGGACGTGAAATAACACAACAATTTCAGCCGTCAGGAGGCACATATCAGAGGTGACACTGCGTGGAACTACAAAAGCAAATCTCTGAAAGTTCTTTCAGCCCTCATTCCTTCATCTAACAGGGGAAAAAAATCCTCAATCCCTGAAACAGTTCTGCCTTCAGTTATTACCATCACCTGGGAGAGAAGCAGCAGATAACATCTCCAGCTTTTAAACTTAAAAGCAAAGACAATTTACAAAACAAAAAGCAAAGAGCTTTTTAAGGGTCAGTGCAGGCTCTCCTAAGCGGAACATATGCCTGGGAGAGGCCATACCTTTGATAAGGGGAGGGTAAATGGCCTCCACACACTGAGTAGCTGAGGACTCTACCTGACAGGCTCCTTTCATTCTCTGCGACTCAGGTTTCTCCCCCGTCCTCTGCTCGGGAACAACAGCTCATTTGCACTGTCCTAAACACACACTGGCAGGCAGGAGGTTCGTTCAAAAGACACTGTGGGGAGTTCATTTCAAGACCGCCACTGGATTAGTTTGGTGGGATAAAACTACACGTTGATGCAGGAGAGAAATTAGTTAGAGGTACAAATGTACTGTTTGGCTGCAGAGAGGTATGCACAGGGGAGAAAGAGGAGCGGTCGGGGTGTGTTATTGATATGATTGCTTTTCCTGATGAATGGACCAGGCGTGCTCCATTCATTGAACATATTAGCTGCAGTGTAAAGAGTCAAGTCTTCTTAAAATGATTTCTAATATTGATTCACTCATCCATTATTTTGTTGAAAATAATTTAGAAATTAAATGTAGGCCTGGACAATATATTGGTATTATATTGTTATCATGATATGAGACTATATATCACCTTTGATTCTGGATACTGTTATGTTGTAATTTGTCATAAGTGAAGTTTTTCCTGGTTTTAAAGGCTGTGATGGAATTTTTTGAACTTACCAGATTGTCTTTACTCACCCATTATATTCACATTACTGATGATTACTTATCAAAGATTTGCATTAAAAAATGTTGGGATATTAGCTTTTTTCACCCAGTCTTAAAATTTTTTCAGTTTCACAATCATGTCATATCCTTAAAACTCAAAGATATTCACATGAAAGTAATATATATCTTTGACAAATGACTGACAGGATTTATTCTTAATTTGTAGATTTCCATAATTTTCTGTGATTTAACTTATTTATCATTAACTAGTATTGCCAATATCATATTGGCTTATTTCATCCTTAAATATGTGTAGAATTGCTAAAGAATTACTAAAACTTATGGTATGATATTTTTATTCCTTCCGCAGCACAACATGCCCTTCTGGAGGATCTCCAGCCATTCAGACCTCATGGCCCTCCACCACGCTCTGGACCTGGAGTACTTGTAGCACTACACCACCATCGTACACCCAGCTCCGCCTCGGGCACACCCTGCAACCTTTCACCTTCGCCCTCCATCCCCGTCCCACGCTTTGCCGCAGACCTCGCAGCTCAGAAAAGCCCCCCCCCCCAAAACCAACCCCCCCGTGCTGCTGGCGCCTGTCTTCCACTACAGAGGAAGAAAGGAAAAGGAGAATGGAAAAAAGAGAGGCTGAGCGTACGGTTAATGTGCTGACATACGGTCACACTTTGTCTTAACCCTAAACTTTTTTTTTTTTTTTTTCTTTTTGGAAGCGAAGGAGAGAGGTGAATTTATGGCGCTGCAGCTGCTTGCCCTGGTTACTGTGAATTGGCTGCTTTCTGAAGCTGTCAAAGTGTTTTACGGCCCCCCTGTTTGCGCCGGGACTCTGTCAGGGTTCACACCTGTGAGGAGAGCAGAGCTACTGATGGCCTCGCCCGCCTCGCCTCACCTCGCCACAGAGCTGAGCTACAGTACATCCACAGGCCCACGACTACTGGTGGTGACTTTTTTCTCCGTCCCTCTAGCTCTTCACTTCACGTCTCTGTCTGTTCCTTATCTGCCTGCCCACTTTTACGTCTCTCTCCTGTGACGGGACAGACAGACAAAGCGACTGCTCCTCTGTTGACTGTCAGCCTGGGAGTCCTGTGCTTCTTATTTATGAACGGAGACTTTGTGAGTGGCACTGCGCCACTGAGAAGGTACCTCGACGACAAAAGACTCGTGCCTTTTACAAAGTACTATTGATTTCCACCACGGCGACAGGAAGACGTTTATGGAAGAAACGAGAATTTAAAAAAAGGGGTTTTCTAATAATTTAAGAAAATTACAAAAAACTTTATTTACAATGCTGAGACAATCGTGTATAGAGGAAATCTTTTTTTTGTGTGTGTAAGTTTGTAATCACTGGACTATTCCTTCCTATATTCATTTAGGTACGTGCTCTTGAAAGGTGGCAATGCTTTTTTCATTGAAGTAAAGAAAAAAATAATGATAATAATAAAAGGCATCCCATCGCACATGAGCTTGTGCGACGCCTCAAAGTGTTGATGTGTTCAAGTTTTGTTCAGTAAACAAATGTGTAGATAATGGGATTTTCTTTTGTGATAAATCGTTTTGTCAAGACCAAAAGCATGGATGTCAAGTGTCAATGACCTTTCATTTGATTCTGTCATGTTTCTCGTCCTCACAGGAAACTTCAGTTCATACAGCAGAACAGGTCTCCTGTTTAGATTCATATTTGAAAGGGAAAGAGGTTTTTTTTGTTTTTGTTTTTCGGAAAAGGTAGCTCACAACTCGTGTCCTTACCGCATTTCACCAGCTTGCAGCCCTGACCCCGTGTATTTGGAAGCAAACTTGACTCTGATAAGGGTTTTTTGGATCTGGCGCGGAAGGAGAGCCATTTTAACAACACATTTTAATTAACCTGAGGGGGGAAAAAAAGCAGGCTTGAATAGGTTTTATTATCTTTTATACAAGCGCTATAACAACTCTTGTACAGCGAGCGTAATTTTGTATGATGTAGTGTTTTTATTTCGACTTTGACGATACATTCTGTGTCCCCCTCTTTGAAATAGCTGCAACACATGAAGCCCTTTTCGTAACGATTCTGCATCAGTGGACGGGGAAACCATAATTAACGTAGAGAGAAAAGCCACTAACGTCGAGGGGTTTGTGAACATACAGGACATGTGCTATCGACTGTGAATTTCTTAAACGGAAGCCGACTCGTCGTGTTTCTAATTTTTCCCTCCTTTGCACATGATCACTGTTGGCCTTTACATTTCAATTTGGATCCCTCCCTCCTCCGAACATAACCCCCCCCCCACACACACACACACACACTCCCACCTCCATCCCCCCATTTTTCTCAAAGCAACTTCTCCCCCCTGCACTCCGGGGGTATCTACATATTGCTGCTAGATCAAGGTAATGGTAGGTAAATAGAGGAAATGTTTTATAGATTCATACAGCAAGCTTTTTTTTTTATTATGTTGCAATCATAAATGCAAACTGGAAATACTTTACACTACATGGGCCTCATTGTGAAACGCAAAAAGATTGTTGTGTCTGCAAAATATGTGTACAGATGTTTTTGACAATATTATTTGATTGTGTTTAAATTAATAAAACTGATTTGTGAACTGTTACATGTTTTTTCTGATTTTTTTCTTACATTTAAAACGACAAGGTAAAACGTTATTAAAAGTTAAAGAGGACATACAATGCTTTTTGTTTTTTTCCCCTCCTTTCCTTCAGTTTTTTAAAAAAAATTTGAAGTGCCTCAAACGCTTCGTACGTAGTCCTGCCTCAAATCTTTTGACTTTGTGACATCAAACTGCGTCACTATGTCACACATTTACATAATTCCTGGTAGAGTGAAGCTGGTTTAAATTAAATAAGCAGTGCTGGCTCAGGCGTGTGTGAGCTGACCAATCAGCGAAGACTGGCAATTCTTCATTGACTAGTTGTTTTTGTGTTTAAAGAACCTGAATAAACAAACTCTCTGGGTTAGCGTTAGCAACTGACTTTAAAGGACAACACAATTTCATACTGTTTTAACTTCATTTGGCGGACCCTGCCACCTTCCAAGCTTCAAACAGTGTTCTGGGGACCTTATTTTCCTCTGAGAACAGCTTGTTTATTCAGTTATATTTCTGGGTTTGTGTCATTACCTCATTTAATATTGTTGATATTAAAATTCTGAATTTTAATTCTTGTTGACAAAACTACATAGTGCCCCTTTAAGTCCATATTTCTTAGCACTTTTCATTGTGTGTTAATATAACATGACTTTCTGCCCCCAGTACCCAGAGTCTGACACTGATGTCACAGGCCTTAGCCACTAATCCTAGCAGGAAGCAAACAGAAACTGGAGCTGGTGCTAGTTTAGACCAAACATCTCATACCCACAAGCTAATCACATCCTTTAAATCTGCACAATTGCTGCCATAAAACACTCTTTACACATGACTTAGAATAATAGACTTTCATTCTCAAATATTTCTCTTAATTTCTGTGAGACGATGCAACATTTTCTCGATAACCTCAACAATGTCTAACGTGCATCACACATTCTTGAGGCTCCCTGATATTCGCAGTAATCTGTCTGTAGGAGCCTTCATGCATAATTAACGTATATCGGACCTCTCCAAGCCATAGAGCACTCAGTTAGTTTAAATAACACATGAAAAATATTTATGAGCCTGATTTTATGAGGTGGTCACGGCTAAGACAGTCCGGCGTGTAACTCTAACCCGGACAGGGGAGAAAGTGTCCGGCCTCCAAAACCACGTCGGAGAATTAAACATGCGTGGAATTTTATTTAGAGCCGCACGGCCCCGTTTAATATCCAGATCAATTATGTTTTCAGATGGAGTGGGAGTGATGGGAGGGAGACGCGCGCGGAGTCCGTCTGCCAGGCCGGACAAAAGCAAAGTCGATCTGCTACCACCGGAATGCACCGGCACAATGACCCCTAATGTGCTTTTCCCACTTCTTCTGAACAGCTGAAAGACCGTCTGAGGTCCTGACTGGCTGGCTGTCTCTTCCAGGAGAGGAGTGCAGCTCTCTCTCTCTCTCTCTCGGCAGCACAGAATAGACGTCTGTTCTCTTTGATAAGTTTTCCCGATGCTCGGGGACCTGGCAGAGCAACCCAGACGCAGCCAGACCAGACATTTTGCGAAAGAAAAAGTGGGTGTTGTGGCACGTCGGCCAACCGTCTCTGGGAATAAAAATAAGAGCTAGATTGTGTCTGTTTGGCTCCCTGATTTCCACTAGAACTTTTTTTTCCTCAGAGATATATCGCCTTTTTGTGGCCGCTCTGTGAAACATGTTTTGTTAGAGATAGGTGTTCCTGTGCTTTAATCAGCCAGTACAGTAACCATGTAATTCCCCCGAGAGGCTTGATCTTCACTGAACTCCCATCAACCCCCTCGTGGAAATAAAGGGGGCCATTACCTCGCGGGTCCTCTGTTGGGTATTCCTCTCCAGGACGTCCCAGCAAAGCGCCCGCCCTCCATAAAACTGTACTGCAATAATAAACAACGCCATCGGTGATTTACGACCTTGCCCAGACAGTGATTTCATGCAGATTTCCATAGAGGGGGGCCTCTGACGGTGCATCACAATTGAACTAATATTGTATTACATGCATATCAAACTCCCCCCAAAAAACCTGATCTGCCACATCTCTTTTTATGAGCAGGAAGCCTATTAATAGGCCTGTGTTCTCCGCTTGGTGGCTAGTGTGTCTCAAGTTAGGGGAATTTGTCTCTGCAGTGAGCAGATGTCCACAGATTGAGACAATAAGAGAAACAGAGAGAGGGGGGGGGGATCAGACGCAAAACCTCCATCCTCAGCAGAGCTCGAAGGAGTTTCTGCTCAATCTAAGATCTAAAAAGACACGCTATTCTCGGTTTGGCTGATGCTGTTTGTCCAGAGGCAGGAAAGACAAACCCGCCGTCGCTGATTGCAGCTTCTTCTCCAGTGGTTTTTTTCGAAGAGACGAGGAAAGGCTTCTCCGATCTCTCCAGAGTGCGAGGCTCAGTTAGCCTTGGCAGGCGGCGAGAGTGACAGACCTGTTGTCATGCTGCGGCGGGCGCTGGTGCTAAACTAGGCCCTTTGTTTACTGTTTGTTTATCTCTCAGTTACTTGGATTTGACAGGCAGAGTGGGGCAGGGACAGCTGGTAATCAGGAAGCCGCGGATGCCAGGGATCCCGGCCAGGAGCGTCAACTACCGAAGGGGCCAGGCGTCCACAGCCATGGCTGTCCCACACAAACGAGGCATTCCCGAGCGAGTCTAGACTGTGACAACAGTCAAGTTGTGGATCTTAGTTATTGACATACATATATATCAATTTTAAAAAATTATCAATAGGGATGGACTGATTCGGCTTTTTCAGGAATGATATCGATGCAGATCGTTAGAAATCAAGGAGACTGAAATTCGAGTTTTGCAGTTAAAATGAAACGTTTAGAACTTGAAACACAAAGTTTAACACTTGGGAGTTTTCCAGGCTTTACTTGGGACTCGAGTGCAAAGAGAGTTGAGACTTACTTGTGAGCGTAGCCGGAAAATACGGGAGGATCCCCCCATCGCCCCTCTTGGGAAAACAGAGAGTTTCCCCCCTATTTAAAAGCACTTGCTCTTTATAGATGTAAAACAAACATGTTTTTTTTTGTAATTAAAGATTGGGTACCCCCTCCACATGCCTCACAATGGTTTTATACGACGCCAAGTGGATTAGCAGTCACGTCTTTTAACATCCTGGTGCAACCCAGAAGGTATTTACCTTTCAATAACCCAGCGTGGTTTAATCGTGGTCAGCGCAGTTTCTTCTATATACACTGAATACAGCAGTACTCTCTGGCGGCACCTTTTTGTTTCCCCTCCAGGAATTGCTCTTGAGAAATGTTTCTGTTTATTGTGACTTGCGAAACAATGGCCTGCTCCCACCTCCGCTGTACACACACATTCAAGCGGCCACAAGATGAGGAAAGGGGTTTATTGTATTTACAATATTTTGTATTAGGGGTTTTCAGGAATCCGGCGCTGCAGATGATGTGTTATTTTACCAGAAGTAGATGTTTTGACAAAGCCCATACTGTTCCAATAAAGATACAGCGGCAGTCATCGTGGGAGTCTCTCATTATGGATCTTTCCTAAACTAGCACGGCGGTAAGTTGTGGCAAATCCATTCATGACTGAGCATCACAAAGCCGAGACATGTTGAAATGCAGTCCTTATGTCTGCCTGTCATCAATATGCCGTATTAATCTTCTTCTCTTCTGATTGCAGTTATTTTGGGAAAAATCTCTGACAATTTTCTTTTGGAGGCGAAGCAGGAACATTAATGGATGGCTCCTCGAAAAGAAAAGGAAAAAAAAAAAACGGACTTGTGCGACGAGTGCTGTGGCTCAGCACCCAGTGAAATTCATTCGCTGAGCGAGTTCAGCAACAAAGGCACACTTTCACATAACCCCTCTCGCCGCGGCTCACTCATAACCGCCCTGAGGTTGTAGTGTTTGAGCCGCGTTGCCAGGGCTGAACCTGGAGCGACGCTCGCTACACCGCAGCTCCACCTGCGTCTGTGGTCAAAACACACACACACACACACACTCCCTCGTATTTACTGGGCCCACCGCACCACTCCGTCTGAAGGTGAGTGGCAGAGATTTATATGGTGAGCTGAGGCCGCCCTACCACTGCATGTGAGTGAGTGTGTGTGTGTGTGTGTGTGTGTGTGTGTGTGTGTGTGTGTGTGTGTGTGTGTGTGCACGTGCATGGCTTCTTAGCTACCAGGTCCCTGAGAGTTTATTTGCCCGCTGCTGCCCCGTTCAGACCTCCCTGTATGCTCCGTGTGTTAGCATGCGCGGCGTGTTTACGTGTATGTGTGCGTGCGTGGAAAAAGTGTATGTGTGTGTTTGCGAGGACCTCCCTCTCGGGTGTTAATTGGACTGGCTCCCCCAAGTTGGGTCTCGGACCCCGGCCAAGCTCCCTCTCGTCTGGCAGCGGAGAGAGCCTCTCAGCCAGTTTAATAAACTCGATGTCATCCGGTTAATAAAACAGCCTCGCGTCCAAACTTGGCTTGTTTTTCGCTCGATAAGTCATGGGTTGTGTTTTGTTTTTCTATAAGTAGAAACGAAAGGAAAGGTGAACCCCAGATCGTAACTGGGCTATATGTTCGTGCCCACTGGATTTTTTTCTCCTCCCGGCCCCGCTGCTGCTTTACGTGCTGAAATACAAGAATGAAAATAATTCACTTAATTATTTTATACCTGAAACAAGAGATGGTAATCGTGACTGATGGCTGCAGATGCTAAATGCTGCAGCCACATATGGAGTGCACCCATTTATGAACGTTGTAACCATGGGCTACTTTAAAAGATGCAAAATCTGAGATGTGAAAGAAATCTTAATATTGTATAAGATGAGCAAACGGGGCAGAGAGCCTGGGTTTGTGGGAAGGAGTACACTTTCTGGTAAGTCTCAAATTTTGTCTTCGTAGCTTGCTAACCAGCTAACATTTTAAGCATCAGACTCTGGCGGTTTTGAAATCATAACTGATTTTGAAATTGGGCTGCATCATGCACAAGGAGAAAACTTCACTGATTTAAGGTTTCAGAGAGGCGCAAAGGATATTATCAAGATCATCACCACCTTGCGTGGTCTTGTGGGGAAGCAGACGTAAACAAAATGGAGTCTGACCTGGTGCAACAACTTCTGGAAAAAAAAACAAAAAAAACAACAGCATTAAGTGAACTGGGTCAACACTTTCTTTAGCAATAACGAGATGAGATTTTAGTTACAGATGTCAACAGTAGTTTGCTAGTTAACGTTAGCCTCAAGGGCTACAATGTTTACCTTTGCTCAGCGACACTAACACTACCAGCTGCTGTGGGACGTCTCACTTATTGGCCATTTTGGCTCCATTCAGAAAGTACTGAAGTAATGATCCAGATTTTACATCCGAAATATCAAACGTGTTTGAAACTGTCTGTGAGCTGGGCCGAACATCAGTACCACCCAGGGTCCCATACTACAAATTGTGTCCGAGGGGGAATCAGGATTGAATGGGCCAGAAACCCCTGCCGTCTGACCCTGTGTACGCTCAAGAATGGCGTGATTTTTGATTCAGAGGAGATGTGTGTATGAAGCCACACCATGACACTGTGAGGACTGGACTTCTGGAGTCATGTGCACAGCCACTGAGGCCAATGTTGAGCTAGCTGTTGGTGGTCAGTAAATCCCTGCAAACCTCAGGCTGGCTGCTCACTAAACCATAATGTCTATCTTCTATTTCTACTCATATAAAAGACCATTGCTGTAGACACTTGGTAGTTGTTTTGTTTCAGAGCTTAGCACCGAATGTAACGTACAACTAAGTTGCCGTGGACCACTTTGCAGGTGATGTCGTCACTATTCTTGGTGAGCAGTCGAGGCCATTTTTCAAGTAACCTGCCCAACGCTGTCCTCACTTCACCCCGTACTGCCGAGATTTTTGCCGTCTTCCCAGCACAAATTGGGAAAACTTTGACGGCCACATCAATCAGTGCCCTCGTAACTCAGGATAATCCACAGAACGCAGTGTCAACAGGTCTCATAAGAACTATTCTGTTCGTAGAAAGCATAGTTCCAACGAAAACTGTCCACAATGTGAGGTCTGTGAATTATCCAAAGTAACCCTAACATGTGGTCGTTGAAACTTTAAGTATTTTTAAATCTGTAGGCTGCACAAATGAGTGGTGACAGAAAACTCAAGAATAGGTATCTTAAAACCCGGGCACGTAAAACCAAAGTTATTTGCCAAGATAACAGTAAGGGCGAGAGAGACATGTCAACTTTTTTTGATTAATTTGGGTAAACAGAGCGACACGGAGGGGCACTGAAAGGAGAAAAAAGCCCATATTAGAGTTGTTTTATGCCACATTTCCCTCTCTTGGCATCCTGTCTTTGCTCCCACTCTCTCTCCTGATCCCATGCTGCCCCAGTAGGAATGTTAATGTCTCGTTCCAGTTGGCTGAAACGGTTTCTTTGCTCTGCCTCAGTCTGGGCAGCGGACACAGCAGAGGGGATGGAGGGGCAGTGCTGGGGGGTAGGAGCCGGTGGGACAGGAGAAAATATTCTATATCCTGGGTGACTCCGCTCTTCTGGGGGGATTACAAAGGGTTTAACTGGCGGATGAAGGAGAGCAAAGTGGTAAGTGACATTTCTGGTCTGGGAATATGGCAATCAGCAGCGTGGAGCCCCGCCAAGTCTCCCGGCCTGGCCAGAAAATGCTAAAAAGGCTTGGGAGAGTGTAAACAAACGGGGCGCTGGCTCGCAGTGCAAGAGGGGAAGGGAGGGAAAAGAGGGAAGGCGGGAGGGGGGCGAGCGTCCAGGGGGACAGATCTGTTAACCATCAGTGGCTACGTTTCATCCTGCCGCCCCTCTCCAAACCCTTCAAGGGAGGCTTTGTGTACCTGCTCCGCAGACAGGAGCTGGGAATTTGGGGAACAGGAAACCAAGGCTCCCCCTCCCACCACCACCACCTTCCCTTCTTCCCCACACCTCACCCATTCCCCTTCCCCTGTGCACCCAGCTGCTCCCCCACCAACACACACACACACACACACCCCACCATTCACCCCCTGCTATGCCCTCTCTTCGACACCACTCCTGCACAATCTCTGCGCCCTGATCGCTCATACCTCTACCCTGAATAATCCTGTGCGCTCACACACTGGCAGGTAAAGGCGATGCCTGCGCAATGGCAGAAAGGCCTTCGTACTGTTGGTGGAATAAAATGGCAATGGGAATATGTAAACCTCAATCCATAATTCATGATTCTTCCTCCGAGAGAATCAGAGTTCACTGTGTTGATACTACGGCGATTCACGTCAGAACTTGGCCGGCTGAAGGGATGTTTTTCCTGACAAAAAGCTGCAAGGCCCACTACTGTTACACCTTAAGAGTTAGCACGGTAGAGTTATGGAGGTTTGTTTTGCCTTTTAAAAAACAGAAACAAGAGAAAAAGTGTAAGAAACGGAACTGTTTGTCATCCCAAGCCTACAGCAAATGTTAGCAAGCCCAGCTAACCAGCTAACAATAGTTTAGTAGTAAGTAGTAGCTTTCGAGGCTGGGGCTTATCATTAGTGACTGTTTTTATAGGCAGACAGTCTGCGTTCAGTCTGCCAAAACCACTGGTCGTTAGCTGGAAATGAGGAGTGTGCTTTGGTCTCCGTTAACAACCAATGTTTCAAACATTGCTACATAATTGAAGTGGTAGGTAAAAAGCATATCATATCAAATATCAAAATGCCATTACAGGTCTGCAGGTCACATTAGAAAATGGGGGAAGCTAAACATGTTAGCCTGGATAACATTAGCTTTGTTATCTTACATGTGTTGTTCATCCCTGATTGTCTTCAATATGGAACATTGAGTGGGAAATTACTATGGAGAACAAGCTAACTACTATGTCTTTTACAATATTAATGCTATATTATACATGAAGCCATCGTATTACAGGGCTCTCATTTCAAAACAATTCAGCTTGAAACTGACTCAGTTACTGTTGAGCTTATTACGCTAGCTAACACCACCTGATAGAATCTGCTAGCTGCCAAATCTAGCGGTTGTTGGCTAGAAGTGAGAAATGCTTTTGTTTCCTTCTATGTTGAACAATCTGTATTTATTGTGCAGAATCACAAACTACAGCCTTGCGAATTGCCTCTTTGTGATACAGTTCGCTCCAAAAACATTATCTTCTCCGGTGCTACTGTAATGTACACATCAGCCGAAGGAGTTGGACTGTGTATTGTTAATACACAGTGTGATGGGGAGGAATACTCATCCCTGGCACCGACTTGACACGGATCATAAAGGCCTCATTGTGAATGTTGTCTCGTCTCTCAGCATGCTAAATTAAAAAATGGATGTAACCTAATACGGGATGGTAGCGGCGATAAGATCTGGAGTCGGCCCGTGTCCCTGCAGGCCCTTCTCCTCCCCGCTACACCACAAGGCAAAGGCAGCGCCGGTGACAAGAGGTGTTCAGGAAGCAGTGAACACCCCGCAGATCGACAGATAATATTTTTTTGGCAAATAAATTCATTCCTGAACCTTAAATTACATTTTCACCTCCCAAAGAAACGTCTGCTCTGCGAGCCCGAGGCGGTGTCTGTCTGACAGGGAGGGAGGAGGGAGACGACGCGTGAGGTGTTAGCTGACGGCGGGGAGCTGTCTCTGTGCACGTGTACGTCTGCATGTGTGTCAGTGTTTTGTATTTGATTAAACAACGTGAAAGGGATTGATCTTTTCATGTACTGTACGTCGGTGTGTGTGTGTGTGTGGAGGGAGAGTCGCTCGGCAGCACCATGACAACAGTGGGGCCGTCTGATCCTCTCTCTCTAATTGTCTGTGACCTCGTAACCGGAGACGCACTCTCAGAGCAGGAGGAGGGCCTTTCACACGGCAATCACTTTTGGATTTGTCCTCTATGCAACTCCTGAATACCACTGCCAAAAAAAGGTGTGTGTGTGCGTGTATGTATATGAAGGTGCGACCGCTTCTTTAAATCCAACCTCCCCCACCGATCGGCACCATACACGCGAGGAGGGCAGGTATGCTGTGGATTAGACACCCAGGTTACATGATAGATGTCAGACCTTGATGTTCTAAAGACGATAATACGCTGCTATCGTGCAGCTCATTTCATAATTACACCGCCTTGTGTGTTTACTTAATTTCTTCTGTGTACGACAAAGATGATCAACCTTGAACTGTGGGAGAAACAAAAGTCAAAATAGCCCTCTGAAAAAAAAAACATATTATTCCAGTGAAGAGCAGTGAGCAGAGCGAGAGGCAGGAAGTCGTGCAGCAGGTTGAGCAGGTGAGCTCAGGTGAAAGCAGCCACCTCTTTTATTACGAGTTTAGTTTCTTTATTTCCTGATGTGTGTCATATAGGTTTTTGTGCGTGTAAAGTCTTGAAAGTTCAAGCGGCAGAAGTTGGAGCTCCTCTCTCACAAAAGAAAACACTGCAGCTGAAGTGCCTGAAACGCTTCGTCAGCGGCCCCGCCTTTAATTCCGCGACTTCTTGACATCACTGAAATCGTCACGTCACACATTTGCATGCTTAATGCCTGTATTCAAGGTCCACGTTATGCTAACTGGAAGCAACAGAGCTGACCAGAGACACGGTGAATAATGCTGGCTCAGGCGTGTGTGGGCTGACCAATCAGAGCAGACTGCGTGTTTGGGAGGCGGGGCCTTAAAGAGACAGGAGTTACAGTCAGAACGAAGGGGCATACAGATATATTTTTGAGCATTACAGCATGTAAATATATTCGAGTGGTAACCCAAAGTAAAATGATGAAACCTGAAAGTGAGCCAAATATAATCTTCTTAGTTTCTTTTTGAAGATCCAAAGTGTTTTAGAGAAGTTCCTCTAGTGACTTCCAAATTTATGAAATGTCATCCATAGGTCTGGCTGTAGCATCAGAGGTCACGCTTTAAACACCCAATGATTTTGAGACTCCACTGTCCTCCACACTGTCTGTCGTTCCCTCCATCTGTCCGCACTGTTCTGATGTCTCTGTTTTGTTCCACCATAAAGGGGCCTCAGTAATGGCCCCTGTCACACACAAAGGTATTAAGGCCTAAAGCCTCTCTCCCTCTGACGCCACCGGCAGCTGGGCCAGGGGAATAATTTGATTTGGTATTTTATGCAGGAAAAGAGCCTTTCTTCCCGAGCCACATTTGCGCTTGGCTTCTCCTCGGCACTGCAGCCCCCTGAAAGACTTTACATGACATTAACACATTTCAGAGAGCATTACGGCTTGAAAAGAGATTTGTCTAGACAAAGACATGGTTTATTTGTAGTTAAAGCTTCATTTCCTGCCCGTTCCCTTCTCCTGCACTCTCTCGCTGCACCTTTACACCCCCCCACTCCTCCTCCTCCTCCTCCTCCTCCTCCCGCCACCCTCCCATCCCCGCGTGACTCCTGCCGGGCGCACAATGGTTGGCGCCCTGACAGGTAAGAGGATTTCAATTAGTTTACCTCGGAATGGGCCCAGCAAAACGTGATTAATGAAAGCAATTAGTCTCTGTCATGTCTTCAGCACACTCCTGCTAAATCACCGGGCTGCTCCTCGCTGACGCTAAGAGCAAATTACATCACCCGGATCCTCTCTCGCTCTCGCTCGCTCGCTCGCTCTCAGCCTCTTTATGAGCTCCCCACGTCTCAATGAAGAGAGCATCGGAGAGGAGAAAGGAAGAGGGGAATGAAACCCAGCTGATACCCGTGTGTGTGTGTGTGTGTGTTTTTTTTTTTTTCTTTTAACTCTTTAAGAGTGCCCCCATAAACATCCGCGGGTTTGTAAAAAGCGTAATAAAAAGAGTAATACTCATCTTTTTTTCCGAATACTACTCAAAGAGATTTAGGACACTGCAGCTTTAAAATTTGTTGGAGTGAAAGAAAACATTTATGAATCACAATGAATACTGTACGTGTGTGTGTGTGTGTGTGTGTGTGTGTGTGTGTGTGTGTGACAGACTGATAATACGCAGCCAGTGTTACAGTTTGTGTGTGTGTGTGTGTGTGTTAACGAGCTGTAAATTAATCAGGGGCCCTGGGTTTTTTTTTTTTCGCTCCCCTGATTACAGCACGGATGATCTACGGCGTCACACGTATGTTTACGCTTTCCTAAATGCACTTCCCCTCCGTAACGTCGCACAATACACACAAGAACTTGTAAACTACGGCGGGATTTATGAAGGCATGTTTGAAAACTCCTCGGGCTTCAAAGTGTGCGCACGTTATGGGATTCTGTCACGGAACCGCAGAGAGAAGGAAAAAAAATCAAATCAAATAAAAAGGGAATTTACGGAGCCATAGATAATGTTTTGCTAGCTGCAGGCAGGGTGGACCTCAGCCAACAGTAATCACTGCCCACTAGGAGGGAAAACGGCCCCACCTGCTCCAGAAGCGTCGCATGCGAGCTTCCTCTTCCTGTTCTCACAGCTTTTCGGTTCGTCTTTTTTATATATTAACGCCATCGTCTCACCGCTCCTGTCCGCCCACCATCTCCCTCTGACTACTCCCCGTTAGGCGCTTGTCGTTCCTGCCATGTGAATCTTTAAAAAAAATGGGTCGCAAATCTTGTCTACTTATCTGCTTTTCTATGTGATTTTCTAAAAAAGCAGATTACTGGAGTTTCTAGCTATTCAAATCAGGACTAAATCTCTGTTTTCTGGGGACGAGTTTGATCACAGAATGTTTGAGCGTTTGCCGCACCCTGAAGGTGTGAAAAAACGTCGCCTCAGAATAAACGTACCTTGTGAGGCGGCTGGATTCAAGCGATTGCATGATCGCGCAATTCCAGCTTGCAAGGCTTCGAGCGATGGACGAATCCAGTGACCGATTTGTGTCTTCTGACATCCGGCATTGGCAGTTTGACAGCATGAGGAGTGACGTTAGATGTTAGATATTAGACAGCAGCCCCCAGTTATCGATCAAGGTATATTATAGTTGTCATTATTCAGATTTGACATTGTTATGACAATAGTTTGCATAGAACATGGAGAAATGTAGAGAAAAAATTGAGAAAAAGTCATATATGTATTTTACAATAATATACAATGTTATAGCTCAGGCTAGTTTGCACAATTAATCAAGACCAGTTAAACTAGTTAAGTAAGTTTAATAACGTCCTAAAAGAAGAAGATTATTTCATTTCATTACATTGCCACATCATCAGTCATTCATAAAGGACAATAATTATAATATTATTGTATTGCTCTGCTCCTTTCAAATGTCTCGCTCTCAGTCTTGGGTATTGTAGCACAGTAACTTGTGCAGTTGTCAGCTCCTCAGACAGCCGAGGCAAACCTCTGACTTCACTCCTGTGGTGAACTTCAGTCATCTACAGGCACAATTCAGGTGTGAAGACCTGCAAGAGAAACGACTGTTGGTCTGAAAACAACGACAGCTGGCGGTGATGTGGAATTAGTCACAGCGCTCGAGGCCTTTCCCGTTGGAAAAGATGTTTTTGCTCTCACAGATTATGGTCCACCAAAGTGTTTTGGGGTTTTTTTTTTCCAGCGCCTGCCCTTTTCCAAACACTTTCTGAGGGCGGCTTCCCGAATGGTTCTGTGTACCAAAGCACCTGGAGGGTCGGGCTGAGAAATAAACGACGGTCTCTGAGTTTATTGTGATGGAGGAACGCGCAGCTCCGTGTGACTCTGTGGCCTCGCTGACGTGTTTTTAATAGTTTACAAGTCGGTGAAGTGTTTTTTCACCGCAGATTTAGGAATAGCCTCACATATGCTTTGACCGCCAGAAACAGCGATGGAGTTCGTCCTTTTGGTTCCGATTGTTTAATGATCGCTCGGTAATCTCCTCTTAGGGAAGCTCTGTGTTGGTTGGCAGGTATTTAGGCCGTCAGTTTATTTTACCGTAGTCATCAGGACATTTTTTTTTTTTTTGCTCATCGTTTAAACACATTTCTTAATAAACTCCATAGAATTGTTTAATCTGGCAAAAGGTTAATCCCCTAAATCCTACGCTGGCTTGTCTGGGGTCTTTGGAAAGGTGTGCTCGGGATGATAGGGCTTGCATATTTTGATGTGATCCTATTTCTTCATTTCCTGCATTGGCTGGGAAACAGGGGAGCAGCGCAGGCTGCAGCGAGATCCAGACGTTCTCCTTTTCTCCCTCTCTTCCTCTCCCGGACTTTCTCTTCCTCTCCCGCTCCGTGTGTCAGATGGAGGATAACAGCTTGACAGGCTCGTTCCTATTGGAACGCGGGATGATTGGAGGTCTCTGGCATCCACCCCGGCCCGTCTGCTTCGCTGTTCGACGCACACCTCCGAAACAAACACACATTCCTGAGCATGTCTATATGTGTGTAGAGTGTGTGTGTGTGTGTGGTGTGTGTGTCTATATTGCATGACTGCATGTCTATCTGTAGAAGTTCACTCATGTGCCAGGGCTTGTGAGTGGCCTGCTCCTTCCTGCGAAGCTTCCAAATGGAGGCTTGCCTTGTCAAGCTGTCATGCTTCAGGACAGTAATATCTGAGGTCCCTCCTCGCCGCTCCTCGGCCCGTCACTCAGAAAATTGGAAAAGCAAAAAAAAAAAAAAAAAGGCACAGCTCTTTCCTCTCTCTCTCTTTCTGTCATTCTCTTTCTCTCTCACTCCATCCCTCTCTTCTCTCTCTGTGCTGTTGTCTAAGGTTTTTCCTGTCGCCGCGCCAAAATCTAATTGTTCAAAGCTCTGTCAGCCCGGCCGACACTTTGATATTTTTCCCAGGCTTCAAAAGAGCACGACAACAATAGGCTTGTGACTGCGGGGCACTGCCGAGGTAGCCAAGGCTATATTAGTTATCACGTCTTTACGTCTTTATGTTCGCTGGCATGGCTCGCAGACTTTTACTGCAGGGTGGAGGGGGTTTTTTGGGGGGGGGGAGGAAGCAGACTTGTTAGTGGTTTCTCAGGCAGCTTGTTCGACGCCCCGGGATATTTTTTGGGGTGTGCAACTTGACTTTTTCCGACACCAGTTCAGGTAAATATCAGGGTGTGTTCGGTGTCAAAGCTCAAAATGGCGGCGTGTCTCATGTATGTTAATGGCAATGTTGAGGTTTTTCTGTAATTGACACCGTTAATGCGTGTGATTTTTACACGTTGTTGCTCCTTTAACCACAAGGCCCAAGTCTGTATTTGAGGCTCTGGGATGATTAGGCCTGTAAAGGAAAGACGGGATCAGATAATTTGTTGCAGATTTACCCTTTGGCAACACTTCAGTAAACCTGCGAGATAGTATCAGAGCAAAGCATTTCAATTTTATTTCTCTTAACAAACCTCCGGTCAAACCCTACTCTTAAAAGCAAAACTTTTGGCAGAAGAAATAACACATTCCTCCTCTTAACAATAAAAAGCTGAATGCTGAGTTATAACACACACTGTTGTTTAATTCGATACACTGAGAGGTCTGGCTGCTCGATTCTCTGGTACCAGCAGCAGTTTGTGGTTGCTGCTAACGTTAGCCGGCGTTGGCTAACTTTTGGGACATTTCGCTGTGTAAGTTTGCCGATTTCATGACTCCTCAGCTTTCGCCAATTCTTCAGCAAAATGTCGAGTAAGTGTTTAGCTAAATGCTTAAGCTAAACATTAGCGTAGCATTTTAGTCAAAGGGAGAACGTTTGGGGTGGATGTTTGGGTAAAACTAACGCGACTCTCTTATTCTGGTCTTTCGTCACCAAGAGAACAATGTTTCTGTCCCTAATGAAATCAAAAGTCAGCGGTCAGGGATTTTAATTCACTAACGTAGTTAATTATGCCACCACCAACGTCTTGTGCGTCACATACTGTATGAAACATATGTAATTTACAAGCAACTTAAGTAACTCAAGTAAGGAGTGGTGTAGCGCTGACAATGAAGTTAGCATCGCCCTGATTCCCTCGATGGAAAGCTTATGGGCCACATTGCCTCTACAATTACATATCTTCAGTCACACATTTCATTAGTCTTATAGTGAACTGCTCTCTTTGTGTTCACTACCATACAAAGTTTCTGCAAAATAAGGTTCCATGGCGCAAACCAGAAGGGGCGGGACCTCAGCTCCCTATCGGGCCAATATCACCCTAAAGGTGATTAAGACGTGTTAATTGTTACAGGTTGTTGCATAGCGACGCGTTAAGGCGTCACTCTGGGGTAAAATGTTGCCCACATATTGTAGGCCCAATTAATTCTAATGGTGAGCTGTATTTTTATTTTCTCCATCCTAACTGGCTCAGAGATTCTGTTATTTTAGCTCTTCAACATGAATGAAGTTGAAAACAGGAAACAATTGAACTATTCTTAGTTCACCTGATGATTTTCCTTTTTCCTTTGGAGTTGGGAGGAGTTTATTGGAGTATATTTGATTTTAACATGTTCAGAATGAGTGTTTTCCCTAATTTATCAGCAGACGTGTCCCACAGTACAATCTAAGGACATCCCCGTTGTTATTCAATTACTTGTAATGTAATTCTGTCGAGGGAACCGGCACTTGACAACAAGAAGCATTAGATTGCGTTACGCTTTCCTGTGTTTTACTCCACATAACATTAGTTCACTTTTCACACAACAGTGATCCAATTTCGGTGTTTCTCTGTAACAAGTATTGTTTAGTGTGGAGGTTGCCAGCAGCAGGTTAGCACCTACTCAGCCCCGCTAACATGATATGCATTCACCTCCATGGGGGATATGCTCTGCACGTTTCTATTTATGGATGCTCAGTAAAATGACACTTCATCCTCAAACCCCTCTGTCTGAAAGGGGAAAAAAGACAGAGACCAGTCTCGCATGTTAGGACATGTAGGACAGATTAGGATGAAAAATGGACAATCAGGCATCAGGCAAACAGAAGTCATGCTGATGCGACAACACTGCTGTCGCTACATCCATCAGGAAAGTTAATATGTTTTGAACTCTTGATTTCATTCAGTCAGTAAGGAGAAATGGCTAGGTCATTTTCTAAAATTCTTAAGTAGTTGTCTGAAATAAAGGCTCTATGTGTTTAAAGTTTTGATAATTGTGTATACAGTATGCTAGCACTGGCGCTAATTAATTGTGTCAACTAATAGGTTTCAGTTTAGACAATCAAAGGAACAGTTTTCCTTCTTGCTGAGAGTTAAAATGAGAAGATCGATACCACTCTCATCTCTGTCTGCTAATTATGCAGCTACAGGCAGGTGTTTATAGATTATACTAGAAGTGGAGGAAAAACAACTTCCTTAGGATTTGCCCGAGTGATTTCTTAGTGACCATCTGACTACTAACATCATAGGAGACTTCGCTCTTCACCTAAGATGATGGTAAGACTCCAGGAAGTCCCTGCACCCAGTCGAGAAACAACCACTTGTCATTTTTACATTTCTGTTAGTGAGTTTGTGAGCTTAAGGTGTCCAAGGGGGGGGATCTTGTACATTTTGGTCCGAGCCAGGCTAGTTCAGTGTGTAAATAAGACAGGGAGCAGCAGGGGCTGCTGGTGCAACCCGGGGGGTAATCAATAGCAAATTCTTTTTACTGTCTATATTCTTATGCATAAATATTCAGTTCAGATGATGCCATATGCTGTTGTTAGGTTACACATCATCTTCAAAACAAGTCATGCATATATTTTAAAAAGGCTTACTAGGCTAAAAGTTGGGTAAATTATGGGAGCTACCAGGAGGTTAGCCAGCCCATAAATAATTATGTTAAGCTAGCTAATTATTCTTAGCATTAGACAACCTTCAGAGCACTATCCATGCATCCGATATCCATCATAATAGCTCGCTCTCTGCTAGCTTTCCTGGGCCAGCTATTTCTCCCTGTCTACCCTCCTCATTATGCTAAGCTAAGCTAATCATCTCCTGGCTGGAGAGTAGCCTACTTGGCGTGCAAACGTTTTATCGATTGGCCAAAACTACTGAAGTAAGAGTAAAAATTGTACTAAACTGGAACTGTCCCTTAGATGTAAAAGACATTAGACTAAGTGGTTCCCTCTCCAGCCATCCGTGTAATAAGTAAAGTGACTGCAAACACCTTTACCAGGTAGGACAATGTGTGAAAATGGTTGTGGTCCCTGGCCCTGACAGGAGCCTTTGTTTTGACTTGAGTTTCTTTTCAACTCTGTGGGATTTCCTCCAGCATCCCAGCGCTCCCGTTTAAGGAGGAGTGGGTGCAGGCAGAGAGCGGCCCTAACAAGCTGCCTCCTCTGTCTGAAACCAGACTTTCACTCGCTCTTGCCGAAAATGGCACTTTCCGCTGGGACAGGGGAGGTTTGGCCCGGGCTTCAGACGCAGATTGCGGTGAGCTCGCTGGCAGTAGCGGCCGACCAGTCGGTCCCCCGGCTCCCTTCTTCCCTCCTCGGCAGCTGGGAACAGTGGGAGTTACGGGCTGTGATTGCTGGCCCGTGCAGAGCCGAGGTGAGCTCAGACTCGCTGCTTTTCACTCACTCACCAGGAGCTCTGTTTTTACAAGTCCCCAAACATGACAGGAAATGGGTAGAAAATGAGCTATGATGTCCTTCATCAAAACACACCACACTTGAATTGTGTTTTCCCTGTGTAAATATTAACATACAGTTATATGTGTCCTTATATTCCAAGCTATACACAGCATTTGATGTACATCAACACATGAGTGAAGCTGTCCATATTTGTCAGGTATCAAATATCAAATCTGCATTTATGCTCACGAAGCAGTAGAGACAGTATTTACACAACAGCCGGCCCTCTTGTATATTACCATAAAATCAGATGTACAGGCTACAGGAAACAGCAGACATGTGCTTCACTTTACAGTATTTCTCCTTTTCGCTCTGAAGGTGAGAGCAGAAAAGGTGTTTTGTGTTCCCCAAAAGACAAACCCGATGCTTTCCTGCGTGCTGCCATCCCTGCGTCCCTGCCTCCCTGCTCGCGGAGCGCCTCTGCTTCTCATCATACGCTCATATTTCAAGCGAGCCGGAGCAAGTAGTGAGAAACATATGCAAAAAAAAAATGTAACATGCCGGTCAATTTGCTTTGATAAGCAATCATTGTCTGGCGTACGTATTATGGCATCAGATGTTGCTTCGGAGCGGATTTTGCTCCCAAATGCAAAACGATCTTTTCATCATGGCAGCGAATGCACGAAGGATTAAACCAGAGAGAGCAACGAGAGACGCTCCACACCTCTCCTTTACAGGACATGCACCTCACAACAAGGCAAGTTCATCCCGCTTCTCCGATGTGTGAAGGGTATGTGGTGTCTGTTTTGACAGATAGACACCGCTCACCACAACGCTGTCTAGATGAAGACCTGAAGAAATTAACTGTGATTCCAGAAGCTTCTTGTTTCTCTTTGTATATTTTCGCTGTAGCTGCAGCAGATATTACACTCCTTGCCACTTCCCTTAAAGCTGCCACAGGGAATCTTTATTTTTTGTTGATTCTGGCGCCCCCTGTGGACAAAAGTGTAAGAGCACTACCAGCCACTGTATTTCTTTCTTATTTAAACAGCTGTGGATGTTGCATGTAAGATTAAAGTTGATGTATGGTTAAAGAAACACTGTGCAACTTTGATCGGTGTTTGAGAATCTGGGCATGAGTATGGCGTACCCCGCCACTCACCTGATGATAGTTTGGATCAACTCCAGCCCCCCCAGATGGACGGATAGAGATGCAGTCACTAAACCTCAACTTAAAGCTGCTGTATAGGCAGGTTGATAGTTGACGCGCTAGCTGTGGCATCGCTTAACGTAGTGTCTCATCTAGTCTAGTGTCTTCTGATGGAAAACGTGTTTCTCGCCGTTAATCGTCTCCAAGGATCCAAAATCAGTGTCCGTAAATCTCCAAAAGAGCAAACATTTTGCTGTAACAACTACAGCGTGCCGTGGTGTAGCGAGGCACAGCACTGTGTGCAGACAAAAAAACTTTATGTGGTCGTCCTTCCACCAAAACCCTGAGTTGTTTCATACCTATAGTCCCATTGTTCGATAACGCAAGGGTGCCTACAACTGGGGAAAGTTGTGTGCTACAGACAGTTGGTGAGACAAAGTAAGCCTTTTAGTGCCCGTCATACGTAATTTGCTCGCGTAGGTCATATAAATCCGTCAGTGTTACATTCAGATTGTTTTATAACCAGTTAAAAACTCCTTGTGGTACTTTTTTTTTTTTTTTTTTTTTTTTAGGAAAGCTGAATATCACCGGGTGATTCTGGATCCCTCACACAATAAAACGACACGGTCAGAGCTGTAAATTGTGGCTGTCGTGTAAAACAAAAAAATGTGAGTAAAATGCGATGATTTCCATGCTTTTGTTTATGGTTTTCTTTTATACATTCTGGAGGTTTATGGACCGAAACGAAACTATCGGCAGAAGCTTGAAAAAGCCGATGACCGTCACTGTTTTCTTTCTGTGCTCTCTCTGAATGCACAAGGTTTGTCCGTGTGCCACGCTCTCACTGTGCCATTTCCTCTCATCCTCCTCCTCCGGTGACAGCGAGCGGATTTATGTGTATGTGGTTGCCCAGAAGACCCTCTTACTGTACCCTCCCCGCAGAGCCTGTCACACGGCCTGATGTATTCCCCTCCGCCCCCTCCTCCTGGCCGAGCTTTATGATGGAAACTGATACAAACACCGTGATAGGGTTTCGGGATAAATTATTCACGCTTCCAATGCTCTCTGCTGCTGTTTCGCTTCTTAGAGGACGTCCATCCTACAAATGGCCCCTTTTTTTAGACCTCATCCTTTTAATTGATCCGTGGCAAAGACAATACATGTGTGATTGAGGGAGCTGCGGCGAGAGTTCAAGCGCAGCACGTAACGCTTTGGCCGGTGTGTGTGTGTGTGTGTGTGTGTGTTGTCGGGGCGCTGGCAGCCTGTGCTGCGGGGCATTAGGTGCCTTAAGATTTACTGCCTGGTAAATGAAATGGCTGTCCATCGGCTGCAGGGGCGGCACATCAACAGAGCGCCGGCCTAATGTCTCTACCATCTGCTAGGATAGGCCTTTAATTGAAAAGAATTTCTGGACCGAAGGGGAAGAGCTGGACCAAGTCTCCGAGTCCCCCAAGAGAGAGAAGTAATGAAAAGAAAATAACTTCTCTCCTCTTTAGTGCCTATGGAAGCCATAAAGAATAACAGGACATGGTGATATAACAGACGCACTGCCGTAGTGAGTGGGTGAATAACTTTCATATTACAGCCGACCATCTGCTAAGACGGTTTCAGAGCGCGGGAGCCAATTGGATTAAACGTTATGGCCACTTTGCTCACCGTGGCTTTTAGGACTGCCTTCAGGTGGCAGTTCATAAAGCATTTCTTTGTCAGATTTATTTAGACATGAAAGATGTGTTTTTACTTTTTGTGTCAGACGCACCCACTTCGTACTCCCACTTTGAAAGAGAGCGAGAGAGAGAGAGAGCGAGAGAGAGAGAGAGAGGAGGATTTTTCTTAAAACAAACAGGAGGGAGGGAGGGAGGGGATGGCAGACATCCTGGAGGCCATAGAGGATAACTGATGAGTCTAGCAGGACTGAAGGCAGAATAACAGCGCTCACCTTTAATGTGGCTTTCGCCGTTGGGATCCACCGAGGTCCCAGACACCGCCCGTGTGCAAGTTTACTTCACGCGTTCGACAAATCACGATTCTGATTGTCTGATGCGTTTTGAGCCGGTGTCGGTTGTGAAGAAGATTGGGCCAGAGTGCGCGTCACAGCTTCGGTATGCTTGTGTGGCACGCACACACACACACACACACACACACACACACACAGAGACACTCGTCCAACTTGACAGCATTACCTTCTGTGATGAGCGCACTGGCTCCCAGACTCTTCAGCTCTGTGAGAAAATATATCATTTACATTGGCCTCTGAAAAAAAGAAAAAGAAACCGCCACAAAAAAAAAACCACTTGCTTTCAGTTGACAAGTGTGTACACTGGATGAGGTCATCGGCTAAATCATTTCAAGCACCCAAAGGAGTCGCCCACGCCCAAGGTAAACAGATATAGATACTAAAGGTAAACAATAAAGAAAAGTTAGATGGAGGCAACATCAATGGCGGATACTGTGCCGCGGCAGATGAAATAAAAACAAGCAGTAATAATGATGATTTCTAACATCCATTTTTCCACGTCGGCGGTGTTGAAATTAGGCAGACAGGCCCCTCTTTGAGCGCACATCTAATGTCTCGTGTGTGTTTTGGCATTTGCACACACAGATTTCTGATTTTCGCTCCCCAAATTCTGCCCGCGTTCCAAGACGGCTCATTGCATTTACGAGTCGCTCTAAAGACAGAAGAAGAAGAAGGATAGGCTGGCGAGGGCCGCGGCGCATTTTCTCCTCCTGGCCTCGATCTGACAGAATAAGAACGCCGTCGCTGCTCTCTGCACATAGAGGCAAAGCGCTCCTGTCAGCGGAGACGGAGCGCCCGAGTCAGCCGCGGTCTTATGGCGAGGAAGAATGTAATCAGATACATCTCCTGTCACAAATACAGCATTGAACAAATTGCACATGGGTAAAGCATTTTGTTCAAACAATGGCCAGGAATAGGCAGAGTGACGCAGGCGCTGTCCCTGTGTGTGTGTGTGTGTGTGCGCAGGCATGGGTCACAGCTTGTCCACTGACACAGACCCCATTAGATCAGATGACAGCACTTCATAATATTGACACATTCACAGCATGAAGTGTGCTATTCAAGAGGTCACCGCGCTGATGATATACTGTACGCACCTGACGTGTCACAGGCTAATTTTGAAGCAGTCAGCCTCCTCGGTCACCGGACGAAATGAGCGAAAGCTGAGCCGTATGGAAATATGGTATTCTAATGTAACTGTAAGAGACGACACCCACGCCCACAAACACAAACACTACAAGCACACACACAATGGTGTGTATTACATGTATGTAGTTTTTTTTTATGTTTTTTGAAGAGTTAAATGACGGGATGAGTAGATGCATGTGTGTTTTACTTGCATGTGTGAGCTTTATTAATACTTTATTAATAATTTGTTGCATTTGCTCAGTGTTGAACTGGCGACTGATCCATGGTGTACCCCGCTACTCGCGCCCTTGTGACCCTGAACAGGACAAGCAGTTACAGACAATGGATGGAGGGGTGTTGCATTAGCTGTCCGGTCAGATACATGTAAGGGCGATGATCAGCGCCACTGTAGTAAATAAAGAGAGTTCTTACAATTCTTAAACTAATTATGTCTTTAAACTGAGAAGTCTGACTTAAACTCGTATGTCTGATTTTAAACTCATTTTGATTCAGACTTTTTTTTTCTTTGACTTTTATTCTGAAAAGAATACATTTCGTGGCCCCAGTCCTCTTCTGTATACACAAGCGTTTTTCTTCAGAGATAAAAAACAAAAAAAAATAAATAAAAGTCACATTTTGTGGAAGTCGTTTCTAGCTGACAGATGTGTTTAGGGTACACCAATTATGTTAATTAGCTTTCTGTATTTTTAGCTTCTGGGATGTCCCTGTGCTCATCCATGGAACAACAGAGTGATGTCTATCATGTGAGTTATGTTGATTTTTTTATTTGAACACTTAACAGATGATAAAAACAGTTATTTAGAGAAACTCTCAGCATGTAATAGCGCTTGATTATTTGAAGGACTCCAGCTAATTTCTCTGCTTTTTCTTTTGAAATGTATTACTTTATGTGTCTGTAAGTATTTTGAATCACTGTTTTACTCATTCAGAAAGAGGTCGGGTTACCTCCAAGTAATTTGTCAGTGTTTGGAGGGCAAACAGGGTGATCGTCATGTTGACGGCCCAGAGATGATCCAAACTCATGCTGAAGCCTCCACAATTATGTGTGTGAGGTAAAGTGGCCTCATCCAAAGCCAGTGAGAGTGGTCGTGGCTCTCTTCGCCTCCCTGCTCTTAAACAAACACGCCAGTCAGACATCAAGAGGAAGTGTCTCTGTTTTAGCACGCCTGACCTTTAGCCGCTGTCCCGGTCTGTGCCCACCAAGAGCAGACCTGCACGTCCCAGACATTTAGCGGTAATCACTAACACCCACGTAGCTCGCCCACGAGAATTACATCGTAAACCCGGTGTGACCCTCCTCCTCCCGCTGTACCCAGCTGATCTGCAAAGCATGATGGACAGATGCTTCACTTGAGAGAACGGTGGAAGACAAAAATAAATAAAACAGTGCTGCGGGATAACAGCACGGGGCTTTAAATGGTGGCTGATGGAGGGCGGGAATAGGGGGAGGAGTGGAAAAGGGTGCATGATTGAGAGATAGCATAGGCGGGGGCCCTGGTGGGGCTAACATAGTCTGCGTTATGCCATGCCACGGGGCCAGCTGGCAGGGCCCAAAGCTGGCATGACAGAATGTGACAGAGGATCCGGAGAGCAGGGACTCGGGGAATCCCGACACAATAATGCTGATGGCAGGGGCTAAAGCCCAGATTTAATCACAGCCATCACCCACCTGCCAATAGAAAATTACACAACGGATATCAATGGCAGCCTCCCCATAGTGTTGAGCCCCCAGCAGAGTTTCCAGTCCGGGCACAGCTGTCAATCACTGTGCTGTAATGGTGGCGCTCACAGCGCCCAGACAGCACAGTGGGAATGCTATAAAAGTGAGCAGCATGAAGTCACAGCTGAAGACAGAACCTGTCAGAAAAAAAAAAAAAAAAAACATGGGAATTTGTTTGATACATTTTGACAATCTCAGCGTAATCTTCAGATTTCAGATCTGCAGAGCCATGACGTCAGATTCTCACTGCACGATTATCTTGATCCAAAGACTCTACCAGAGCAATACTATTGTGATATCTGTAGAAAATGTGGGGGGAAAAGCTATTAGTCTCATTCACCTTTAACTTTGTTTATTATGTGTTTTGTCTCTTTGTATAAGAGCTAGTTTTTCCATTTTATGGACGGTGGCGACCAGCTCTGAGGTGCGTTACCGCCACCTATGATGACAAATCGAGCATGAAGAGAAATGGAAATTATTCAAGAGGCAACCTATTATTTTATTATTATTATTGTCAGTATTATTTTATGATACCAATATTTCCTTTTAGATATCTCAGTTATCTTCAGTATTAGTCAACAGCAACACTAAATAACTCATTGAATTTATAGTGGAGACAGAAATACATCTGTAAACTGTAAACAAATATATTACTAGGTTTGTAGTCCATAAAATGTTTTTTTTTTAATAACAATAAACAAAAAAAGGTTTGATTTGGTCTGCCAGTCTAGAGAGTAGAATAAAGAATACATAGAATTCAAAAACTTTTGTTATAGATTGATGTATTTGCTGTTCATTGTGAGGTCAAACATGTAGTTTCTCATGTTTATGATTGGTGTGCAGAGGGACACTGCAGGGATCAGTCCAATAAGGGAACTTAGGATCTAATGATTACAGACATGTAATAACCAATTACACATGCAGATATCCATTTACAAGAGATTTACCAACGTGCACACACATATTTCAATATTTTTCATGATATATTCAAGGTTTCAATTGTCAGCCACCAATATAAGCCTCAAGCCTGCTTTTTCTGCAAATGCACATTTTTTTCCCCTCTTGCTGCTGTCAGAAAACCAAATGAGGGAGAATTTAGATTATTTGATGACACTGTCAGTCTGGAGCGGAGCAGACTCTCGGATTTTAACCAGAGGCTTTTTTTAGCGTCTCGAGCAGGCCCCGGGTTTCAATCATACATAATCATGTACATACACACAGATTTACACACATACACACACACATCTCATCAAGTTAGCGAGCGCTGCTCGGACTTGACAGGTAACGGTCCTGTGGTTTTGGATACCAATCAGTCTGCGAAAAATGTTTACGTTTCAGCTGTGCTTTGACTCTCAGGTGCCCTGTATTGTAGATTGCACCACCACAATTAAGATCTATCAGAGTGAGAGCGGTTTTACATACAGGACACACACACACACACACACACACACCCAGACCTACAGTATATGGAGTGTTCCGGTTTTGTTAGCTGTGTTGCCTTTTTCCTGCCGGATGGAGACAAACATATTTTCACCGTTAGAGGTTTGCGATCACTCAGAATGAATTGTTTCAAGCATCCTCTCTGTTAATTTCACTCACGAGATTAAATCGTCCCAAGCAGAGACTCGACCAGCCACGTACGCACGATTTCAGTCTGTCTTTCATGTCAGTGTGGTTCGACGGCGCGTGTTTATGCTTCTGTGTGTTGGATCCTGACAGCTATCACTTCTGACACAAAGTGGTTGTTTTTCTGAAGGCTTTGCTCCGTTTCATGGCGTAATAGCTTCCCTGTGATGACGGCGAGGACCTCTGCTCCACGCTGCTCTCAGCCATGACTCCTGCAATATTTACATGTTTACGCTCACAATTTCCATCTGTTGTTTCTGGAACAATCAGCGGCCAGCCGGGGCCCGGAGAGAAGCACTGCTGTAAGTCGCGCTCAACTTGGGTTTCATGATTGGGGAGGCTGGGCCTGATTATGCTCGACTCGGCTAGAGGGGAGGGAGGGGAAGGTTTAGGGGAGGGAGGGGAAGGTTTTCTTTCCTTCAAGGCCCTCTCAAGGTTTCTGACGGAGGGCTGGAAGAAAAAAGCAAAGGGGCTCCGGGGATGTGTGCGAGCTCGCCCTCCGAGAGAAGCCTCACCAGGGTGAGATCAGTCACTGCGGGCCCCGTGACCCCGCTCACCCCCGATCCTCCTGGCCAGGGCCAAAATCACTAATGGATTTCAGATACATTACAAAAAATCAATCGCAAAGTTCAAATGTGGTCAGAAACGTTTTAATGCGGCCGATTATGATAGAAATCAGTACGTTTATCCACCATGAAGTTAGAACAACAAATTTATGAGGAGCGGAATAAATTCAGTCATGGTTAAAGGAGCACTACGTAGTTTTGGGTCACCGACCGAAACAAAACAAAGCAAAATAAACAAACTCTCTTTGTTTTAATGACTGAATAAACCAAATAAACAAAGTCACCTTAAGAGGACAGCATTGTTACATACTGTTTAACTTTGTTTTTATTTGGCGGACCCTGCCACCTTTCCAGCTTCAGGCAATGTTATTTTTCTCTGGGAACAGCTTGTTTATTTAGTTATGGTAACAAATAAGTGTGTATTATTACATCATTGATATTGTAAAAGTTAAAATTCTCGGTTTCAGTTTGTCCACAGACAGTCCTTTTCACCTTCTACATGTGCAAAATATGAAAAATAAAACATTTATATTTATTATCAGTTTTGCCTTTCAAAAAACAAAATGAAGGAATCCGGAAAGATTTTTTGGAAAAAAAAAAACGACGTTACCTGCAGCCGAGATGTTATCGAAGTACCAGCGGCAGTGTTATGTGCTACAAAATGGAATGCTAAATAATCATTTAGAAGTCAAAAGAAAACTATTACTACTGCGAGGTAAAGTTAAACCCCCCGAGGACGAATGGGAGCTCTCAGAGAAAGGCTGATACTGATGACTGTGTGGATAGAGGGAGAAAGAAAGCAAAGAAACACAGGCAGGATGAAAGGGTGTGTTGGTCCCTTGTGATGTGGCTGCAGACGTAGCGGGTCCCAGCGTCAGCCTGGCCCAGCGTCGGATTTCCCTATGCCGGAAGTGGCGCGTTTCCCCTGGCGACAAGCTCTTCCTGCAAAATAAAGAAATCATTAGGAAGATGACAGCTGGGCCGGCCGGCAGAAAGCCCAGGGGGCCCGGCCTCAGAGAGCTGCCACCCAGCATTAGCTAGCTGCGCTTTGCTTCACCATCACCTCTTCCAGAGGGTAAACAACGCCGCAGCGACGCGCCTCTCAGAGAGATCACCACTCACTTTGTCACACTCCATCTCGCATCTAATTTTTCTTTTTCTATCTCCGATCTGCTTATCTGACACTTTGGCTCTCACTCGCACACAACTCCTTACGGTCCCAGAGGATGATGGGTGGAGGAACAATGCGAGAGGTCGGCCAACAAACTGAAAAACTGTTCTGACATGTGAACCCCAAATCATGCGTAGTGAGTCCGGGGCTGAAGGGTCCGGGCTCTGGCGCTGACCCCTGGCAATCACGGCGTGTGGCAGCCACACTGGGGCCTCCGCAGCGCGGCCTTCTGGGAGCGCGCCGCGCCGCATTCCAGCCTGAAGTCCTCCGCAAGCATTTCCTCCACAAGCCATCGCTTACTTCTGTCTGCCAGGCACACGTAGCCAGAGAGCCAGAAGACTTAAGGCTGCATTAAGAGAGCTCTCCCGAAAACCATCAGTACTTGACCTCAGCTGAAATGATTACACTGTAAGGAAGATATTCTGAAGTTGATCCCAAAAGATAGTCTCATCTTGTGCTTAAGGGCCTATGGAGGATGAATGGATGCTGCCCTTGGAGCAAATGATGCTGTTCTTGCATTTAGTTGCTTATTATTTCAAGAGACGGCTGAATCGTTCAGAAACCTCATTGACTTCTTTAATTTTTAATTTCATTTGGTACCAAACACAGAATGATAAATATATTAGAAAAATGAGTCCACATTATTGAAAGTTCACTATCTTAGGAGAAAGAGAATAAAAAGAAAAATAGACACTACTCTCAGATTCTTGCAATGTGAACCTAGAGCTAGGAGAAGTATAGCTCAGTTTAGCTTAGCCTAGCTTATCTTAGCATAAAGAGTGAAATAAGAGTAAAAAAGCAGCCTGGGTCTTGAGCTCTAAACAATCAGTGTTTAGGCACCTAAAAACTAAAGGAAGTCAAGTATTAACGTACATAACTGCCAATAAAACCAACAATTTTACACTTATTACACATATTTTTTTACAGATTAAAAGACAGAAAATAAGAGGAAGTGTGGAGTTAAGCACCAAACTCAAACTGAAAAACACACCCAAGATTGTAATCAGTCTGATAAATGATAATAATGAGAATAAACCATTCCATCAATGTCAATCAAGTTATTGTTCCAGCTTCTTCCCTTTGGATGGCACTACAGCCTGTACACTGAAACAACAAAACACAGGAACACTTTACTCCCACAGGCTATCACTGCGATGCACAGTTAAAGGGTAAGTCTGCCAATTTTAGATAATCAATTTAGTTAACAGGTTTTGGGGAGTACTACTGCATAGGTGAAAAAAGTACTGAGACCTGTAAACATACTTTAAGGTGGAAAATTGTTGTAGTTTAAATCAGTCATACAATGTCAATAGTCCACCAGAACATCCACTTGCTTCCATTTTAGCTTATACGTTTACATTGTTTAATCACAGAGTGTATATTTTCGAAATTCTGTCTGTCAAAACAGTGACACCAAAAGTCTGATGATGTTGTGAAGCAGTGTGGGATCATGGGAGTTCTTATCTTCATTGTTCCCAAACCTCTGAAAATCCATCCGACTCAGGCTGAAACCAGGCTCACAGACGAGGTCGTACATTAAAGTTTTATCCACGTAACGCGCAGCCACGTTCTGGTGTATACGATCAAATGGAACACACCTTTACCTGGAATACATTCCTGGAAACATTTGGGACAGTGTAAGTACACAACTCAACAAAATATATAACAAAAGTGTAGTCCTTTTTTGGGACATTTTACTGTGGAAATGTTACGTACTATATCTTTAAATGCACCGTTTTTTTACACAGCAGGTATTTACAGTTAATGTAAACAAAACATAATCATCCAATCCATGTGTCGTAAATATGCAGTCATCTGTATTAATTGTATTGTTGGGAGCTCAGAGTACACTTGACTTGTATGTAGAGTTTTTATTTATGTTTCTCTGTTGTTTATCAGTGCTGCCGTTTATTATAAATTTATTATGAATTTATGTACATTTCTTACTATTTTACATCTTTGTTTGTTCAGCTTTGCTCTATTTGTACGTGTGTGTGTGTGTGTGTGTGTGTGTGTGTGTGCGCACTGGGAGCGGGGGTGATGATCAAAACATGACACAGCCTCACAGACACCTCCAGGTGCCGCGACTCCGTTGCCGTGGCGATTAGGCCTGACATGGGTTAACACCTGCTAGCGCTCACTCATGGAGATTAATGTGGCCGCTCAAACAGGACACACACACATGCACAAGACACAAACACAGGCGCACACCCACACTGGACCCCTGTCCCCTCTAATGGGGACTGATAAAAGACAGGCTCCATCTCTCGCAAACAGGGCTGACTCACGGGCAGCTCTCGGTCAGCTCCCCCTGCAACCATTTCCACATGCTGCTGCATTTAGACATACGGGCCCATGACTAGGAAGCAGGACGCACTTTCTCTGGACTCACTCTTCACCGCGGCACTGTGGCAGAAGGCTGGCGGCTGCATTTTCTCGCCTGAGATTAAGTTACAAAAACTCATGTCAGCAGGTCACCGAGGCCGACAGGTAGACAGATGTTGGCCGCTCTTTACTGTCTCTCCCGCAGATGTTTTAAGCAAGCCGCACACATAAAAGATACAAACGTCAATCTATAGGAGAGAGGCCGACTGACAGGTAAAGACATCCTGAATGAAGCAGGATGAGCAGGCTGAATCTAAACTGCTTTGAGGCTGTTGACACACTGGGGCTCATTTCCCTCATTTCCATGGCCGACGTCTGAGCCAGAGGCCAGCGTGGCCGAGGCTCGGGCTTATTTACACACACAAATGAGGCAGAAGTCGCCCAGATGGGCAGAATGCCAGGATCTGCGTCTGACAGTGTCATTCAGTTGAATACTCGATAGACTAGATAGCTTGGATTTTATTTGTTCAACTATTTTTTTCTGCCCTTTTTACATGGAACAGAAATGACACTTTCTCAATTCTTTTTTTCCAGAAACGTCTCAGACAGATGGGAAAAAAACAACCTCTTTCCAGAGACAGCGTCCCTGTTACTCTGGATAGTCCACAGACCTTTGCTGTCAACAGATTTAAAGGGACTATTTCTTCCAAAGACGTTTAAAAAAAAATAAAAAAAAATAGGATAAGGTCTGTGGATCATCCAGAGTAACTTTGAAAAAGGCATTTTTCCAAAGCTTTGTAGCCTGGTTAATAGCACTGCTCCAGGGATGGCAATGTCAGCTTGTCCAAAACTAATGACGTCTCCCACTAATTAGATCTAATAAGCATCACACACTGCAAAATGAGAGCATGCTAACATTCTCACTGTGAGGGGACAAATGTGAACATCATTGACATAACTCATATTTGTTACGATGTCACGATGACTGCAATATACTGACAACCACCACTGTGTGGTCGTCACTGTATGCCCCATTACGGTTTGCTGCTCTTTGTTTTTTATTTGACATCGAGACATCAGAGCGAGGAAGATGTGGGTGCATGACATGATCCTTAGGGAGACTAAAAGAGTACCAGAGTGAACACAAATGAAGGTTCTGTGTCGCTGCTTTAAATTCCTTTTTTTTTTTCTTCTTTTAATGTCGCGAGCACCACAGAACAAACTCTACCCATCTTGATTGTGTTTGGGTGGTGGCAGAAATCTCAAACTCTGCGCACATACAACCGTAACCATCTCAGGTCAGTCAGAGCACAAAGATTTTCTGTCACTTGGATGAACCTTTTCACTTGTACTGCCAGCCCTTTCAAATAACACTGATTGAATACTGTTGCCCTTTCATTCAAAAGTGCACCTCCGACCCCACAAGTGGTTTTCATTGGGCCGCGCAGCCCGGAGCGGCTCCTAACCTCCATGCCGGCATGTGTCCCAGAGCACTGACTGTAAAATCCATTTGGGACACTAAGCCCTTAATGATGAGGGGATGCTGAGGTAAGGCAGGTACCCTGACTTCCCTCCTAAACGCTGATGGTTTTTGGACAACTCTAACTCCCCTGGACTCGGGTGTCCATCTGGGCCAAATCACTCACATGGTACTGTTTATTTGGCCTGTTAGAGACTCGGGGATAATCGGACCCCCCTGGTTTTTTTTTTTCCTTCTTTTTCCCCTGGTCCTAATAGCAATTGATATGCGCTATTAGAGGGTATTCGCTGTGTAGTTTGTGCTCACATGAAAGCGGTGGTCTGTTTACAGAATTCTAAATGATTGGGATTTGGAAAGCATTGTCATCACGGTTAAGACCAGGGAAAGGATACAAGGCACTTAATAACAATGAAGAGCCGTGGGCACGCTTCACTGACGGGGCAGAATGTTAGAGCGCCTAAAGATACACTGACATAACCATGAAACTGTGGACGGGCACGTTTTTTTTTTTGTTTTGTTTTGTTTTTTCTGTTGTTGCATTCGCTGGAGAAACGGAGGAAACAGATTTGAGTTCTGTAGTCGAACGCGCCTCATCAGCCAGAGTACTCTTGCTTTGCTCTGACACTCTTGTATGTTTCTTTAGGAAACCGATTTGAACTCAACATAATGTGAAAGACCTTCCAAAACCGCTCCGACCGTAGTTATAAAAACAAGCTCATTCTGGTTAAAACGGACAGTCATACTTCATTTTTGAGGAGGGTGCTTCCCATCAGCTGAATCAAACACTGTAGGAATGATAGTCATAATAACAGTGGGGGTTTTTTTTTGGTTTTTTTTCCATTTATAGTATGCCAACTGCCGCACTCTAACACAAGCAGCATGGAGGATCTCAGTCTGTTCGTGATTATCAACAATACGTCAGCTAGCGTTAAATCTGAGAGGAGCTGTTGTCGCAGCGCTGTCACGCTATGGGCTGCCACTATAATGCCACACAGCAACAATAAGGCCTTTGGGGTTTTTTGTGGAGCTGCCCAGTGGGGCACACACTTATTCCAATGTTTCTGAAGTTTTTTGTTTTTTGTTTTTTTTTTGTCATCTATTGATCAGCCCTGTCATTGTCATGTACATTTCACAAAGTAAAGGAGGAGGGAGGACAACAAAGCTCGGAGGTGTAAAAACAGCCTCTGGGCTTCTGGAGGCATTGTTTCGTGTCTCAATACAAAAAAGGGAGGAGTGAGAGGAGCTGAGGCTGGGAATCACCCTAAGGGGCGAGGGCGCTGGGGTGGAGGCACGCTAAGAAACAAAGTCCAGGTGACATCCAAGTGTCGGTGTCGCCCATTTAGGGGACGGAGCGGCCGTATCGGTGACGGAAAGCGCTGCGGGGCGTACGCTCCGTCAATGCTGGCGTGATCCTGACAGGGAGGAAAAGAGTCGAGGTTTTCTTAGGAGGACAATGTGTGTCTTACACAAGGCCCGACTTATTGTGCAGGTTAAATGTTGCCCTCTTTCACTCGGTGATGAATGTGTTTTTCCTCTGTAATTGGTCCTTGAAAAACAGCCATTAGGATTGGGACAAGTGGATTATTTTTCTCGTAAATTATGAATATATGAATGTCTGTGTCAGAGTCACCAGGCTTCTCCAGCAGAGCCACACTAACTCTGAACAACAGACCTTTGTTAAAGTTAACACACATGACAGTCTGCGGTCATGGAGACACCTAATGTAGTCGGAACCAACACAAAAGAGGTTTTGAGCACTTCACTTGGTGTTTATGTCGTGGACATGTTATTGCATTACAACGGTGCAAGATGGCGTCATAAAACTTTATAGTGCGCAGAGCAGAGAGATCAAAATGAAGGCTGAGCTGGAAGCTGGCTTTGGTTTGACCTGTGAGCACTGAATACTTGTGTAATGATGATATTAATGACTACTGAGTACTCGTGTTAAGATCTTATAACAACTGAGTATTTGTGTAATCATTTATTAATGATAAGTTCAACAGAGCCAAATTAAGGGAGCACCAAACTGGACACTCTCCGCACAAAGCACAGCCATATTTATTTTTAAAAAATCTAACGAGGAGAGATATCCTCTAACTTGGAGGAGACCCAGAGAGTGTTCACATATTTTAATTGGTAAGTCTCAGAACCTCCATGAAGAGTCACAGTCATGACTATGAAGAGGGATGCTACAGGTATTATGAGTCAGCAGCCACCTTGTGATGGAACCATACACGCAGCAGAAAACTGATTCAGGCCAGAGGAACTCCAGTTTTGCCTCCGTCTCTCTCAGGTGTGAGTCGTTTTTTTTTTTTTTGTTCTGAGATCCAGGCTGGGCCTCCGTCCAATCGCCCCGGTGGTCGGACGTTTTCCTATGACGAGGTCTGGTCTGGAGTAATGGATCTATTTAGCAGTAATATTCCTTAATGGAAACAGCCTAATTACGACCGCAAATAACCACATGCCTTCACAAAGGATTAAATGTACAATAGCAGAAAAAAGGCAGGTATACATTTTCCAAATTATGAAAAAAGTGAAATATGTGCCGTTCGTAGCAGGTTTTTAAAAAAAAATCTAAAAAACGTCTCGGAGCAAGAGAGAAAAATGCTTTGTCACTTTAGATTTCACAGCGCCAGCCTGAACCACAAGGCTGCTGGTTTGGATTTCAAAGCCCTCTACTTCGAGGGGGAAAACAAAAACAAATATTTGTTTTGTGGTTTATTGTGTTTTAATACGGCAGCAGACGAGACGCAAATTGAATGCAGAGAGAAGTAAGATGCAGACCGGGGGGAAAGGATCCGTCTCTCGCTCAGAGGAAGATTTGTGATTTTGATTACCGGCCCAGTTTGATCATTTGGGTTTTTAATCTTTTTGATCGTGTTACTCAGATACAGATTTCATAGGAAACGAGAGCTTTTGTTAAAGGCTTTGCTTGATTTAGCTCGTCCCGTCCTCTCAGCTTTAGTCTATATTCATCCACAAACTTTCTTTAGAGCCTCTCTGACTCGGAGGGTACAAAGCGAAACTATCTCTCCCAAACAAATAAGAGTATAAACCCCCGCCCTTGCTGTGTGGATCATCTCAAATAAGGCCCGAATAGAAATCCGGGGTTATTAATAGGGTCACAGTAAGTGGCAGGTATAGTGAAATGAGGCCGCCGGGGACTGCTGATTGTGAGTGAGGGCCTGTGATCATCACTCATCGCCAGCAGTTACACCCCTGTCGCTGCCGTCGTTTGGCCCCACTGGCTGCTAAAATTGAATCTCAAGTTGTGTCCTATTTTGGTTTGAGGAACAGGTGATGCTCTTGGCCCCCGGCATGTTCCCTCGCCTCCACACCACCCCCTTGGGGCTGTTAGCGAGTGCAATGACAACATAGTTTTTCCTAGAAAAGGAGCGGAGGCAAAGAGGGCCCTCCGCTCCGCAGCTCAGATCAATACCTGATTAGCCTCGTGGCACGCATGGTTTTGTTTAACATGGGAGAGGGAGACATTTTTTCCCATGAGCACCTCAATAAGAGGAGATTTGTCTCTGCTTTTGTTTGGTAAAATAAATCCGCGTTGGACAGCGAACAGTAATCAGCCCAGCACTGTTTAATTCGCTGTCAGCTTGCGTAGCGCAGAGCTGTCCGTCTCGCTTTGTTGGCCTCTGTTGACAAATGCTTGACTGACTTGAAAATATCCACTCAAATTAGGCAAATCCTTTGTTCCCCCCGCGCGCTCTGACGGAGAGTCGCGGGCTCAAGATGATGAAAGCATAAGTGCAAACGAGCGAGGGGATTGGATACTTCGTTAAAGAGGTCATTTTCCGGAATTGTAAAATGACATATTCCTCTGGTTTGTAAGAAGACAAACAGAGAGGATGTGTGTCATTGTCAGCAGCAGCACACCTGGACTCTCCTGCGCTCTGCACCTGCCCGTCTGCTCTCAGTGTAAACTTCTCCCAGCCCATTTACATGCCGGTCAAATCCTATTCAAATGGCTCCATCTAAACTCCCTCAACTGACTCGCGATTACACTTCAATTTGTATAAATTAGAAATAATCAAATTAATGCTGCAGGCTACGATCTCTAATTGTTTACACTGTCATAATGGAGCATTTTGTGTGTATTCGTTTCTTTCTAAACCCAGTTTTATTCCTCTCGGCCGTCTTGAATCTTGCTTCTGACAGCCGTAAACAAATACCTTTCCTGTTACTCACAGCAGGGGTGGGATTGGAAGAAATAATGCGGCACCGGCGTGACAAAACAGTTGTTATTAGCCTGGCGCAACTACCTAAAACTTTCCTACGCTCTCACAGTTATTTCTACCATGTGGGTGATTACGGGGGAGAGCAATAGATATGCACGGACAAATTATAGTCCAATCTGGGATGCTTAGGTTTGAATGCCGGCATGCTTAACTACAAAGACGATGACGGGGAAGAATCATGAATCATATAAGCGGAGGAGAGTGCGGAGCCAGAAGTTGAGCATGGATGGAGTATTGGTGCAGAGTTATACATTATGTATAACTATGAGAGTGAATTTAAAATGTTCCGCAGGATGCAAAGAAAATTACATCCCAGGGGAAGGTACCCCCGATGCTGTAACTTCATTTAAAGAAACAAGCCGTTTATATTAACCACAACGAAGACAAACTGGTACAGTCCTTTCTGTGAAAGTGATCACATCTTTATGGCTCCCGTCGCTGCTCTTTACAGATCTGTTTCCCAGAGGTATTTGATGGGGAGAGCCAAAGCGGGAGGAAGTGTGGGTCTGCAGCCCCCGTGTTAACAATGGCTCTCCTCAGACCCCCCGGCCCAGGCCCAGCCAGTCATGAAACACCATGGAGATGTTATTGACCTCAAGGTTAACTCTCCTCAGGTAAGCCTGGGAGATAATGGACAAAGAGCAGTTCTTTTACAGGTGGAGTGACACGGCATATCCGCGCCGCGCAGCTCCTCTCGCATTGACAGATTTTCTAATTCACTGCAGATTCCCATAAAACTGGGTGGCCAGGGCCAGCTCTGCCCAACAGAGGGCCCATTCATGCTGGGTGGGATGAGGGGGCCCGGCCAAATTAACCTGGATTAATTTAAAAGAGCAAAGGGGTCCTTACATCCGAATAAAATGAAGATCAATAAATTAAATGTCCGGGTCAGGATGTCAAGTTGCAGCGATGATCGACTGACACACAGAAAGCTTACGCTCCTTGGCTGAGAGCGGGAAGAAAAAAAAAAAAAAAAAAGAACGGGGCGAGAGATCCTTAATTACTTTATTCCAAAGGAAGAGAAGTGCTTCCATGCGTCTCTCTTTACATGCTAGAGTTGCGCTCCTATAAACACACTCACGTCAGAAAAGAATGCTCATTACTTCTCTCATTTGGCCGCGGGATTAGTTGCTGCAACAGAAAGAGTCATCAAAGAAAACCACTCGGAGAATTTTAAACTTGTTTGTTTTCCCCAGTAAGAATTATTGTTTAATGTGTGATTTATGTCTCTCAGGATTTTCCAGTAACTTCTGTTTTTTTTCTCCTCCATTTTTATGGCGAGATTGTTTTCTTCTAACGTGCAGCTGAGTTGGGGAGTAACAAAGCACAAATACTTGTACTAACTAACAACAACTTTTGACTTTTACTACCTACATTTTAACACAAATATCTGCACTTTTTAATGCATTTGGGGGGAATTATCAAATACTTTTCATTTTGCGTTATTGCACACCGCTTTCCCAACATCACAAGACTAATCTCGACCAATAGCAGATGCAGCAAAGGAGGAAATGACATAAAAGACAAAACAAGATGGAAGCAGACAGAGAAGCAGACTTAAATGGGAAGATAAAGACAGCGACATGGCTAAAACTAAACCGAGCAACATTTACTCTGAGTACATTTCAGAGCCTGTACTTTCTGACTTCTACTCAAGTTGAAAAGTCTTTTTTAGTATCTGTATTTCCACTGAGTAAAGAATGGAAGTACCTCTGCACCACTTCTGCTGTACAGACAGGACATAAATGAAATTGTGCCCATAAAATGTATCAAATCTTCCACTTCTTCACCTTTTAACTCGTGTCATAAGGAACGTTAATTCGTCCAACTGACACTACGAAGTCGTCACTTCAAAATAAAAAGGTGTGCCGCAAAGAAAAAAAAAGTTGATCATGACCGCCGCAGTGGAGCAGCACGGACCTAAACCTGAACCACATCATGTCATTCACTACATGATCAATTATCCAGTGAGGGCAGCCTTGTAAGGAGGCCATCTCATCATGCAGCCATTAATATCTAAACAGTGTCTGCCTGGAGATGACATATAGGACAATGGAAAGAGGGCCAAAGAAATGAGCGAGTGGCCCAAGCCCAAGCTGTTAGCAGATTAAAGTGACTTAAAGATGCAGGGACCCGAATTCTCCATGACAGAAGCTAAGGCGGGTGGTACAGAGATTTCGGTAAGGTCATCTGAAGGGTTGTGTCTGCCTTTCTTTAATATGTTAGAGTACTGTAGGGTCACTAACAAATAATGTGTTAGAAATGTTTATTGATATTGATCTATGACACAGATATTTAACTTCAGTTTCAGTTTGTTTTTTAAGTTGTATTTTGGTTTTGGTGATGATGTTTTTAAGTGACCTTTTCACTGTTTTCACCCACCGATATATAACGACTTTTAATTTCACATGTAGAAAGTTAAGATCAAATGCAAAGAGATCATTTGCACGTTGGATGACAACGCAGAATCCAGCAACTGGAATCACACGTGGAGAGCAACGCTTGTCATGTGACAGCCCCCTGCCGAAGTTGTACGAGTCATAGGTACAATACCGACATTTCAACAATATATGTCATATCATGCTCACATGTTTATGAGCTGTCTTTGGCTGGCGACGGTGGTTGTTGTACGGCTAAGCGAGAAGGCTGCCAAGCCAGAAACCACTGGTCAAGGCAGCTCTTCAGCATTTGTCAGCGTGAAACCACTGGATGTTTTTAATGTGACAGAACTGCATGTTGTTAATGAGATGTTCTGACATTTGTGGTGACAAATCCAAGTTTATTTATAAGCTAAAACATGATTTTTCCTTGACCCTTCCTGAATGGTTTTCGGGTCTAAATCTAACCAGACCAAGAGCAGCATTAAGAAGACATAAGATTGAAAACTGAAAGAAATGTAAAGTTACGACATGTTGTGGTTTTTGCAAAAAAAAAAATGTATTGCCCACATTTATTCGGGCGATTGGGTTGCATGTGACGATTCATCAAGGAACAAAAACAGAAAAAGGGATTCCATTTCTCAAGTGATGCCTGCCCACAAATGGACCCTGCTTATGATCCATGTAGGCAGCCTCCAGCCTCGCTGCTAATCAAGCCTGTGCCCACTTGCTGCACTTTTTGGCCTTTCCCCAGAAAACACAACCCTCAAGTGGCCTTGCCCTCTTTATTCTCAAGTCTAGTCGGCTGATTAACCTAAATTAATCACCAACCAGTCATCCACCTTCTCAAGCTAACTGCATGTGATTTATTTAGTTATTTACTCATTTTCCCTTGTATTTTCTTTTTTAATCAGTGTAATTCATCCCACTTATTTTCAATTTTACCCAAATGACATTCTATTGCTATTATTAAACCTCGCTGCTACACCTTACCTCGCAACTAACACTTATCACAGCTGCTGGAGATAATACAGCTGCTCTTTGTTTAGTTGTGATTTTTTTACGCATTATGCACGTGATTGAAGTAAAGAAAAAAGGTTTGAGACTGTTAAAGGAAATTGGATTATTTAATTTTCCCCCATCCACTTGCAGCTTTATGATGGCCACGATGGTTTCCTAAATTAAATACCAAACCTGTCGCTAAGGCAGGCTTCACAAATATGCCAACAGGATACTTCCTCAGATTAGCAGGGCTGTTTACACAGTCCCCTGGTAATCTGGGCCACAGGGGACATACCTGTGCTGTGTCAGAGACAGAGCTAGAGTTACACAGTGGGACCAACCAGCCACAACGGCCCACACCAGAATACGATCCAGAGGGTCCAGCGGGACTGGCCTGGCTCCAGAGAGGTTGGCACTGGGTACAACTGGCCTCGTCTCCCTCAGCCAGACAAGGGGAGGAGCAGTTTGTGTGTGTGTGTGTGTGTGTGTGTGTGTGTGTGTGTGTGTGTGTGTGTGTGTGCGGCTGAGGGGTGTACCGGCTGCCACCTCTACATCCTTCCTTCCTGCTCTTGTTTTTTGAGGGGGGCATACTTTGGTAATCGGCTTGTCTACAGGTCCATAAGCAATACTGTTGGTACACACACACACACACACACACACACACACACACACATGCACCCACATAGAGGAAGCTTTCCGTCAGGTAAAAAAAAAACAAAAAAAACAAGGGCAACTGTGCCTTGTGCACCCGGACAATGACAGCACACAGAGAATACTGGTGTTATTGTGCGGTGAGGGGAGGGCAGTTTTAATGGAGCCTAAAGCTGATGGAAAGATAATCGGAGAGAGCAGCCCTGTTTGAACCGCACGGATTATAATCAGACGCACAACACACATACATAACTGTCTGCTAATGCATCCACACACTGTGAACAAAAAGAAAGAAAGGTGAGAGGACTCAAGGCAACTGTCTTAACTGAATTTTTGAGTTTTGAAATTAAGTTATTGAGTTAAGAAATAAACTCAATAGAGTTCTAAACTTGTGTTGAGATATTTAACTTTCTTCTTTGGTCTAAATCTGTATTCGAAAACTCATTAAAGTGAACAAATCGTCTTCAATTTTTGATATACAGAATTTTAAAACGCAGGAGGGTTCCCAGAATTTGTATCCAGTGGGCCGTGTCCCTGAAGGCAATCCAGGCACCCCAAACATCCAACAAATGCAATGACTTAGGACAGAAGGGTTAAAAAGCCTTTAGTGTAGTGGCACAAAATATCTTTGGCCTTATTCTGTAGTAGCAACAGCCAATGGGAGGCAATCATGACCCAGTTAATAACATGACAGGTGAAAAATTTGAAAAAAAATGATTAAAAAAAACAAACATGAGCCAATATTGTATAGAAATATATGTACATAATAGAAATTAGATTTCCATATATATAATTTTTTTTTTCATTATTCTTTAAGAGGAAAAATAAATGTTCTTAACACAAGTTTAAACATTGGTGAACCTTTATTTGAACCCCATGATCATTTTCCCTGCATCCTCCTGCTGCCTCTCCATATAAACAGATGTCAAATGAGGACAAAGGACGGGGATGAAGTGACAGACAAACATCATCTGTCTCCTTGACCAATCATAACAACACACACTCCACCCTGATATGTGTGTGTGCGTGTCGAGCTCTCCTTCACCACAGACCAGCACGGGTCTAGTTCAGGATTGTTTTACCTGTGTCCACCTGCCCATCAATCCATCCATCCCTGAACCAGGTGGGGTCTTTACATTCAGTTAAAATGTCCAAATAAGTGATAGTTTCATACATTCATAAGCAATAATAAGCAGACACTTGTGTCTACTTAAAGTTTATAATGAACATATGCAGCTGCATCTACTGCAGTTAAACGGTGATAAGAGAAGAGATGAGAGATACATAACAATGCTAATGACAGTGACAGTGATAATGATGCCATTACGATGCCCGTCCCTGCCTCCTCCCTCTCTCTAATGCAAAAAGCAGCTACGGCGGTGTGCTCGCAGAGGCAGGAGGATGATTCTGGAGTAAATCACTTGTGGAAAGGTGAAATGTGGCCAGCACGAGCCGGCCCTAATCCATGCCAGACATGTGCAGAACACCAGAGGAGCAGGTGCAAACAATTGAAGCAGCTGTCAGTGAGCTGCCGTGATCTCTTTTGATATCTTAATTGTTAGTCAATCCAAGAGCAATTTTGGCAACATTGCTGTCAGCCCCAGGACTCGCCCCTGCTCGGCTCCCATCTGTCAGGGGGCTCGGGCCGGGGCCATGGCGCTGCCGACCGAGGGCCCGTGTCTCTGGGATGTGTGTGTCCAGCCCATCCGGCATCTCTGAGGGAAATCGGGCCTGATTGCCGCCATTTCCGCTCACTTTGGTGGTTTGGGTCGGGGGTGCAGGCTAATGCTGATAATTGCCATGTTTCAGAACTACTGGAATTCGTCAGGCCTCCCACCCCAAACCCTGTCCGGCCCTGTCCCGGCCCCCTTGTCGGTGAAATGTTCCTAAACATTGTGATTAGCATAAGAGCAGAGTGTGTGTCAGGATAGATTCGGGTCCAGGATCTGACACTCACCAGATACCCCCGCTGCAGAGTCGTTAGGACAAGGGTGATCAGGAGCTGCGTGGCCTGACCTGCACTGATGTGAGACCAAGCAATCAGACGGTAAACAGCACCACAAAGAGAGCGCTGAGCTAATGCAGCGCTCTGCCAAAAGCAGCAAAATGTCTTTGAGTTTGACTCAATGTTCAAAAAACGAAAGCTGAGGAGTTCCTCACAGGCTCGCACACATTCACAGACAGCCGAGAGGCGTCATTATAAAGAGATAACTCACGGTGCAATGACAGTGAGTGACCTGCCTCTGCCCATTCAACAGGAGGTGAGGCCCGACTCCAGGCCCAGCCTGACCCTCTCACTGATTTATGTGGCCCCAGTAAGCCGGGTCTATTTGAGGGCCCAGCGAGGAATGAAAGTGTTAACAGCGAGTGTTGGGGAAGGTGGGCGCTGAGGGGAGAGTTATGAGTTTTCTCAGCTGAGCGACCAGCTTTGGGTTTCTGACATTGTTTTCATCCGGGAGGGAGGAGAGAGCAGGAGTAGTAAAAGGTGGTGGTGGTGGTGGTGTTGGTGGTGGAGGTGGTGGTGGCGGCAGAAGGGGGGAGAGGCAGGCAGAAGGATGGGGTGGGTTTGGGTTGGGGGGGAGGAAGGGGGGAGTCCGTGGAGCCCGCAGGCTTGAACTCCACAGCTGAACCAGTGACCCCGACCATCCATCAGTGCAGGGGTGTGACAAGGCAGGGGCAGGGGTATGTGACAGGAGGGGGGAGAGCTGGTGACGGGGGGGGACTGAACTGAGGGGCTATAATGGGCTTTGGGACATGGGAGGGGTGAGTCACAGAGCAGACAGGGGTGAGGAAAGCAAAGACCAGTGTACTGTAGAAGGACGGATGGGTGGCGGGTGTATGAAACAATGAAATAGATGTGAGTGTGACACAAAAGCTCATTAAAGAAAAGATGAAATTAAACATCTTCCAGAACTAAATACTTTTGAATTTGTTACCTGTCGTTATCAGTGTTGCTATAACACATTTAGGTCAGAAAAGTAAAAAGTTTAAGAGAGACTCCAAAGAAGGCGTTCTGTCTTTCGTTCTGTAACATCAAAAGAGGTAATATCCATTATATATAATATTATTTATATTTTAAATTTCCTACCCAAAAAAGTTCACGTTCTTTGGTACTTTGATACACCTTGGGTGAATTTAAAGTGACCAGACCTGTTCAATTAAACATGATTAATCAAGGATGAGCTGAAAGAGATTCATCATCGGGACACCAAAGTAATGGCTGCTAAAATTGGGGTCTTGCCGTTTCATGTGAATAATAAATTATAAATCAGTCATTTGCAGCAGTATTAGCCATTTCCGAGATTACTCAGTTATATACAAAAAAAAAAATCATGGTTTAAAAAAGTATAAACTTTTCTGACTGATTCCAAACTTTTGAATGACGTGTGGATTATAATTTGCCAACTCAATAAATCCACAAAAAAACAAACCTCTGCTCCATACAACAACTACGTTTTTGTGTCATACTGTTTCCACTTTGGTGAGTTTTAGTCAGAGCTCAAAGCCAAGTCGAACCCTCCCCCATAAAGGCTCATACTGCCAGCGTCTTTCAGCTGTTGCCCAAGACTCACTGTCACTTGTCTTTGCACAATGCATGGCCAATGGCTAGACTGGATCCCAGCATCCGTCCTCAGAGGGGCATTGGCCCTCGGCCAGACAGGCCTGAGCTGGGGGCCCCTGTCGCACTGAAAGACTAGAGCAACGCTAATGGTTAAGTCCGAATCGAGAAGGGGAGGTTCACTTTAATGTGATCCAGTTTGGAAGTCCATAACACATATTCCGGTTTCATTAGGGGCCAAAGATGGAGCCTTATGTCGACGGCATTAGCAGTTATAGGGGTGACTGTGTTTGTCTGCTTGACACTGTGTAAAAGAGGGTTAAGGCGCAGAGGATGAGGAGGGAGAAGAGGGGGAGATAGAGAAAGAGAGAGTTCGTGGCCCTCCCAGTTAGGTTATGGCACTGCAGCACGGACAAATCCATGAGCAAGCGAAACCACTGTTTTAAATAGCAGGTATCTGGTGTCAGCGTGCCCTGAGAGAGGCCCTCTCCATCAATATGTTCCTTTGCCCTTGTCTGCTCCTGATATCTTTATCTTGTCAGGACCTCTCCTGGATGTTCCACCTCAATGGCTTCCGTCTGCACTCGCCCCGTCCTGTGCAGATGGACCGCTGCTGGTCGCTCCGCTTTAGGCCCTTTAGGCCGGATGGGGCTAGAGCAGAGGGAGGGAGGGACTGAGGGAGGGGGAGTTAAGGTGCAGCGGGGCCCAGCTGAAGGCAGTCTTATGTCAACCTGTAGTCTACAGGGGCCTCATTACACAGACGCCAATGGAGAAGCTTTTAGAGGGTAATTAGACCATTACAGATAGCCGGGGGAATAAATGAGCGCTCCCTATATCCTCTGAATAAATGAGATGTTAAAATGTGCAGCTATTTTCTTTCTTTTTTTTTTTTTTTTTTCGATTAGCCATGCATTTTGGACTGTTCCTTTTTCTTAAAGGTACACACTGTAGTTTTGAAGGGAAGACATTTTAATCAGTAGAGAAAGATCATTGACTGATTTAAAAAAAAAAAAAAAAAAGTCTGATCAAACTAAATAAACAAACTCTCTGCTCTCGCATAAACTGAATAAACAGACTGACCTGTGTACTGGGGACCTTATTTTATAACGTGTTACCACACAAATTGATATTCCTGAGATGCGTTCTCTTCACTGGGAGAGTTTTGTGCATTTATAAAGCAAATGTGAGTGGATATCTGTGTGCGTGTGTGTGTGTGTGTGCGTGTGTGCATGTGTGTGTGTAGGTGTATCATATTTAAAAACAATTTAAAAAAGAAGAAATTAAAACTCAGATTTCCAATATATACAATACCAATAAGGTTCTTATACAAAGTAAATACTTATCTTTTTCTATAACTGAGCAAACAAGCTGTTTGCTGTTTGAAGCTAGAAAGGTGGCACGGTCCGCCACGTATAAACAAAGTATAAAACAGCATGAAACCGTGTTGTCCTTTAAGGTCAGTTTGTTTATCCAGTTTATTCAGGCATGAAAACGAAGAGAGTTTGCTAATTTTGTTTGTTTAGCATTAAAACTCTTCCGATGAAAATTCCCCCAAACTACACAGTGCAGCTTTAAACGCCACAGACATAAACAGCGTGCATATTTTACAGTCTGGTTTCTATCACAAATCCACTGTGCTGAAACTGACTGGACTCCAGTCTGGTGGCAGCAGGAAGCTTCCACTGTTCTTTCCTGTAATTTCGGGCTTACCCTGAGATGAAAATGGGAGCGGGGATTGTGGGAAATGACAGATGCGGCTCGGGAGGGCCATTGAAGAGGTCATATGTCATCACGGGGTCGCACACGCCCTTTGAGCAAGGGCTGGGGGGGGGCGGGATCCCACACTACCTGGAGAGATGAGGCCTGGGAAATGCAGCTAACCTGGACTCGACTGACTCCGCTCACCTGTCAGTCTGGCCATGATGAGTGTGCCCTGGATTTATCCGTCCATCTTACCACAGAACTGTTCCAGCAAAGTGTTTTTCTTCTACAAAACATTTTGCCTTTTCTAAGTACTTTCTGTATCATCCACACATAGTGGAAAACAAGCTCTTGTACTGTGGGTTTATCAGATATTACACCTATAAATCATTAAAACTATCAGTGCCATGTTCCTCCGTCTGGTGTGTCCTGCCAGCGTTAGAGTGTCTGAGACCGGCGCCTGCCCCATATTTCATCTTTCCTCCTCTCTCCCCTTCGGTTTTATTCTCTTCGCAGTGTGTGTGTGTGTGTGTGTGTGTGTGAGTGAGAGGAGCTCAAAAGCGAGTGTGTGTGATTTTTAATAGCCGTCGGTTACCTGCTCACATATGATACCCCTCCAGCCTGCCTGGGCAGATGGCTATTACTTTCCAGTTGTGAAAATCAAGCTTATACAAACACAGGCAAGACTGAGACGCGCTGGACCAAGTGTAGTATCCCTCTGATAGATAGTGTTAGTGCGTGTGTGTGTGTGCGTGTTTGTGTGTGTGTGTGTGTGATGTGATGAGGGCTGATTCTCTGGTGTCTGTCATGCGCAGCCTATCCTGTGGAAATCATTAAGTAGGAGCACTAGGCCGTCACTTCCTGGCAAAGCATGCAAGTGAGATGAAGAGCTTTATCACTTTCCAGGACAGGTGGGGACATTATTGAAGGCCGGACAGTATTGGTGTCAGAGCGGAATCAAAAGTGGAAAGGCATTTTTTTTTTCTTTGCTTTTGATTTTTTTGTGTGTGTGTGTGTGAAAGTTGTTTTTGAGTGTTTTTAATTTCTGCAAGTGTGTGAACATTCAGAATGTAAAGGTGCAGTATGTAATTTGGGGGGTTTTAATCAGAAGGAAAAGATCTTTTTATGCTTCCTATGCTTCAACAAACTAAATTTAAAAAACTCTCTTTGTGCTCTCGACTGAATAAACTGAATAAACAATCTGAAATTAAAGGACAACACAATTTCTAACTGTGCCACCTTCACAGCTTCTAACAGTGTTCTGGGGACCTTATTTTCCTCTGACAACAGCTTGTTTACTCACTTATGGATATGGAGTTTGTATTATTACCTCATTAATATCTAAAATATCATGAGTTTTATTCTCCAAAGTTACATAGTGCCCCTTTAAATCAAGCTTTCAGACACTTTTGAACCATTTCAAATACCATTAAAATGTGCCAGCTTAGTATTTCAAATTTACTACCATTGTTGCAAGCACTAAAATCAAATATCTTAAACTATACAACTTGTATAGCTTTGATTTGTAGATGTGCAACAGCGATCTGTAATTTTCCACTTTCATTAATCGTGGCCACTTCATTTTAGGTATGAAACCTGAACGTCCTGCTGTCTTGAAACTCAATAGTCCTTTTAGTGTCAAGGTTGGCCCTGTCCTGCTGCCTCTCTCATGGAATCTGCCGTCATGTGACTTGCCCCCACTGTCCCAAACCGCCGGGGTTATTGATCACCTCGCTGCTGTGAGTGAGACGTTTACTGTAGCCCATACCGCTGCACACCGGAGAGCCACGCACGGATCACTTCTTTTCTGTACAGTCAATCGATAGATAATATTGTGGTAAATTATTCAGCCTCTTTCGACATGTCCACAATGTCATGTTTGTACAATAATAATAATAATAATAATAATAATAATAATAATAATAATAATAATATTCTCGTAATTAAAGTAGCTAACATCCTGAATATTTACATATCATATCACCAAACTAAATGTTGTCATGAATTATATTAACGCAATAACTGCTTTAGTTTACTTTTGCTCTAATTAATAGGTGAGTCAAAATTAAACAGAATATAGGATTAATAAAAGAAAAAGACGTTTATGTAATTATGTAACTTTTTTCATATTTACAGCTCAACCTTTTTTATATTACACAATCCTAATTTCAGCAACAAGAATTATAAACCTTTTGTCAACCTTTTACTTTATATTATAGTGTCACAATAATTGGCTACTGTGTAGTAATTACTAACATTAACTATGCTGATAACAATTTACTATTTTTAAGTATTATTATTTTAAGTATATAAGTATTTCTATGTATTCTCAAGAAGCTAACAGTATTATTACATTCCTGCAAGAGAAAGTTTAATTTTCCAGTTTGATTTGATAATTTAATTGTCCATACATGTCCATTATTTCTGCTGTCTTCTTTGCACTGTATAGATCATGAATTATACATTTCTGTATTTCTGCTCTTGAGACTTTAAAAACAATGTATGTCAATTATTTCCACATTGAAAACCTGATCTTGAGGGTTATTTCCTTAAAGCAGTTCTTACACTAAAAGGTATTCATTAAGAACTTCATTAGCCAAAGGACAGTGTGCTGCCGGGCTCATTAGTGCAGAGTGGTGATGAAGGTAATGAGGTGGGATCAGGTGTCGCTCTGACCGCTGGCCCCTGCAGCCCTCAGACGGGGGCAGACAGTGACTGGAAGCCCTGGAAGGCCGAAGCCCCTAAGCTCATCGGTGGACAGCACTTCCATGTACATATACCGCCATCTACTGGCCACGTATCAGCCAGTTATTAGCAGCCTCTCACGGAACTTTATAGAACATCAGCGCAGAGTAACAATCAACCAGAAGGGTTTTTTAGGCGGTGACAGTTTCTGATTATGTTCATCTTGCAGCCGTCAGCACCTCCAGCACAATAACATATTCACTGCATATGAGGGAAGGACACTAAAATCTAACACAGCAAAACTGTGAGACTAGACGTACTTTGATCATTATTTGTAGCCAGTGTTGTAAAAAAAAAATACCCAAAAGTCATATTTGTTAAAAGCAAAGAGATGGTGTTAAAATATTACTGAAGTTTCTGGCAATATAGTAAGTATCAGAAGTAAAAGTCAAAGTAAATTATATATTTGTATGTGTGTATGTACTGTTCTCAAGAACAATTTTGCACATAGTTTACTTAAGTATTTCCATTTTATGTTTACTCACTACTTTTTCTTGATAACTCAAGCTACTAGTCACTCTGCAGACTGCATGCTACATCGGGGTAAGAGAGGCACATTCTTAAATGCTATTGGTAGAAGGATGAAAAAAACACTGATACATTATTAACATGCATGTACCATTTACTTTTATTTTACTATTATTATTACACAAGTACATCTATTGCCAAAAGGTTACATAAAAGTACATTTAATATCTGACTCTTCAAACTTTTAGTCAAGTACCAAATTAGCAATTTTACTTGATATTGTTACTTTTATTCAATCATGACTTCTGGGTCATATGTACAACACTGTGCACGCTACCTGGCCAAGTGTTTAAATAATCAGACTGTGTTGTTTTGGCTCTGATGCAGTTTGTAATCTGCAAAGTAACTTGTACCTAAGCAATCAAATAAATGTAGAGAGTGAAAGATACAATACTAACCTCCAAAAAGTAAAGAAGTAAAAAGGAAATATTTTGTGTTGCTCTTCTGAAACATACTACCATTGAGGACAATCAGCATTATCTTAAAATGTATACGTAGAAATTTTACAATATGGCATTATAAGAACTAATGAAATGTTACATATGCTGGAAATTCATATAATAGAGATATCATAACTCTCCTTATTGGTCCCTAAGCATTGTTCAGGTGACAAAAGTGTCATTAGTCTTAAATCTGCATTTTGTTTTTTTTAACAGGAAACAACAGGGGTAGGTAATCTCTTACCTTGTCATAATGAATCAGAACAGATTCCATTTAGAGCTGTCTGGTGGACCATATTCTCAGAAAAAGTACCTTTATGTTCTCTGCGTCGACCCCCGTACGTCACCCTGTGGGCCAAAAAAGTAGGAAAGGACTTTATAAGTGACATACTGTACACAAGCCAAAAATTCTGAACAGAGCTTCTATAATAATTCTGTGTGTGTGTACGTGTGTGTGTGTGTGTGTGTGTGCGCGCACTTGTGTGGGGAAAGTCCCATGTGTGCCTGCCTGAACTCAGAGTCCTCTCCGGGTGTATACGGTTGAGCCCGGCCCCGGACAGGACCCTCGGGTGGCGTAAAGTACACTTTTGCTTCGCACGGTTCATAAAATGATCAATAATAATCATAAGTCAAAGTTAGAGCTCCTATCACAGAATAATTTGTTAATATTGGGACACTGGGGAGTGTTTGTTCGAGATCCCTATTGACTTTTTAAAGAAAAGGCCATTCAGTCATTGCACGTTCCCTGAACTTCACACAAACTCACACAAATTTCAGCTCGAGTGAAACCTTTGCATCATTACCCTTACTCTGCTGGTCAGCTTTCACTCAGCATCACCCCTGACCGCACTCCTATATCGGAAACCTTCATAAACTTTCCACATATTCCTCCAACAACACAAACTCTCAAACATCCTTGGCACAAGTCAAAGTCTGCGATCCTTCTGGCAGCGGCAGCAGAATACAAAATAAACTGCCTCTAATTGTGATGCTGTGACCATCTTCCCCCCCGACAGTTATTTAGCTTGGCTGCTGCCTGGGGCTTTGTGGTTTCAACCAGAATAGTCAGTGTGAGAGGGAGAGCACATTATTATTCCTGCTGCCCGCTACGCTGCACATGCTAATAAGGGAGAACCACTGGGATCTCTTTTTTTTTTTTTCTAAATGGGGGAGACGGTGATGTCATCAGTGGGCTTTATCAGAGTTGGGATCTGAGGGGGGTGTAGTTTCCTCTGGTAGAGACTCTGGGGCCCAGGAGTGAACCCGTAGGTTTGCCAGGGAGCCTGTTTAAGGAGATTACTCAGTCACCACACCTTTGTTGCATTATGGGCCGGAGTGAAAGGCCATGCACTGTGAACACCCCAGTGAGACGGCAGACTGACAGCTTTTTGACACCAAAATTCGACAAGGACAGACATCAGAATTCATTTGAGCCCAGTTCTGTATTCCCATCATCTAGGATGGAGGAAGATTATACCTTTTTAGGCAAGACTTGCCTTGATGGAAAATGCTTGCATACGATAGGACTTTGTTAACCATCTGAAGTCTGGCTGATTTTCTATCAATCACCAAATGTTTGATCATGCACAATATGGAAACGTTAGCGCAATATTATACAGCATTAGCTGTTCATGGCAGGCTCTTGAAATCTGATAAAGACTCATACAGTACATTGGTGGTGGTCTCATACAATAGGCTTTATGTTACCTGATCCAATCTGCTTGAGAAAAACCTACAAAATGAGAAAGACACACTTTGAAAAAGTCATTTTGGAAATAATTGTGATCCCACAATTGTATTAAGTAATTTCCCCGTTGTCTGGTAAAGAGATGGTTAAACTTCTCAGTTACACTCGGCATTCGCAATATTTCAGAGGTATGAAGTGACGTCTAAATCATTGGGTTATCACAGGTCCCATCTAATGAGTGGCGGCTAAACACAGTAGCTTGTACATAATTTTAACTTTCTGTTAATGCCTTATTTCTGTGAAAACAGCATTTGAAATGCGTAGTCACAAAAGTTATACACTCTAACAAAGTCAACTAGACAGCTAAAGCAAGAGAGCTGGGATCAAGCTAGCAAGACAGTAGCCACACTGAGCTAGCCTGAAACTTAATTTATATAGTGATTTTTAAATATTGATTTGTCAGCTATCTGTAAATGAAAGCAAAGTCTTTGTTAATTAATTTAGTTATTGCACCTAAAAAAAAGAGGCAGTCACTAAATCCCATTGAGTAGAGCGAAAAAAAAAAGTGCTTTAGTCCTGCTAACGCTAACTATGCTACGTTATTATGGATCCCAGGGTTTTACTCACAGGACTCGCCCTACTCCACCTCTGATTGGTAACCTTCGTTGGTTGTGTCTTTTCACTTGACCCGAACTGCTAACTCATAATATTTCCCCCGTCTGTTTTTCCTGTGGCAACCCGTTAACAGCAGACAACCGACTGCAACTAAAAGAAAAAAGTTATGGTTGCATTTTTACGTGGTCTTTATAGGGTATATGGTGCGATGTTTGGCTTAAGATTAAGCTATTGTTATGCATCTAATCAGACAAAAACTTGAAAACACTTCCCTCTCAGCTTCACCACATTAAGGACAAAACCCGGGGTAAACTTTATCCTTATTTCCCATGGCAGTCGAGGAGTGTAGTGACAGTCTGAGACTCCCCGTGGGTGGGGGAGTTCCACAATGTATTCCAGCCACACAGAGCCTGATTTTATTGCCCTGATAAAATGTCCTCCGGGGTAATCGTGACAGGCAGTTGCCCCTTTTCATGCCCACACTGCAACGGCGCTGCAAGAGACCGGAGAGAAAAATCACACATCCCATTTCTCACACCGGCTTGTCCCTCTTACTCCGGCCCAAAATGCGTTTTATGGACATTTCCCCCCCGTTTGCTGCAGATGGGTTAAATATTACATCAAAGCGTCTTTAATGTTTCACAGTACCTCTCACATTTCTCCTCAGTATCGAGTTCAAAACTGGTGCAGCCTGCATTTTTACAGTAGATTTAATGGATCAATGTCCATAATCACATTAGCACTGGCTTAACATATAACAAATTTCACCGTACCGGCATCAAAGACCTGAACTCTTGTTATAATCAGGCATAGCATCTTTTTCCTTCCACTCAAGATCTATGGGCCTTCTGATACTGGGAGAAACAGAAAAATTGTCAAGGGGGTGATAAGCTGCAGTGCGCGCTAGCTGTATGTGAGAAAAACATTTGTCCCCCATAGTCACAGATGCTTTGAGCACCCCCTCAGTGTTTTCATGGCTCTCGCTGATAATCCTCTCCTTCTGCGGCTCTTATCAAAATACTGCTCGGCACACAATCGTTGGCGAAGTAATAAAAACTAATAAAAAATTGTACAACTTCTAAACAACAAAAACTTTTATTCTTCAAGGCAGAGGGCAGTGGAAGGCGGGCCGACTGAGAGACACAATTTCTTTTAGTCAAAGAAAAAGAAAGCATGATGTATGATGTCCGAGTGAAATAAATACCCCGACAGTCTTCACTCGGCACTTCCTGCACGAGGCCAAGAGGCCATCAATGAATAATACAGATTAGCACAAAATTCAAACAGACAAACTGCAGACAAACTAGAATTGATGGCTTCCATTGAGCCACTCAGGGAACGGGCCATGACGCAACCGGAAAAACATGTCGGGTTCCCCCGGCCAGGTTAATCAAGACAAGCTTCCCCTGCAAAACAGTATATGTGTGTATACATGTGCGTGTTTGAACCCATTTCTCATTCATAATATGCAATCTTATTTTCCGGCTGATTGTATTTGCCATACATACACAGGCCGTATGCATGAGGTCTTTGCCCATAGTCCTCTAGCATAAATAAACAGGAACACTCCATAATCCATCATCCCGCGTGCTGTGGGAGCGTGCCCAACACAAACACGGCTTCTGTTTTCTATCTGTGTGAGAGGGACTGTGTGTGAGGGCTGGGATGGGTAGCACTATTATGTTAGTGCTCAGCCCATGACTGTGTAACATAAACCGCCTGCACTAAATGAGGATTATACAAATGAGCTTCCTCTTTGCTCTTTGTTTCTGTGTCACACTGTCTGGACACGACGCAGAGTAGACAGACCAATTAGTTTAATTCTTTTTGGAAGCCCTTTTAAGATGACTCCCATCAGCGGCTGATGATATGTTAAGATGGCATATTGGAATTAAACCAGTTTAGTCGTGAAGAACTGTGTATGAATTACATTGGCCAATATAATGATCCTCTACAGCATGTCAAACAACCAGTGTACTTAAACAGAGTGGTAAGTCCCGAGCTGAAGCCTGGCTGGGAAAATCTGGAAGCAGGAGGTGATTAACTACTGCACTTTCCTTCCTCAACAAGTATCGTTAAATTCCCAAAGAGCACTAAACACCGACGGCTCCGATGGAGCTGCACTGAGGACAACAGTGAGGGGTGGTTGTTCCAGGCAGCTTCCAGGTGCGAGTGGTCTCAGCTGACATTCAAGGATAATAAAAAAAATTGTCGAACGTTTAATAGAATAAACAGAGGTACAGCTATGTGGCCTAAACTGTTTTTAGGGAAACTTTGCTTGTCTACATATTGGCTTGTTATCTTCAGCTATCAAACTGTAGCTCGTCTATCAATTACCCAGTAAAGTGTAGCAAGTAAACTTCTTAGCAATAGTCAGCTACTTAGCTTGTACAGTCCAGGCAGTAAACTGTTAGCTAGTAGATGAAACGAATTTGCTTGTAAACCAATTACCTTGTTAACCACCATCTGAACTAGGCTTTTAGAGAGTAAACTGCAACTTGTTGACTGTAGCTTGTAAGCAAATTAGCTGAGTAAACTTTACCTAGTAAACTTATTAGTTGCTGAACTAGCCTAACTGGCTCATGAATGGATTAGCTTAGGCTTTATCGAGAACACTAGGATAAAAATACATCTTCTTATGTTCAAAACCTTTGCAAAACTGATCCACTGTTCGCTGTGGTGAGAGCTAATTAGCAGTATGCAGTAAGTATGCTAATATGCTATAGCTAAAAGGGAGGACGTGGTAAATTTTATCGCAACTTCATTGGAATCATGCGAGCACACTGACCGGAGTATTTAGATGGAAGTTCCACCTTATTTACATGGAGCTTCACAAAGCAACTAGCATGACTGTAGACTGTGTCTTTCTGTTACTGTCTTTCTACTGTATGATGTGGTGCAGGCCTTTTTGTACATTCGTTGAGTCAGAATAAGAATAACTGAATGGGCGAAACAGTCTGTCGCTCCCAGTCTGACACTCCGCGGGACTCCCTGACACTCCAATCTCAATAGTTCCCAGACGTTAGCTGCAAATGCTAGCTGCCCAGTAGAGTTGCAGCCAAATAGGCCATTTGGGATGCTCTTTTAAAAGGTAAGACCATAAATCAGTCAAGTTATGTATTATTCTCACATCTAGATCAAATTATCATTAGTCTCTTTAAATCACTTGACAATCAAACATTTTGGATATCCGTCGTTACAACTGGTCTCTACTCTCTGGTTCTGGTTGCGACAGTTCGGTTTTGGCATAAGGAGTGAGATTGGTTAGTGTAATCAGCCAGATGGAAGCAGTGATGGGCGGGTCATGCCTTCACCCCCCTGAGAACATGTTGCATGCTGGATGGTGATTGCGCTTAAGTACTAGTGCCAGTGTGTGGTGTTAATAGGACCTACAGGAATTATTAATACTTGACATGATACCTTTCAAAATAAAGGAGGAAATACATTTTCATCATAGGGTCCTTTAAAGCCCCAGAGATTAAGCTACATCCTTTGTAAGGCTAATTCTCTGTAGTATATGAGTGGTTACTGAAGGTAATTGGTGCCTTATGTCAGATATATAGTAACAACTGACCTCATGCGCAATGTTTTCTGCTTAAACCTAGATTGACTTCGTTGTTGCAGGTCTTGTCATACAACACCATCAGATGCTCCGGAGCACAAATTCAAAAGGTAACAATGGTCGGGCCATTGTACCCAGCATAATGCACTTCACAATATCCTCATTCATTGCATGGGGACTTTATTTACAGAACCCTCCGGGTAACGCAATGCCATGCTCTGATCACACACCACCAGCCCACTGCATGTAATTATCCTCAGCCAGCTCTCCAATCTGTCACTGCCCAAACTCATTTGTAAGTGTGCATGTACAGTGATTAAAGAAACTTCTGTGCCATTGTGGGAAAAAACGGGGTTGGGGGGGGGGGGGGGGCGCTTCTATCGCTCTCCTCCTGCCTTCCTCCACATTCGGGGAATTCTCCAAGAATGAGGCGAAGCTGCCTTGTCACAACGAGCCAGGCAGACGTGTACAGATCGCCAACATGGCTAATGCATCTGCGGCACTGGAGCAGCAGTCGAGTCATAATAATTAAAGACATACAACATCTCAGGACTTCATTAATCATGGTTTATATGGACTTTGAAGCCCTAATGAAAAACAGCCTGCCTCTCTGGGTTTATTGTGTCTGTACAAATTGTGGGGATGGCGAACGCCAGGAATGCCCCCCTCCTGACCGGCTGTGCAGGATGTGGTGATGGAAAACAAAAAGATAAGATTTGGTGAAAAGCTAGTGATGGTTACGGAGAGGTCAGCGGTCAAGGCTGTTTATGTAGACGCTGAGCGCCATACAGTCAGACAAAAGTGGAGCCGCTGACAGCGACGGCTGTGTTTGCACGTTTGTCCTCTTCAGTGGTCAACGTCTGGCACAACACTTTATGTCCTAGTCCTCGCAAAATCAAGGCCTGTGGTGCTCTGGAGATTCACGCACTGTCGCATGTCATCATCCTTGATTTGCTATTAGTTCCTCGGATTCTCACCACACTCTCAAGCCCTCTTGGAGGTGCATTACAGCGAGATCAGAGCGAGAGATTACTAAGTATTAAGCTCTCAGTGCCAGACGTGGAAATTACAGAGGGATTGTCAACGCCAGACTTCTCTCCGCTTGTTTTCTCGGAGAGAAAGAGAGCGGTAATGCTTTACTCAACACATTTCGTCCCAATGGCTTGTGACTGCTCCCTGGCATTGCTGTCAGTGGTGAGTCACAGCCAAGAGCGTGTGTGTGTGTGTATGTGTGTGTGTGTGTGTGTGTGTGTGTGCAGCTTCAACAAAAGCAAAGGAAGACAGATAGGGAGAGACTGCTCAGGTCTCCTGCCCGGGCCGCATGCATCTTCTCCCAATAAAAGTCTCTTTGGCAGGTTTACGTCGCATTAGCCCACCGAAGCCAAGGAAATATACAGTGGAAGGGAGAGACGGGAGCATCCATCATCAGCAACGCAAAGGATGAAGTCATTTTATTATCTCCCTAATGATGTGCCCTGCCTACAGGTGCAACAGTGCAATATCCTCCTTTTGGTTCCAAAGGTAAGCTCTCAGAATCACCCCGGGGTTCTATCCATCAAATACCTCTATTTGCACGATTACTACTCTCTCTATACGCTTTGTAGCTATTTCAGTAGTAACATATACCTTCTCTAAATACACATTTAATAGATAAGTGCCGCGCAGTCAGAGTCGGTCCTCCACAGCTCTGCAGTAAAACTGAAGTCTGTGTGGTAACCACCTGGCAGTGATTCATTTCCTCTCCGACGCAAGCTCCTCACTTAAATTTGTCATTTTATGGAGTGCCTCTGACAGAGCGCAACTGACAGATGAAAGTTAAAGTGGCCCCTCGGTGTAAACAAGTCAGAAAGTCTCAGAGTTTTGGCTGAATTAAAGGAGGACAGAGAGGGAGAGAGAGCGTTTATCTGAGAGCCAACAGGCATGGTGCACTCTGGGCCCTGCGGTTTTGGTCGGCGTTCCTCCCAGGTGAGCTCACCCTGGGCCAAACCTCCTTCCCCCTCTCACCCCTGTCCTGGAAGACACAGAGGACCTCGGCTCTCCAGCTTGACTCACCCAATATTTTGCTGGTAGTCAAAACAAAATTAGCGCCGGCTTGTTATTTCTAGTTAGCTCACCCGTGACCCCTGTGTTCATCATTTCTGTGGAGCAGGGAAATGTTTAGCTGTCACCTTTGGGTTTCTGGGGGATTAGGCTGAGCGATCGATTCGCTAAATTGATCATCAATAAGCTACAGAGAAATTCTGGGGAGGGAAGAAATAGGTGGCAGAAAAAGGATGAATACAAGAAGTTAGGAGTCAAAAGTGAATACGAAGGACTGAATAATCACATCATGAAATCAGATTAATTATCTTATTTAATAAATTAAGGCCTAACAATTATTTACGCATATATACAAAGAAGAAGAATATATCTAACTGAGCACTGAAGACATCAGCGTGTAAACTTGGGCCCGGCAGCATAAACGCTCACCCAGAGAACTAAACCTAGACAATAACGCCACCCTGTGTTCATCATGTGCATTACAACCTTTTAAAGAAGTTCACTCCCATACATTCTAGGACTGTCAAGTATTGCAGGGATATTGATTGGTATGATATAAAGGTTAAAAGATCCTAAAGGTTGACATCCCAATAGATCATGTGTTGTTTGCTTGATTGTGGAGGGTTTTTCTCTCCAGTTTTGCTATAATTCAATGTCTAAAGGCTCTAATGGATGTAAACAGCTGGTCTTAATGTATCCATGAAACTGAGATTGACAACACAAGTTACAATATCATAATTATAAATGTGCTTTCTAACACAGAAGCAGTGGAAACCAAATGATTTTGAGTATTATATGATTCTAAGATTGGATTTTTATTGCAGTGTTAATGGACGATTTTGTCACTGAGGTTTTCATAAATATGAGATTAAATACATAATTTATCAGCAAGTCTGTTAAAACAAGAATAAATAAATAAAATGTAGACATTACATTCATAAATATTGCACATAATTGCTCAGTGAGAAACTTCACCCCGCAAAATGGTAAGACAGCTGATAGCAGCATTAGTGTGTGATGAATAACAAGCAATATTAGGAGAACATGTCTCTGTCCCGGCTCTATTGTTCTTTTCCTTGACAAATTCTTTGGCAGAGTTGGATTCAGAGTTATTTAAAAAATAAACTACATCAAGGCTGTAAAAAGCTCCTCATCCTCCTCATGTTCTCTGTCTCCTTTTTCAGGCCGTCCACCTCATCTTCCTCTCGCCGGTTCTCTCTGGGATGCAGGTGGAGGTAGTACAGCACGAGACACACCAGCCCCAGCACAGAACACACACAGATTATACAACTGACTGTCAGAAGTGTTTCCATCTGTAGCAGCTCTGGCTTCAAAAAGGCCACCAGCAAAGGTGCTGTAACGTTAATAATAGAACAGAAGGAGTAGTAGATGATCATGGCTACTCTGGTGTCCTGTCCTTTGACGTTGAAAAAGGTGAATGTGAGGATGACTCCGATGATGGCTCGGTACAGATGCTCGAGGCCTGCTGACGAGCAGAAGTTGGTCTGGAGCAGGTGAGTCCAGGTTGTCCCCAGCAGCCAGACGACGGTGAGGCCAACTGTGGTGTAGGTGCTCAGTACGAGGAGGAGGGCGTAGCTGAGGATGTGGCTGGTGATGGTGCAGAGTTTGTAGAGGAGGTAGACTGCTGTAGGGGTGCCAGAGGGCATCTCACTGACATGGGGGAGGGATCTGCGCAGGCAGCGGCGATAGTCCACCAGGGCCCAGGCGATGTTAAGGAAGGAGAACACCATAGATAAATCTGGAAGAAATGGACAGGGGGTGTAAATAATGTTCCCATGTTCAAATGTGTACGTTACACATAGCACACCGACATTTCTGCAAGTTTGTGTCACATTATGTGAATATCAGACGTTCATGTCGAGAGGTGGAGGGGATGATGGTGGCATTAGAGCTTACAACTTTCAACATATCTAAGCCTGAAACCACTGGACATTTTTAAAAAGATGGAATGTGGAGGGGATGGTGGCATTGTTGCAGCTTAGTGGGAAGATTGCCAAGTCAGAGATCGCTGTTCCAATATTTCTAAGTGTGAAACCGCTGGATATTTTTAACTAGATCTCAGGATGTGGAGGGGCTGGTGTAGAGGTTTCAGCTAGGTGAGAATGCTGCTAAGCCAGAGCCCAATGTTCTGAGGCAGGATGTTAACATTTGTGAGCGTGAAACCACTAGATATTTTTATTTTAACAAGGAGCCGGAATGTGGAGGGGATGGTGGTGGTTGTACAGCTCGGCAAGAAGGCAGCCAAGCCAGATACTGCTGTTCAAGATAGCTTTTCACTGTTTGTAAGCCTGCAACCACTGGATATCTTTGACAAGACGTGACATTTATTTTTAGCCATGTTTGTGGCAATATAACCGGGTAAGCCAAAACGTGATCTTTTCTCAACCATAATCAAGACCATAAGCCAATCACAACATGAAATTAAAAATCAAGCCTAAAGACATGTAGGGCTGCAACATTGAGAAATGAAAAGTTTCTACATATCTGTGGTTTGAAGAAAAGTACTTTGCCAACATTCAACACAAGTTGACATTCTGCCCCTACTTACACTGCAAGACTGAGCACTCAGCGTGGCCCAGCACTATGTATAGTTGTAGAAGCAGCTGGGGAGCGCTCTCCAAGAAAGTCTCGAACAGTTTGAGCATGCTCAGATCAGTAGCCAGGCAGAACAGCTTGTGGTGCACATCTTCACTCTCTTCCACTGTGTTTGTTTTTGTCCAAACCACTTTGAAGCCTTGTTTTAACAGATGATAATACCTAGCAACATGCCAAACACATAGAAAACAAAGTCAGACTCATCACTCATCTTTTTCTGCTGTACAGGCGATGATGCATTAGAAAGAATGTTTTTTCCTTACAGTGCACTACAGCTTAAATGTGGTTATTCCAGTTTGCACATTTCATAATTGACATGATTGCACACCCCTGTGCACGCTAAGCATACTGCACATTGCGAACTGTAATATGCAGGCACTCCTTATTTAAGGGTACGTGAGCAACTCCTTATTATTTTCTCCTTCCTCCTTGTTATATGCAAATATAATTACAAGGGTCAGTGCCCTCTGAAGCAGCAGCTCTCTTATCAAAGTTGACACCATTTGTAATCATTGTTCATTTCATACCTGGTGAATATGCCTATGCCAAGTAGGTGCAGGGCAGCAAGTCCACCTTTGGACATGCCTGATATGGTTTCTTTCTCTGCCATGTCGTCCCTGTACCAGGCATAGCTGAAGATCTGCGTCAGCAGCAGCCCCGCCAGAACGAACATTAGAGTCAGTCCAGTCCACACAAACTCTCTCTCTTGAAAATATTTCAGTGCCAGTACAACATCTGTCCAAATGTCCATCACATACAAAAACAGCCCAACAATGGTTAAAAACCACCGCAGTCTTGTGTATTGATTTTCTGAATGCAACATTTTGTTGAAAAATTCAACAACTCTCTGACGAAGGCAGAAATGCAGCTGCTTTTTGAAGGTTCTGAGGAAAAGCTGTTGTGGACAGTGCTGCGTTGGACCTCGGCTGTTCAGGTGCCATTGTGGGTGAATCTGCAAAAGTGTAATAGTGTGTTAGGAAATATAACAATCATGAAAAAGACTGTTCTCAATATGCACTGGCTCTCTGTCACTATCGTGTGTAACTTTACCACAATGTAAAAGAAATGATTGCATAATGATGAGCTCTTCAAATACAACGTGACTGCAGTCAGCTGCTGTGCACATCATCCTGACCCTTTATCTCCACCATAAACACTAATAATCAATTATCAGCAGGAATTACAATATGAAAATGAGCCCTGCCTTGTGCACTCAGAACAATTACATAACATAACCATCCTAACATATAGGTTCTTACATTTCTCACAGAATGACATTTCAAAACATTTTTCACTGAATCCCAGGCTGTTTCTTCACATCCTCAAGTTTCACTGTCATGTTAGACTTTTTGATCAGTTGCCATTGGTGATAATGATATAACTGACAAAGTGTGAACAAATTCAAATGTGACACTCGTAATCATCTAATAAAGCCAAACCTATGTTAATTCAATATATTTTCATTACTTTTTGTCCTCAATTGTTCTGATATATTCATAAATAAATCCTATATTGATCACTTTCTGCCATAAAATACACAGAGTACTCCATACATTTCATCTTACAAAGATCATAGACACACACACAAAGAAAACACAGTATTTGAACTTACCACTATATTCTGTCCATGGTAGACTGTTATGTAGCCGAGGAGGCAACACTTCTGAATGCTGGAGTTTCGTCTTCTTTTTCCTTGTAACTCACAGCTAGCTCCACCTCAGTGACAACCCTCCGAGCTAATAAAGTCAAGTCGGAAGTATGTGATTACATAATGGACCTTGTGCCTGTGTGCATGAGTGTCTGGTGTGTATGAGGGTGCGTGTGGGTGTGTGTGACTGGGTGTCAGTTCATACTTGAAATTCCCAGCCAAAGCCTCATTTTGTGATGAAATTTTAAGGTATCTCCTGGACAGGTTGTTTTGTTTTCAGCCTGGAAGTGAACTCGCCAGGCCCAGTTTGTCTTTTCGACTTAAGTGAAAGAGAAAGAGTGACGTCACACCTCACACAGTGGCTTTCCTGTCATTTCAGTACTTACAGGAAGTCACGAGGATATCCTGGCCTGAGATCAGGAGCCTTGTCATGAACTTCATATTCCCAAAACTGCCACAATGTAAACCATCAAATGCTCTAAAAAAAGAATTAGTGTAGCTTTATTTTGACAAAATAAATCTTACAAATTAAACATTGAATTAATAAGAAACAAAAAGCACCAGTTAAGCCTTAATGGTCAGGTATGACCAGTAGCTTATGCTTATGAGTGTTAACTAATATTGCTAAACTATAACTAAGTCAGGTTCGGGTCATAAAGGTACACACCAACTTGTTGTAGTTTATTTATTGATTTCATATTCATTTATTGTGTTAATTAAGTTGCTTAGTAAGAGGGACTGTTGCTAACCTAAATGTTGTTGTGCAGCAATATGCAAAGACATTTAAGGTAATTTTATCTCGTTACTGAGTCAGTATACTGACTTTATCACTGTTTTCTACGTGTTTTACTGTCATGCTACAGTTAGCATTGATCATGACACTATGACTGCCATGGTCCTGCTTTGAGTCTGCACATTTTTGATATGCATCACTTCCTCATGTGCATTCAAACAAAAATCGATGCAGGCCTAATGTAATTCAAAATGCAGCTGAGAGTAATGAAATCTCGCAGTTTTGAAGATCTGGCCATTGTTTTACTGTGTGCTTTATTATTGTTTATAGTCTCGGCAGATGAAGCTTACCTATGTGGATATGTTCTCTACTGTAACCTCTGGATTAACCCAGCAGGAGGCCAAAGGGGAAAAATTAGCCATTGGTCCCCTTTGAACCTTGTTCCTCCCACTGTGTGGACATAAGCTGACATACACATAGCCCCACTGTAGCAACTTTGTAGTATTTCAGTTACAGGAACAGGTCAACATTTTGGGAAATATGATTATTGGCTCACTTTCACATGGTTGGATTTGAAGATTACTCCCATGTCTGTAAGGTAAATATATAAGGCATATAAAACAGGGTAATGAGCCAGACTAGATCCAGGAGCAGTGGGCTACTTCCTGGAGTCTTGTCATCACACCTGAGGTCGGGTTGCAACCAGCATCTAAGAAATACCCCTGGATAAAACCCCCTGCAAATCCACAACCGTTTTTTTTTTTTTTACACTATGGTTTTAGTACCGAATTAGATAATGTGTTATTAGTTAGGGAGCTTCAGAGATACTTTTTCTCACCACTGACATCAAGTGTTGGGTCTTTGTAAATGACTTCATTAAGTGTGTTCTCAACCCGCTCCAACTGAAAAGTGTCTGTTTGCTAAGCAAACCGGTTACTTGCTGTCGTTCCACAGTAACTGTAGCTCTGTAGCTGTAGGGCCTGTAGGACAATAAACAGAAATGTGTCAAACTATTGGTGATGCAGCCTTGTTTATTCTGCTATAACACAGAGACGTGGACTCCAGCCCGACACTGTGACCTTGTTCTGACGAGCTGAAACTACATAAAGTAAATGACACGAGACTCTACTCAAGAGTCAGAAATGTTGTGAAGCTGAGGTATCGAGGAGTAAAAGTAAGTGGAACGCAAGGTGCAAGAGGATAAGGTGCAGTTTTTATTTACAGTGATAATAATATAAAGTGCAAAAAATATTATGTCTGCTGTGCAGTGTGCGTTATAAAGGCTGATGGCACCAGGCAGGAATGATTTCCTGCTTCTGTAACTGGGGCCAGTTGCTCCCCCAAAAGATCTCTCATGTAGACTACGATGTAAGTTTTGGTAGTAGCAGTAGTAGTAGTTTTCACAGACTTACTCCGGACCTGCAGGTGGCGATAGAGAGCCCCAGCTGTTTCTCTCCCGTGCGTAAAGCGCGTCGTTGGTCAGGCGCAGCGGCTCTCTCTCCGCGGACCCCTCCCACTAGCAGAAGAGTGACACGCCATTCAATCGCAGCCTGGCCCTTCGCTCGTAGGAAGCAGGAGGGAGCTTTGAGCGTCCTCGCACTCCACGACAACAACAGTATCCGACAGAAAGCGACCACATCGGCGCTGCGCGACGCAAGACAAAAAAAAGTTGGGCCGAATCTCGCCGAGATGGGGATCCGAAAGAAGACCACCAAGAACCCGCCGGTGCTGAGCCATGAGTTTGTCATCCAGAACCATGCAGATATTGTTTCCTGTGTTGCTATGGTGTTCCTTCTCGGGCTGATGTTTGAGGTGAGTCCACATGTTGAATGGGGTCCTGGTGTTTGAGGGAGGGGGTGATGATCGCGGACAAGGATGCCGAATGCTCCCCATCTGCTCTCCTGGAAACTGACATGGCTGTCTGATCTGTTCTTCACACTACTTCCTCTCCTGATCGAAAAGTTTTTTCTGTGCACGGTGGCCTTCATCTCTCCTCTCTTCGTGCTTCTTTTCTTCAAATCCCGCTTGATCGACTCACCCAGCTGGTGTATCATCACCCCCCTTTTTTTGTTTGTTTGTTTGTTTTTACGCGAAATGTTTGCCTGCATCAAAGCGACTTGGGGAGAAAACCAGAGTCCACTTTCCATCTGGCTGCTTCCCCACGTTCAGATCGATACCTCAAATCGTCCGCAGGCCCGCGGTTCCGACCAGAAAAACACAAAGTTTTTTAATGCGCTGCATAATTTATACAAGTGTCTCATTATAATGCATTAATGCGACGGTGTGTGGAGCTCTGTGGTCACGTTATTGTGCAACGCTCTCCACTTGGTTACTTTAAGCGTAGATGTGTTACGTGGCAATCATACAACGACTGAGGGAGAGAGAGAGGGCTGTCATCACACAAACCCCGCCAACTGCTCAACTCAAAGTTGCCTTCAGGGCCCGGCGGCGGTTTGAATGCAAACACATCGAACCGGTCTCGGTACACACACGTCCGGACCCCCCTTGTGTGCGCCACGCTGCTCCACTTTCACACACATTTATGGCTCATTTCAAGCGCGTTTCTTCCCCAGTGAAAAGCAGCGCCATTAGCGTCAGGGCGACGTGTGTAGCTCACCCACTTCCTGTTTTGTGTCTTCACAAAATAAAACACCCACAACGGCAGCCGTTTCGACGCTTGTATCGTAATTTTAAAGGCAGCGAGGACTAACGGTAACCACTCAAAACCGTGTGTTTTCGTGGCATTTTTACTCGACTGCGAATTCTCCTTCTGTTTGTTTAGCATCCTTCTCCTTCTTCTTTTCTTTTTTTTTTGTACACGTCGCCCTTTTGTTGTGAAGGAGGAATCAGCAACTTCCCAGTTCCACCTGCGCACACTTCACACGGTTGTGTCGTGTTTGAATGCACATCACACATCATCCTTATAACCCCTGTTTTACATAAAGAGTCTTTATGATCCAAACAGTTAATTTCTTAAGCATGGCTTTCTCTTGTTCAGATTTGGTAGAACTTGGTCCCGTTGTTCTCCCTGTTGCTCGCTTAAGAAGCAATAATATAGCATAGTTTCCATATGGTCTTCTAGTTTTGGCATATGTTTGTGTTTTATCAGCCTCAAATAGGTGTAATACATTGCTAAAATAAAACATGAAGTGTTACTTAAACTAATATTCATTGCATAAGTCACTCTGTGTATTAGTAGTCTTGCAGGAGATCCGTTATGTCTTCAACCTTGTTGAATAAACAGTCAATTATATTTGGTCTGATTCTTGTTTAAAGGTGCTCTATGTACTTTTGGAGAACAAACTGAAAGTCAGAATTCTCTTATTTATGAGATGAGTCTAATTCAGAAATATTTCTTTTTTCCATGACTAAATAAACAAGTTTCTCAGATGGAAATAAGTTCCCCAAAACACTGTTTGAAGCTAGGTGGCAGGGTCCGCCACTTGTAAACAAATTAAAACAGTATGTCTTTTTTTCTAAGCATAAAAACTCTTTATATGAAGATCTTTCTTTTCTGATTAAAATGTCCTCCCCAAAACTACAGAGTGCACCTTTTAATTATATGCTCAGGCTCTCATCACGCATTTGTTGTTTTGGTTTTTTTTTTGTTTGGTTTTTTCTACAGGTCACTTCAAAGTTTGCAGTGTTATTCATAACGGTCCAGTACAATGTCACCATATCAACAAATGGTAAGTTGAGCATTAAACGGACAGTGTGGTGTGTGAGAACAGATGATGATGCATGCAGAAGGCTTTTGGATGTGGCGCAGTGTTTCCTTCAAGTTGTCTGGCTGAAAGCCTCTCATTTGGATTCTGGAGCGGTACTTGCGTGGCCTTACACAAACCCATTTGAGAGCTCTCTCTCTCTTTTTCCTTTTTTCCCCCTTTGGAGCTAAATTTAGTCCGCCTGATTTATAAAGTTCTCTTGTGGCAAGGTTGTGCTGGGTGAATTTGGGCTAAGGTGTAATACAGGCCTCTCAATTCGAGTCCGGCTCGTTTCAAGGTTAACAATCTCTTTGCCAACTTGAGATAACTGTCGGAGGAATGTTCGACCTCAGAGGTTTTTTTGCTCTCTGGCTCGCCGGCTGGAGGTTTGCAGGCTGCCAGCTGGGTGATTCACTTCTTATCTGAGGGACCTGACCACTTACCTGCCTCTGTAACTTATTTACAGCATGTATCAAATTAAGTAAATAACATGCAGCACCTGCAGCTCTCTGTAGTGCAGCGGATTCAATCAGGCCATCATATTTTTGCTCCGTCTGTGCTGACTTATACAAACAGTCGGATTGATTTCTTGATGTAGTAACATTATGTGGTACCACTCAAGCTATCTCAGACTTTGTTCCTGTTGTATCGTCTATCTCTCAGCTGCAGGGCCTCTCATTAATCACAGTGCTTCACGCACACTGCGTTGGAGGCTGTATAGATAATATGCAACTTTAGAAAGACAGAGGAGGCTTTGTGTCGAGGAAGTCGATGATTCTGGCGGTTTCGGAGTGGTGTAATCCTGTGCAGTCTGGACTCGCTAATCCAAACACCTCTACCTCAGGAATTAGGGATATTAAACTTATGAATCACTTGTCTGAATGTAATTGAAATGGCTTGGTGGTGCATGTCAAGGATGCCAGATCACAGCACATTTTCATCTTGGTCCTCTGACTCTGTGACCCCTTTTCATGCAACATAAAGGCCCAGATGAGACGGACGTGAACCACTTCCACCACGGCATCAAGGACCTGGCCACTGTCTTCTTCTACATGCTGGTGGCCATCATCATGCACGCCATCATCCAGGAGTATGTGCTGGATGTAAGTGACCCGCCCACAAGCATAGGGACTCCAATCCCTCGGGTCTGTTCTCGCATCGTTTTTTATTGTTGATTGTCTTTGCAGAAAATGAACAGGAAGAAGCACTTCTCCAAAACGAAGCACAGCAAGTTCAACGAGTCCGGCCAGCTCAGCGCCTTCTACTTGTTCTCCTTCGGCTGGGGGACGAGCATCCTGCTTTCTGTACGTCCAGTAGATAGACTGGTCTCGTTTGCATATGTTTTAATCCCACAAACTGTCCACAAGTTTAATCCAATAGCTTTTTTTGTTTGCAGGAAAAGTTCCTGTCCAATCCAGTCACCCTGTGGGAGGGTTATCCCCATACACTCATGCCGTAAGTGTGAATGTTGCATGATCTAGATATTGTGTCTCCTGTAATAAATCAGACATCTGGTTATGTAAAGGTGCCACCTGGTGAATTCATGCTGCAAAATGCAGGCCAGGGCTAACTGGTTTGCATGTTAACTTTAATAAACATCTCCAACATAGATGCCACAGTTACTCGTACACATTCTGTGGATATATTTTTGTTTTCAACTATAATTCTTACGTATTGGACCTTCTTAATTTATGCACAGTGACACAACATGATTAAAAAACATTGCACTGAATGTGACCCTTTACACTGAAGCCATGTGATAAATGGAAAACTTTCATGATTATTTTCTAAGAGCTCTAAGTGTGGCTCTGGATTCTAAAAGCTTTTTATTTTTTGTGACGTGTGTTTTCCTTCAGATTCCAGATGAAATTCTACTTCATTTGTCAGCTGGGCTACTGGTTACACGCTCTCCCAGAACTGTATTTCCAAAAGACAAAGAAGGTGAGTGTGCGCCATTCTTCCCATCGTGTGTGCGCTGGGTTCATCGTTTTGGAATAACAAGGCGTACTGCTGCTTGTGTTTGGACCCCGAGGCTGTATCCTGTTTGACTTCCTTGGTTATGTTGCATTGTTTTCAAAGAATCCCACTCTTCTTAATTCTACGTGCGGAGCCGCATCGCTGTAAATATTTTGACCTTTTTTTTGTGTGTGTTTGTTTTTGGTTTGCCTTTCCTGTTTAGGAGGATATTCCACGCCAGCTTGTGTACATCGCTCTGTACCTGGTCCACATTGCAGGCGCCTACATTCTCAAGTAAGAACCAGCCACTTAAGGAGGCCTTAAGTTACATGTGTTACTGTGTTGTACCTGTCAGATGTGAGAAGGAGAATCATGTCTCCCTGTGTCTTTCAGTCTGAACCGTCTGGGTCTGGTCCTGCTGGTGTTGCACTACTTTATCGAGCTCCTGTTCCACGTCTCCCGCCTGATCTACTTCAGCAATGAGAACAGGCAAACGGGGTGAGTTTCAGTGTGCTGCGTTAGTGATTTCAGATATTTAAATGTGTGCAATAGGAAGTCTTGAATGTGGCGTCATGCTCATCCTCCTTGTCTTCCAGTTTCACCATATGGGCCGTCTTGTTTGTCCTTGGACGGCTGCTCACCCTGTCCCTGTCTGTCCTGACCGTGGGCTTTGGCCTCGCCACAGCTGAGAATCAAGGCTTTGACTGGTCTGCAGGAAACTTTAATGTCCTCTTTGTTCGGTAAGTGTGTCTGAGGAAGAGAAATCGCAACAACTTGGTGTTGAAATTAGGGTATAAAACTTGTAACGTTGATGTGGATTCACTCTGGTCTGAAAATGTGCAAGCCTTAAATCAAACACTCATCAAGCCACAAAAGATTTCCACTCTGGATTATTTCTTATTATTAGAGTTGGTGATTGTGATGCACACTTAAGTCGTTTGGGGTTTTTTTTATATCTTTATATTGAGCAATTCACTGCACAGCTGCTGTTGGGTTTATCTGAACATTTAAGCCACTTTCACCATCATCCTTCATTTAGAAGAAAGGAACAGGGGATTATTACCAGACTCACCATGTAGCACAGAGTTTAAACAATCATACAGGAAGGGCTCATTTGTAAAAGGGGAAGTGAAATTATTCACAAGCTTCAATAAATTAGTCTGAAATACAACCACAATGAGTCTTGAGGGGGAGAATTCTTCCTCTGTTGCACTTACTAAGCTGTCAATCACTTTCACTGTTCTTCAAACATAATACCGGAAAATACAGAAATACAGAAAACTATGCTAAAAAAGGGTGTCAAGAACTGGATTGGATATGAATCTCTGAGGTTTAAACTTGTGTCTACTTTTTTTTTGATTGCTGACTTTCCCCCCTCTCTATCAGGATAACTGTGCTGGCCGCCATCTGCCTCACTCAGGCCTTCATGATGTGGAAATTTATCAACTTTCAGCTGCGCCGGTGGAGAGAGCATGCCCAAGCTCAGACCTTGAAAAAGAAACAAGTTCCTTCCAAGAGCAAATCGAAGAAAGACAAAGGTGAGCAACAAGCACAAAGCGCTGGAAAAAGCGTTCCGTTTAAAAGTCCCATACTGTGGTAATTTTCAGGTCCATCATTTTTTTGGGGGGTGTCTATTAGTAAGTCTTTACAATGTTCTCCTGCTGCACACTGCTGCAGGACCTCTATTCACCCGCTGTCTGAACGCTCCATTTTGGTGCCTGTCTCTTTAAGAACCCCGGTCCCCAAAAAGCTTAATCTGTTCTGATTGGTTAGCTGTCACAGGCCTGAGCAGGCACAGCCCATGTGTTTCAATTGCAGCTCTACCATTGTTTTGAAACCACAGCCGTGCTGGGGGCGTTGATCAGGTCGCTCACTGTATAGTAGTGACATCACAACCTGACATGTCCTGACAGCTCATTTTGTATGTTTCTACATGAAGGCTGTGTGCCTATCTGGGTGGATTGAGGGTTTTGAGACTTTCACATTATTTGTATAGCTCTTTGAACGGCTTTATTATAAAAAAACAAAACATGGAAATCTCTCTAATATGGGGTCTTAAATTGAAACGAGTCAAACAGGAAGTAAAAAACAGGAAGCCACAGGCTGTGTGAACATGATAATAAACGCACAGTGTGCATGCCCACATACACTTATAGTAATACCACATGAGTTAAATGTAACTAATCTGAATGTGTCCTTTGCTTTTAGCCAATGGAGTAAACGGAGTCTCCCACGGAGCTGATTCACCAAGAGCAAGAAAAGAGAAGTCATCATAAATACATTCCCATCAGCCCCCTCTATCACCTCCCTCTCAAAGAACCCCCCCCCCCCCCTCCCACCACCACCACCACCCCCACCCCGTGCCTCTATGGCTGTATCCAACCAACACGTCCTCCAGCTCCTCTGCCATGAATATCCCACACAGGACTGACCTCCCAGCTGGACTTCCAGGGCCAGATTGCAGTTAGCTTTACTTTGTCGCCAGTCGTCCAGCACGCCTTGATTTCAGAATCATCGCTGCGCTGTGCCATTTCCAATGAAAAAAAACAAATTCCGAAATAAACTTTAAAAAAAAAAAAAAAAAAAAAAAAAGACCTTATTTAAGAAGTGCCTATTGATACGGATTGTTTTGTACAGGGTGTGTAATTTTAAAATATCAGGAATGATGACTTCAGTGTTTAATGTTCCTCCCAAGTCAGGTCATTTCATGCTTTTTTTTCCCCTAAATACTGTATATTCCAGCCTGTTTTAATTCCCTTGTCCTTCTTGTATGTGCTCCTCTTCTTTACCACTGACTCCTGTCCCTTTTTTGAGGGTAGTTTTTTTTTTTTAAACATTGTATGGAGTTTATGAATTTCCTCATAGTATCTCCTATTTTTCCATGAGTGGCATTCAAGTGTTTATTATCTCCAATTCAGGATATGACTGGGTTCACACACCAGACTGTTCAAAACTCACCGACATTGATGTGATGTCTCCACAATGTCAACGGCCAAAAAAAATTAAAAAAATAAATGTAAAGCGATGTAGCATATAAACATTTTCAGTATTGATAGGGAAGAGTGTACAGAAGCTACACGAGGACGACAGGAGACATCACCCTGTAGGACCACACGTAGATTCACGGTTCAGTATTGTGCAAAACTGCCCCGATGTAGCATCTGGTTATAAGAGTTCAGAGCAGCTTTGTAATCACAGCAGACTAGATTTCCCTCGCCATGAAATTATACTTAATAGCTCTGCCTAAAAACGCTGTCAATAAATGTACGGACCTCCTGTGTTTTTTCGTGGATTTGAGCAATTATCAGAAACTACAGGAGATGGAAAAAGGACGAAATCAGGCAAAACATACCTCGAGTGAGCTTGATTGAATGACTGTCTTGTTTGATGTTTAAGTGGAATGGGTTTACTGTACTTGTTTGGCCTTGCATATTACTTACATAAAAAGAAAATAATAATGTCCACAAGATTTGTTATAAAAGCACAGACTGGGATTAAGAAAACCATATTTTTGTTTGGCTCTTTTCTTGTCCTCTCCCCCCTCCACCCACTGTTGACTGTGCCAAATGAGCCTGATTGACTGTTGATATTATACCTTTTTGTACTTACACGCCATGACACGAATCTACAAAGCTATGGAGCGCAGTTGGCTGTATTGTAAAAAAAAAAAAGAATCACCAAGGTAACACGAGAAATAAACCCTGTAAGGCATTTAAGGAACACAGCAGGGTGGCATGGTTGTCTCCGGCAGCGTGTGGTTCACTCGACTTGTCCGGATTATCTGTCGTCAAAAGAATAAAAACGTTTTATTGGAAATAGAGCTGTAAACTATTATTTTGCTGCCATAAAAGTAGCCGAGTATCACACATCTGCCTGAAAGGGGTTTTACAGTATGTGCAGCATGTGATGCCCTCCATACTCAGTACAGAAAAGGAGGAAAAACTAGAGAGTTAATTTTTGACAGAAAGCCCCAAGTAATAGACAAAACACTGGTTTAATTGAGTTCTTGTAACCGTGATGAAGAGGAGGTGTCAGAGTTATCTGGCATGTCAGCGCAGGTCGGTCTGTCCAAAAATTACATTTTAGCATCAGTGATTGCCCTAGAAGCAGGGCCGTCATCTGGATTTTAGAGGTACTTAAGTCACGTGCCCCTTCACCCCCAACCCATCACTCATTTTCTATTTTCATTTTTTTATTTAGCTGATGAAATCAGTATTTCAACTTGATGTAAAAGGTGTTCGAAAGCCTTCCACGCGCCGCCAGGAATCTAAATAAAAAGGGGACAAGAGCTGAAACTTTGAGTTATTTGCCATTTTGTCAGCCGTACAGTCAAACACAATACATATTGAGTTTGAAAACACTGAAATTGGCAGGTAAAATCTCCAGCGTGTGAGCGCATATTTAAAAACTGTGTTGACAGGTGCTGCTGATCCTCTGGCAGCCACCCTGCCAAGAAGCAGCACCGAAGCCAGAATTTTAGAAGCACAGAGGTCATGTATCCCTCCAACCTACCTCTAAAAACTCTAAGAATACTCCATTTTTCTTTTTTAGTTACTTCAGTTATGATATCTGATTAATTTGGTTAATGGCGTGCAAAATTTAAATTGAAACATGGAGGCGTAAAAGGTGTTTGAAAGCCTTCTGCACACCGCCAGGAATAAAAGTATGTGGGAGAAGTGCAAAAAAAAAACATCTGTTATTTACTCTTTTGGTGGTCTAATAGTTACAATTAAATATATTGCATCTGAAAACAGTAAAATGAACTCTGTTTTCTCCTTTTTTGTTTTCTTTAAAGAGGACGACACCTCAGTGCTGTCATCGGTCGCTACGGCCCTGATTTCGAATGTAGCACCCTGGGCACATATATTAAATAATCCAGGACAAGAATTGCTTTAAACACTGAGCAGACCCTGTCCTCAGGTACACAAACACAATAGTATCACTGTCAAACGGGAGCAACTGCGAGAAACCCCTGAATACAAATGGTGAGTCCACATTGAGTTTGAGGTGGCTCTCACCGTGCGGACGCTTCCTCTGCCCGCCGCTTGGTGGCGCTGTTTTACAAGTTTTTGACGTGAAGTAAACGCCTGCTGGCTCGTGTGATCCGTGCCGTGGATGGTTGACCACACAGTAAATCAAGGTAGCTACAGAAGTAGGACACCCTCATTTGTGACACCTCTGACGCCTGCAGTGGCGGTTTTCTGTTTGTGGTTTGATGATTTGGCTCATTTGTTTTTAAAGAAAAAAAAAACAGCAGATGAAATGACAATGACATGGGGCTAGTTGGGGGGGAAAAATCCCAGATATATTGCACGTCTCTCTCACGACTAGTTCAAGTGTTAAAGCAGGTCCTGCCATTAAAAAAAAAAATGAACAGATATCTGAATGGAGGGAGACACGAACAACCTTCCCCTCACCACACTTGTACATTTGCGGCACTTTTATGGGTTGATATAAATCTTTATGACCTTACATCTCGCAGTGTTCCCACAGGTGAAGTCGTGTTGCTTTTACATTTAAAAACACTTTTTCCTCTCGGTAGTGAGACCTGGCTTGAGTTAGGAGGGGGGGTCGTGCGGTAGTTTGTCCACCGCGGGTCATAACATACGTTTAAACATAACTGACAGTCGTGACGCGGCGGTGTTTCAACTAACTGGTAACGGTTGTCGCGTTTAATGTAAGTAAAAAAAATAATAATGTTATTCAGTCTCGTGGGCAAGTGCCGTGTCATCCTGGCAGGTAAATCTCCGTAGTGCTTGCTCGCGGACCCCGGCGGTAAGTGAGTTGATACTGCCGGAGCCCCGTGATGTGGTTTGGTGTGGGGGAGGATAGCAGCTACCAGCCAGATAAACACTCAGCATTGGTTTGCACAGCAGGAGTAACATGGCGGCACAGTTAGCCAGCAGAAATGTTGTTTCACTACCACGAAGGTCAGAGCCGCGTCTGATAAACGGAATTTAACAGCGAGGACACGGAAGAAAGTATTCAATCGTAAGTAACCACGCGTGTCGGTGCGGCTTGTCGTGACGGGACGCGGTGTTTTCGTTGTGAAATCCGCGATCCAATGCGAGGTCCTCAATCTCGGTTGTGTGTCTTGTCTGGCACAGGCTCTCGCTTCGGCGTTAGCTTATTAGCAAGCCGTTAGCTTGTTGGCTAAGCCCCGCTGCCTGTGTCAGTGGTGTTTTCTGCAGCAAACTCAATCAGACGGCGGAGACAGCGGGCTTGCAAAGCGAGTTATTGCAATGTTTGTCAGGGTCGTTTTTTCATTAAGTGGCGGTGTGGCGACATGTACATTTGGCGTTGGGTACGCCGTGGCGTGCACAATACTTTCATATGTCATTGTTTTTTGTGCTGAGTGAGCGGGTGACCGTGCACACAACACCGGACTAAGTTCGCCAGCTCCAGCAGGAACATAGTTAGCATGCTAGCTGCGGGGCTAGTCTGGCTTTAACGTCGTTGTCAGAATATACGAGTGAGTCAGGACACTTCTCACCAGCATGTGTTTGAGCGGGCAGTAAACCTTGTTTGTTGTGGTGTTAGCCATGGCTTCGCAGGACTCGTTACGTTAGGTAAGTTGACAAAATGTGTGTATTTGTTCAGGGTGCTGGGACCACTCTTTTTTTTTTTTTTTTGCTGAACTAATGTTTCTCTTGTGTTTGCCTGGAGTTCCTATGCACTGTCGAGGTGCTCCACTCATATGCTAGCTAGCAGGCGAGCTATGATGTGAGCACTTAACTGAAGCAGTAGATTTACATTAAATTAAATAAATAAATAAAGTAAAAAAACATATAATTTCAAAAAGTTGACTCAGCTCCACACCAGGAGTTCAGACTGTGGCTCCAAGATTGGAAAAGGAAAAGGCCAGCACGGTGTTTTTAGCAGTTTGTTGTAGCATCGCTTTTTCAAAACATCACATTTAAAAACCCAGTCACTACCGCTTCACGTTAGCTTCATTGCGGGCATGTAAATACAGGCACAACTTTCAAATCGATCACGTTGAGATTGCTCCCTGATAATGCAGGCTCAAGGCACCCATGCAATATGTGGGGGGATGCTGCTTGTGTGTTGCTCTGTTGTGCCTGTGTGGAGGGGCACACTGCACTCCTTTTAAGGGCTCTCCTGCTTGACTGATTCGGGACTATACAGGCAGACAGCTTGTGCCATTTCGATGACTGTCAACGCAGCTCTCGGTAATGCTGGAGGAACGCATCCCGTGGAACCAGTTGAGCAGCTTCTGTTGCATCACTCTGCCCACCTGATGGTGTACTGTATGCGGGTCATATCACTGATAGCAGATGTGACGTGACTTGCTGTCCAGCTGCAACTCCAGGGTCTTCTGCGCAGTTGTGATGGATCTCAGGTCAGAGCTGCCAGTAGTCCTGTATGGAAAGTGAACCCTCCAAGAGGTTGCACGAATACATGAGTTTATTTAAAGTGTTGTCTGTTAACCATTTTCAAAACAAATCTCATCCTGCCCACTTGAGTCATATTATATCTCGAAGGCGCAGTACCTGAAGTTATTGACTTTTTGATTTGCAAGGAAATAAATCTCCCTGAGTATTTATTTTTGTGTATGGTGTCTGATCAGATTGTCCTTGAAAGGCAGGACAAGCAGTAAATTATCCTCCTCCACTGACAGGATTTTAACTTACAGGGTGTGTTAGGTGAGGACATGGTACATGCATGTGACAGGAAAATCTAGGCGGTCACGTACAGATGCACTGCACTCCAACAGTACGTTGTATCACTTGTTTGCATCGTTTTAAGGTCAAGGCATGCTTGTCTGTATTAACATTAACACAACACTGGCTTTAGCTTCATGTAATTTCAACTTAACAGCGCCAAAGCATGACAGTGTTGGAATGATGACAGTCCAGGAATTCATGCAAGCGTGTATGCTACTATGTGGATGTTTACACAAGGATAACTGACTGGAGGTTTTCTCACACTGCCTTGGCACAGTGCGTATAATGGGTGTTACCTAGAAGACTGCCTGAACACACTGCAAACTACAGCTATAGCGACAGGTGTGTGACAGTAATGCCCAGTTTGTCACATGATTGAGGAACAATCTCTACATTCGTCCCTCGCCCTCTTGCCTTCCCTCAGTCTCGGCTCCAGTAAGCACTGTAATTTCCTTCACAAAAACCCATCAATCTGTGTTTCTCTGTGGCTCTTTTTGGCTGCCTGTCCCCTGTTCAATGCAAGCTCCTAATTGGAGTCAGATCTCTCTCCTGCAATCACAGGACTTTTGCCCTGTGGTCGGTTGCTTTGTTGCGTCACCACCTAAGTGATATAGTAATCGTTTGACCCTTGGTCTGTAGCAAATGCTGCTAGTTCCTGGATCATTCTCTGTCACTATTGGTCTAATGTAAACCTCCAGTGATGAGTTATTTGTACAGCAGCTGTACCCACTATAACTTAAAATCAAATTACATATTTGTATCGGGGGCCATATGCTTTGTAATTTGAACAGATTTGTCATTATGCGATATCTTCAAAAACAAACACATTTCTTTGTAAGATATTAATAGGCTAGACTAACTACACTGTAAAGACATCTTCAACATTTGCCTATTAACCATGTAAAATGGGTTAAATCAATAAAAAGAACTCACAAATGTGATTGTTTTAATTGTCCTGAACCCTATAATGGAGCCTTCTGAAAATGTATAGTAATTGCTGAGGTTGTCTGTGAACTGGCATCTCTGAATTTAATTTGAATTTATATACATTTCCTTTTAATTTCATTTTGGGGGGAGGCTGTTGTATTATACTTGAGATCAAGATGGATTGATTGAATTTTGAGGCAGTGAAATCTGTGGGAAATTCATCGGTTTAGGTCCTTAAGTGAAATGCTGATTTTGCGTATCCCAATTGAATGCACAGCATAGCACAGTACATGTTGGGGTGAACACCTAAATCACATCAGTTGCCCACGTAGATGTAGCCAGTTTTACAATTAACGGGCATATCTTATTAACTGAATTTATTTCAGGCCTGTAACCAAGTCATAGAAGAATTTAGAGCACATCTTCAAAATTCACCTCTAAACTTTTAAACTTGATTAAATCTTGAATGATTAGTCAGTTAATCAAATATTCTATCAATAGAAAATTGGCGATAACTTTGATGGGTGATTAATCATAAATCTGAAACTTTTCTGGTTGCAGCTTCCAATTTTTAATATTTGTCCATTTCCCATCAGGGAAAATTTCTTTGCAGCTTGCACTGTTGGTTGGCCAAAACAAGAAAATTTTAATATGTCAACAGTGTTATTGATAATGAAAATAATAATTAGTTGTGCCCCCAGAGTTGTTACTGCGCTTCTTTATTTGACTGTTCAAAACAAAATACTTTACAATTCAAATCTCCCTCTGAGAAATGCCAGTTGGAGAAATTTTGCCGTATTATGTCAAAGGTTATGATGATGAATGTGTAACATATATGCAATCTAAGAAACACTGTTTAAAGTAGGACATTAGTCCCCTTTTAAAAATGTCACATTTTACTACTTGACTACACTGTTCCTCATTTCAACACACTTCTCTTTGCTAACAACATCACGTTGACTCATTTGACCCTGGCTGGAAAATGACATCCCTGTCTCAGCTGCTTAGTACAGACAGCTTCTGAACAACACCATACCCCTCCATCTCACACAGGCTCTTTAATGTGTACTCTTGGCCAGGCTCCTTTTTTAAAAGCATTGTCAAATGACAGCTTCCAGAAGTGAGGCTGGGAGGAATTTGCGGGACACTACTGCCCTTTCATGCCAGGAGAAACTAGAAGGACTTCTCTGACCACACCAGTGTCAAAATCATTTGAATAACGAGGTTTACATTTGGAAGGAAAAAAAGAGAAATGAATTGGACCAAACTGGAAGATTGACTTGGCTGCGCGATAAGACAAGACAAACAAACACAGAAGAAACCATGCGGCTTTCAGTCAAGTTTAGATGTAACAGACTGGACCACATTGTGTTATCTGCCCATCACATGCTGCATAAGGTCCACAGAGTATTCTTGACATGATGCACCGCTCCCCCCCGGTATCTGTTTGCCTTGTCTCGCTGGGCATCTCACCCTGCTGTCTCTGCGTTTGTGTTGTCATGGAAACAGCAGTGTGACAGGTCCTGGGTGGGCGTGAGGGATGAGCAGTGGGGAAATGGCCAGGTTTTTACAGTGGAGGGAGGAGGGCGGCGGGATGTTGTGGGGTGGGTGACTAAAGCGAGGCAGAAATGGTTGATGGAAAGCTGAGAGGGCTTTGACATGGAAGAGGAGGAGCAGGAGTATTTACTCTCTCTCTGCTTCCAGGCATGTTGTTATTGTGTTGTTTAGCTGACCTCAAATCAGCCGAACCATCTATCTGTGCTGAGAGTAGGTCTTGTCTTGTTGACAACAGGGCTGTACAGCAACATTTTGGGAAAGCTCTATGTTTGCAAACAAGTGCACTGTTAAGAGGGTTTTTATTCTGTCTTGAAAGTTTGTAAAAAACAAACTTTTAACAGTTATGTTTTCAAGGTTCATTCTCCAACACGGGGTTGTGCAATGAAAGCAAGCCGTAGTCTCTTTAGGCTGCACAAGATGGAGTGTTGAGGATGAATTAAGGGGTATCACAGCCCGAGGAAAGGAACTGCTCCATAGTGTGGTCGTACGGCAGCGGATAGTTCTGTATCTTGTGCCAGACGCCAGCGGGATGAACAGACTGGCTGTGGTGGTTTTTGTCCTTCGGTGGCCTTTGGGATCTGTGTAGAAACCGCATCTCACCGACAACACTGACTCTCAGTAGATGGGTACGAATGATGATCTGGGCAGTTTTATGGTTTTCAAAGTTATGAATTTGAAAAACCTCCTCGAAAAAAAATACTCAACAGAGGGGAAACAGAATCTGTTATTTTATCTGCATGATCACTCGTGTAAACAAAATGGATTTTAATATTTGAAACGAAAGAATCTTGGCATATTTGTTTTTCTCCTGGATTTGAAATAAGGGAGCATTAAATAAACCTGATAAAAACATGCTATTAATGTAAATATGAACAGCTGGTAAAATAACCAAAGTGAAAATATAAAATCAAAGCTGTGGGTTTAAATTAATTCTGTAAACTTTTATAGTAACAATTTAGATGTGATAAAGGCTTCAAGAGCGTTTTTTCTTTCTTTTTGTGCTTGAATTTTATTCTTTTAAAAGCTGTACCAACCCTTTGTTGACATAACCTTGACATCTCTGCGATAATTTCTCATGTAATTCCCTGCGGCAGTCGGTTCATGTTAGAATGATACGGCCAGTTATTTAAATCTGTAATGTTTTTAAATCTGAGATTTGTAACATCACACCGCAGGCTGCCTCATGCTCTTACTCCCATGGAGACACCACCGGGGGCTCCAAGGATCTTGATGCTTGCAGGCAATCCAATGATTTCGACAGTCGTCCACACTCCTCCACTTATGTAGGTCAGCTACTGCAAAGTGCATATTGATCTCTCAAGCTAAATGATATTGTGGTGTCTACTGCTCATCGACGAGAAGGTGCCCTCAGCCGCTTTGGCTTGAACAGAGGAGGCAACAGAGGTCACGTGACTATGTGACAATGCTTCTGCAGCTGTTTTTCCCCTCTGTTGTGAGGCTGGTATTGCTTAGCTTTACAATATAGTAGATCTAATAACTGATACTGCTTTGATTTATATTGTAAGTACCTTAAAGGAGCTGGGCTTCCTTTGCTTATTCCACGGTCATAACTGGTCTGATAGTGGTGATAAAATATGCTATTTATAAAGCACTTATTTAAACATGGAGCCTTTAAAGTTCTTTATGGAAAGGCATAAAAACAGCCCCTCGAGAAAGGGAGATCATAAAGGTTTTCTTTAAATTAAAGCATGACAGGATCTACTTGTACATAAAGGTTAGGCAGTGTGCTTTGAAGTCTCAATCTGTGTGAGTGTATTGCGCTCTCCTCCGCCACAATGTGTTTGTGGCACTGGGTGCTAGCATGTGGTTGGCACCTTTCCCACTGCCCAGGGTGGAATCCTTGGCACCGAGGGAGGGAGAGAGAACTCGAATTGAGCAAGCTGCCTGCTGGAGTCGGGTGGGTGGTCCAAAAATATGCAGCGTGAATCGGGCCCAAGAAAACCTTTTATACATTGTGGAGCAGAGGGAAACGGCACTCGTTCACCACCATCGTAGGTCGGGCTAAGGTAGCACAGAATGACATGTGCAGAGCACCAGCATTTCTCACTCGCTCGTCATAAAGCCAGAGGAATGCGGGGATTCAGTTTCAGGCTTTTCATTTCTGTACACATTGTGAGGGTCAAACTCTGACCGGCATGATTTCTCTTTCCCTCTCTCTCTCTCATTCTCTCTCCCTCTGTCTCTGGCTCTCTGCTGACTCAGCAGTGTTCCTTCAGTGACCTATAATATGGTTTTGCTTGCTTTAACTTTACAGTTTTCAGTCGAGTAGGGAATCTCCTTAGTTGACCTGTGGTTTCCACCTATACTGTACACTTCAGGTATGCTGTAGGTTGTTACGTCTAGATTAAGCACAGGGCAATGAGCTGAAGTACTTGTTATCCTTTTATTAATCGCTGGGAAAATAAAATGTTGCACAGGTTCACAAGCATCGTATCACGCCCCGTTAACTCCCACAGTGAACCACAAATGGTGAGTGAAACGACCAATATGAGTAGGTGTGCATGGCATGCATGTGAATCAGCTATTCCTTAAGTGTTGTACAGTGACATAGAACAGAATGTACTAATTATTTCCACAAATATGAGATGTAATCAGACAAGTATCAGTTTTCATATGATCAACTAGACATTCATAACACATAAACACTCGCATAGCATACAATTATGAAATGCCTACTGCACATGCTGAACACTCGAAGAGAAACATAAAGAAAAGTCACAAAGATACTATGAATGTATCTACATTTCAATTGCAGAATGAACATGCACTACATATGTTTTCGTAACTGAGGTGCTTTGAGGACACCACTGTCGCTGCAAATACCTAATAATGGTATGATGGCAATTCCTGATGTTTGTTTTCAGGATGATTTTGTGTAGTAATGCTAACAAAACAAGCAGTGATTACGTTTTGATTCATATATGCAAGCAATGAAATTATGCATGATTTAATTGCATTCCATCCTTAATTGAGTGTGTTACAGCACATGTATTTGTTTTTGTGTTAAAGTGCTACCATTCATAACTTTTTACTCCAGAGGTTTTTGGTTTTGGCACCTGGAGATGTGGACACCCTCCCATCTCATCTGGCAGTGGCGAGCAAAACAAAAGCACTCATTGGATAGGAGATTACACAAGAGAGTCAGAGCCGTGATGCTACACTGATGTTCCTGCTACAACAGCTGACAGACAATATCTTTGTTTTAAAAAGTCTGCGAAGGGTTGAAATTCTTTGACTCGTACTTTGTTTGGGAAGTACTTGGGACACTTTTAGTCGCTTTAGCACACATTGAACCTGTGTTTTTTTGTGTGTGTCTTACTAGTCTTGACAGAGAAATTGTATTTTCATTGTTAGCAAGATTTGAACACATGGAAAATAATAGTGCAAAAGCACTTTGTAAAATCTATGATTACTTTGTTGTCAACTCCATAATGTTTTTGTACAGCAGTATGTTATGGCCTTGTTTTTAACATTAGAAATCCCAAATAAATGCTAATTTGATAGCTATTTGCTAATATGCACACTCTAATATTAGTTTATTTATTGCAGGCTTGAACACTGTTGCCTCACATTGCAGATTTTCCCCATGTCGTGCAGGCCTATAACATCCACAGTTAACTTAAATTGGATATCTTTCCATGCACTGTGTTGTGGTAATACAGTCACATGGCTAGTTAGATGCCACCACAGTGTTTGAAATTACGACCAGAGGGTTTCATCAGTGGTCACTGGATACTGACTGGAAATGGAGGAAATTAATTAATTGTATAATACCTTGTTGGTAATTATTAAAGTAGGTCTTATTAGCAAGGATAGGAGTTGTCAAACACTACACCTGTTTTCTAAATGTTATACTGGAGACATCTCAACAGATGTACTTCAAACAGGGGTGTTGCCATAATCACTTATTTCACAGCAAACATAATTTTAGCTCCTCTTACTGACTTGTCAGTGACTTGCTTTGCTAAATAGCTAAATAGAGGTTAAATAACCGTATTTGTTGGTCTACCTGACCTGGCTGTCACCTAGTATTTCAGCAGGGGACTGTGAACGGAGAGAAGGACAGACAAGAGAGGGAGAGAGAGAACGCTGCTTCTCTTTGCTCTTTGCTCTGTCTGGTCCAATTACATGTTCCACGGTCAGAGCAGCAGCACTCTTAAGCAGGTAATGCTTAGATTTAAAGGCATACCCCTAAACATGCTCCACAGATTATTACCCTGCTCATATGTTGGTTCACCGGAACATACGAACAACATGAACCTTCTCCACCTGGTCCAAATCCAAATTTGGACCGTCTTTTTGTTTAGATGGGTTTTTTAGCTTCTTCAGATGCTGTCTGTGCGTTCGCTGTGAGTCTGAGCATTGGCCTGTCACACTGTCTCAAGTCTTTGGCTGATAAAGTGACATAGTTGTGTCAGCTGATCTCCTCTTCCCCTCCCCTCCGCGCTAACAAGGCACCTCCTTATCCTGAGTCTGCTTCCACTGTACCGCCTCAGGCCTCCACAGGAACTAATTCCTTACAAAGTGTGACAGGCAATCAAAGATGGTGGTCACACACACACACATGTACACACACAGGCACGATAGATATACAGTTGACATGCAGAGCAGTCATGAGATGTGCTCCAAATCATCTTAAAAGCATGATACAATCAGCTGTGCGCACAAATTGTTCTTTCTGCCCACACCCGTTTTCACAGGAAAATTCTGCATTTCCAAGCCTGTTTCAGCCACACGCACGTTCACTTTCTCCTGTCTTTATGACTCACCTTTTTACAGCACGTCTTATCAGTCTCATTATGTTGCTTACACATTTGTTGACTGTCCCTGAGGTCACAAGCTGAAGAAGCTGGCTGTTTCTATTTGAGCAACAGATGTAAGGACACCTGGCACGTTGGTGCATCTGCTTAAGAGGAGCCCATTGAAACCTGCAGGCACAGTGCCAGATTTTATTAAATAAGAGGTTTATTTGAGGATCTTTGATGTCAACAAGACTGCAGGATTTACAGTCAAATTAGTATAAATAAGAGCTTGACCAATATATTAGTCGGCCTGTCACAGATTTATCTGTATTGGCATGTATGTTGTCAAATCTGCACACATATAAAAACTTTTTCTGTAGATTGTTATCAGCCAATAGATATTAAACTTAGAATTTTCTTACTCTGTAATATTGTTATGAGCATCTTTTACACCCTCCTCCTTGCACTTTAACGGTGAATGGTGATTATGTTTGAACCATTTTTGGATTGAAAACTTTTTAGTACAGGTGACTTTTTACTTATTCTAAAAATCAACTCTGATCTTTTAATTGTGTTTTTGTGAATTGCTTTATTAATGTCTGCGCTGTGGCTGTAGCTCAGGAGGTAGAGAGGGTCTTCCAATATCCGTAAGGTCACTAGTTTGATTCATGTCTCTGGCTGCATGTTGAAGTGTCCTTGGGTAATACACTGAATCCCAAATTGCTCCCAATGGCCGTTCCATCTGTTTGTGAGTGTATTAGTGAATGGCTGAGCATAGAAATATTGTGGGGTGCGTTAGATAGGAGGCGTTGAATTGCTCCTGATGAGCAGGATGGTATCTTCTATGGAGAACCTCTGACATCAGTGTACAAATGTGTGAGTGAATGGGTTAATGTGGCAAGTGTTGTGGAGTGCGTGTGCTGGTGGTTTGAGGATGGAAATAACCATGTTCGGGGTACGTTGACCATTTTTTTATATAGAGATGAATAATAGAAGTGTGTTCTTAGATTTTGTCTTTTTGAATACAAAAAAATGTATATCCTACCAGAGCCATAAATGGGATATTTTTTTGCTAGACAGATTTGTGGGGGAAAAATCTTGCTCTCAGAAATCCAATATTGTATTTGTGAATCAGAAAAGCAATGACAATGCTTTCACTTTCCAGGCCACATGTTAAGTTGTTATGCAATTTTCGGATGAAAATTATTGACTTAAGCAATACGCTGTGTTCTTGTTAGTTGTCAGTAAAACAGTTTTGTGAAAACATTTTTCACAAACCAGCTCTTCTGTATCTTTCAAGGTCTTCCTTACCATGGGTGCCTTTTTCCACTGTGATTTGCTTTACAGCTCTGCAGTCGAACGTCAAACCCAGTACAACCACATTCCTGTAGTGTTTGCGATTGAGCTATCAAGTGCTTTGTTCTGGGGCATCCCAGCATGAAGCCAAGGCAGTGATGTTTAAGATTTTTCTACTTGCCCAAGTCTCATGGCCAGTCCATGGGTTGAAACTAAGCTATGGGCTTATCAAACAATACTTCTGAACCTTTAAGCTGTCACAAGCCCCATTTTGTGGCGAAACATGTACACTTCTGTCACCCTGTGCTGTATACATATATGATAAAAATCTGTTTGTCTGAATAATCTGATGGTGTGGTTTACCTCACCTCAGCAGCAAACCCCCCTCAATGGAATAAAATCAATTGATTATTGGTTAGGAAGAGGACCTTGACCAAATCTTGTTGACTAGAACTGAAAGACCAGGTGTTTTCATTAGGGTCGACATCAGCCTTTATTCTTATTGAATTCAGGCCATTAGTGGGCCATTCAAAAGGCACCCAGTAGGGGCTCCATTGGTGTTTAGCCCCTCTGTGACCTGGCCATTACGGTCAATTTCTAGCACATGAACTATCTACCCTTTTGTCCTATCTGAACCTGATTAGCCGGCTCATTAGCATTGTTAGCCCAGCCGGAGTGACAAAGCTTTTCACTCAGAAGGAGCCTGTTGCCAACTCTGTAAGAAAGAAGGGATTACAACTACTCCCATGGCTTGGCTTTAGTAAACATTTCTGCTCACCTCCCATGATCAATCTGCATTTGTCAAAGGAAATGCCAGTTGTCGTGAAGAACGTATACCATGTTCAAGGCTGCATGAACTTAGAGGAGAAATCTGTTTTCGTTTCATTCATTTTCATTTCAGTAGTTCTCTCTCACTTTCATTAAACTGGGATAATTTGTTTGTCACAAACAATAAGGATAATGTGAGGATTTATGCTGCGCCATGAAACTGTACTAACAGTTATGGTTTAATTAAGGGGAGCTTGAACTTTTAACCTGCTGATCTTTGACCTGCCTTTGAATACCAACAGATGGTTGGACTGTGAGTGTATCGGGCAAATCAGATACTGTCAAGATCTGGTGTCGGGTGTTGGAGAAGGTTTGAGCTTTATTGTCTTGGTGTATTTCTGTAGTGTGTGTATATTTCCCTGGCTTCATCTGTCTTCGTCACTTTTCTTATTGGTTTTTCATTGTTTGAAACAGGCCTCATCATTAACTTACAGGTAGCTTTATTGATTGTCTTCCCAGGATTCAGGGTAACATAAAACTCAATTAATGTCACTGCTAAAGCTCAGCTACAGTCTTGGCAGGGTTGTGTGTTTTTGTTTAGGTTACACCATGTGTCACTCAACACTTCTGTGCCGTCTTAAATAGCCCTTCAAGGATAGAAAGCTCCTCTGGTCTAAAGGAGCACAGCCCTTTTCTCCTGAGGAGGTCCTCTGTCTGCTCCGGAGTGTCTAGATGATTTGCACACTTGCATGCGGACATATGTGCACGCATACTTCTGGTGTGACTTGCCACTGGTCTTGGCTCACACCACTAATGTCACCAGCGGGTCTCCACCCCTAACATCACAGGAAGTGTTGGCATGGCTCAGCTGGTTTAATGTGTGAGAGAGGTGCTTTCATACAGTCTAAGACAGTGAATATTGTCAGTACTGAGTGACTCAGATGGGGCAATACACTCTCATATAAAAATATTGTAATTGATGGCACAGGCTACCACACCAAGGTTCTGGATGGCTCTTGGAGAAAGTGAAAGATGTAACTGAATATACAGTAGGGATTTATATATTTTCTTCATTTTTTTTAGGGCCAGTCCTGATTATTATGAATTAAACTGATAGATAACAGATCCTAAATCTATTGGAGCAGAGATATAATGTGAGACATAATGAGTTAAGTGCAACTACCTCAAAATCATACTTTTAGCTTTACTTACAGAGAGAGGGAGTTGCATTAGAGCCAGAGTAGTTCATTTTTAAATTAATATGATTTATCAGTAACCAGTGGAAAAATACCTCTGATTCTGATAATCGGAAAACTGCTGATTACAAGATACAGATTATCAGTCGATCTGTAGCGCAGACACTTGAGTACTGCTTGTAAAATGAAACATTTCTGTTTTGCATTACAGCAACTAGTTGTGGTTCATTTCTTCCTATTATGCTCTTGACTGGAGCTACAACTAACAACTCATTTCATTGTGAAAGTGGAAAGAAACCAGAAAAATATTCACATTTATTAAGCTCGATTCAGAGCCTTTTGAGTAAAGAATCTTAAAGAATCACTCCAACCAATTATTTGAGTATCAAAATATTTGGTGATAAGTTGAATAGCTGACACACTTATTGATTGATTGATGAATTGTTGCTGCTCTGTTGCTGTTACACTAGTTCATTACAGTGTTTTCACACTGCCTTATTCTGTCACTCAGTCCACAGATCAAGGGCCGCACTGAGACTGAGCATGTGACAGCATTAAAGCTCAGAGGAAATTCCTCCAGAGGATGAGAACTAAGAGCCATGCAGGAAAGGGAAAAGGAAAAGAGGAAGGTGGAGTTGATAAATACAGAGTTAAGAAATTTCATTCAAAAGATGATTGACTATTGTGTCTGAGACTTATCAGCTATTTATACTTTTACTATACTTGATGTGAAGTGATGTATACTGATGCAAAAGAGGAGTTTTGTCGAGATGTCATGTTTAAACTGTTTATTTGGCTGCCCTCCCCCACTCATCACAGATCTGAGCTGTTTTGAGTGTGTTGTGAGCAGCAATTCAGAGTGATGAATATCACCTTTCCACATGGCTTCTAGCTATGGACTGGTGCAGGGTTCAAAAGGGGAATCGGTTTACTCTCCAGTTATGTCAGCACATGACATCACGTGAGTGCATTCCTCAGCTGGCTCACTTGGCAGGTATTTGGGAGAAATCACCCAGGCCAAGAGGAGGCTGGCTGGCTCTCCCTTCATCAGGCTACAAGACGAGCTCTTCCACACAAACCTTTCATTGGGAGCCTTTTTTTAAGCCTAGCCAAATAGCCTGGCAGAGTCCCCTTTTTTGAGTTACCAGTTGCATTTTCTAATTATCCAAATGGGAATATGATTTAAAATTGAAACTTTTCTCCTGTCTAATTAATTGTGTGCCATGATTAAAAAGGCACACACTGTTCCACGATGTAATAGGCTTTGAGGCCCCTGAGGAGATGAAAAGACCCTGTGGACACTTTACTTGCAGCTCCATGCTAAGTTAATGCAAGTTAGCACTAGATAAGATGACTTATCTGAAGTTAGAAGCACATTAACAGTTCACTAAATGGCTGTGACTGTTGAAGTCGCTAAAGTAAAGCCTAGCTGGTTGAGAAGGGTTTCACATTTTGGTGCATGTACTTGAGGTTTGCGTTCTGTTGACTGATTACACTCCCGCCTGTAATGCAAAAGTACAGCATTTTGTGTTGATGGGCCTGTTTTCTTTCTAATTAGCTGTTTTCAACTGTGTGTTGAAACTCATGAGTCATGAGTTTACTCAGTGGGGCTTGGCTGTGAGAACCTGCCATATGATTTGCAATATGCATACTTTGTTTTCCTCATTTTTCTTTGCAGATCTTGTGCAGTTTTCACTCTAGGGGGTTAAAGTAATTTTTATATTTTGTGTAATGATAAAACACTAACAGCATGAGGATAAATCCCTTTTGCCTGATGAGACAGCCTCAGCACAGCTAGCATCCTTGTAGGAGTACCCCACTCTGCGGAGTTATTTCAGGGCTTTCTCTTGGCTGGGTCCCTGTCCGTAGTCGAGGGCCAGTATGTGAGGAGGGGTTTCATTGTGGGACATGTTGTTTTCAAAATGTGACCTCTTTTGGAGAATTACCATGCTGCAACAGTGAATAAAATCAACACAAGGAAAAAACATAAAAAATGGATAGACCTGAAGAAATGAATCAGTCAGTTGATTGATTTTCATGCAAAATTGCCAATAGGTTTGAGTTTGCAGCCACAATCTTAAAGCATTCCTTTGCTAAACATTGTTCTACGTGTATAATGAGAGTTTTGCTGATTAACACTCTGTTCAGTACATCCCATTATTGCTGTTATTTCTTCCAGCAGGGAGAAGTGGATGATGCTTAAAGGTTTCCTAGCATTGCCATCTTGTAGCAATGGCCTGAGGGACTCTCTGGACTGAAACCAAGGTGAGAATCAAGCATAGTCAGCCAGCTCTCCTTTTTTACGCAACTCCCCTGTGCGATGTGGCAAACACAAAATGACCAATAGCACAAATGATGCAACCATCGAAACAAGAAAACCTTGATTTTGTTTTGAATCTTTATAGATTTGACTTGACATATCCTTATTCAGTTTTAAACAATGTTGTAGTTTGTGTCTTGTTCAGATTATACTGTTAGGTGGATGTCTGTTAAATTCACTCTTCTGTTTCCACACATTTCCTGCTTGATATTCTTCTTTGCGCCCATTAGCTGGCAGATCCAGCAGTTCTGTCAAAGTGAGGGCTTCATCCAATAGTCCCGTTGGTCTGCAGTATTCATCCATCTTATGTGGAAACAAAGATTTAGTCCTGAAATCACCATTTCTTCTCCGAGGTTCTGTGTTACTTTACAGGTTACAGTTCAGATGGTTTTGGCCAGAATGTGTCTTTTAGGATTACTGTATTGCCAGAAGCTCTTACAACACCATTTCTGGGAGGACTTATCCCCAAACTATTAGTTTGTATTAGTTGACATGAGTTTGGCTGCTCTGTACCTTCTTTTCAGTAATGTCCTGCTCTATCAGAAAATGTGCAAAATACTTTTTTTCTTCACCTCCTCTCAATATGAGTCATCTAATGCAGAGCGCGTCCTCAGATTCTCAGTCCAATATTTTTATTTTCCTACATAATGCAGCTGACGCAGTGCACATGTAGCTTAAAATTGACCTACATTAGAAGTTTTGACATCAATTCATTTTTCCATAGTGTTGCTTGTTGAGTTGAGTGTCACGAACAGAATGGAGACATGCAAATGTGTTCAACTGCAAGAATTTTTCAAGCTTCGAGATGTTTCTTTCTGCTCCAGTTTTAAAAGGGAACTCTTGTGAAATTCTTTGTCCGGGGGGGCTCCACTATAGAACGTGAGTACATTAATATTAAAAGGCATGAAAGAAATGAAATGTATAAAAACAGAATGTAAAGAGCAATAAAACGTATTACAACAATTTCAGATAAAAACAGAATATAAATATAGTAGCGAAAAACCAAAGTGAAAAGTATGTATTTAATGCAGCTAAGCACTGTTTGAGCATCAGCATCTTTCATTGAAACTGGTGGCTGGTTGTTTGTGCCACTCTACAGTTCATTAGCTAAGACACCCTGACCGCACTGTGTTACACTAAACAAAGGATATCTGGCAGTATTGATCAGTACTGGGTCATTAAAAATGACATGATTCACCGTTCAGATCAGCTCAGAATGTCCCTATACATAACTTCATACAATAACGCAATTTCCACAGTGACATCTGAATCCTCCCCTCAGGCAGCGCTTACAGCCACAGATGAATTGTTGACCAGATTGTTGTGGAGAGGTGCTTATTTATACCAGTTAATCAATTTTGTCTCTCTTCCCCTCGTTGATTGGAGCGCTCCTCTCCATTGAGTGTTTCTCTCTGACAGCCGGAGCATTCTGTGCTTATTATACAGAAAGCCTTCCCCTTCCTATCCTGCGACATCCTGAAGTGACTGCCAGTGTTAAAGATTCATGAGCATGATCAGCTTTCAGTAAATGGGGAGGAGGGGGATTGCACTCCGGCACTTTAGAGCCATTACCTTGCAGTGATTCTAGAGTAGACAGGCGCATTCCTCCCCATGTACTACGTCAACAGTTTGTGTTTTTGTCATTTTATTGACGTAGATTTGTGTACAGAGTCACCATGTAGCTGTGGAGGTAGGCATGTTGTAGTAGTTGGCAAGTGATAGAGAGTGAGCTTGAGGACAGAACTGAGAGCACATTACAGGCACTTATATAATATAGCTCTGTTCTTTAGCAGCGATGTATATGGTAATACTGTCTCTGAGCAGTAAAACCCACGGTCTGCTGAACACAACGTCATACACTCAGTGAACCTTCTCTGTGAAAAAGGCCCATGACCTATTTTTATTCCCTTTGTTTCCTCATCTTTCCTTTGCTCCCTCTACACTCAGATTTTCGCCCTGGCCTCACTTGCTGCCATCGATCTGATCCCTCTTTATGCCCATCACTCAAGTCTTGTTAAAATTCTCCCAAAGATTCAAGGTTTCAAATTCACATTGCCCTTAATCTCTTTCAATCCATCATCACATTCTTCCCCGTGCCTCTGCTTTGACCCAAGCCTAATATCAGCACATCTGGTTCAAGGTAACAGCAGCTGTCAGCAAGGTCAGAGTTCACCACAGACCCCCACCCAAGTCGCGTTCAGTGGAAATTGATACAGTTTTTGTAGCTACATGTTTGTCTTTAATACCATCTGACGTGGTTCCAGTGTGTTGCTGTGTGTTTTGGCTCTCTCAGCACTTCTTCTCACCCTCGCAAATATTGAGATGTAAAATGAGACTTCTGGGCCCCTCCCCTGTCATGATTTCCTCTTCACTTCAGGGGAAATAAATGGCCCATGTTGCAGCTCTGCAGAAACACTCCTGATCGGTGCGCTCTTGTTCTCCGATTCTCTCAGGGGGCCTGTTGTGCCAAGAAGCCATGTGAGGACAGATTACACACCAGCAAGACATTGTTCAGTGCCCCACAGAGGTTTTGCACTTTCTGGAAGGACCCCTCATTATTATAGTGCATGAGACTTCAAACACTCCCCCAATAGCTTTTGATGCAGTTTAATGCACAGTCATGCCCAGCACTCTCAGAGCTCCAGAAGCACTGGGTGTGTCTGTATAATCAAAGCCCTGCTAACCCACATGATTACAGGAATGGCACACTGGCACATGCCCTCTCCCCTTGGCAATCAGACGCCGATTTATTTATTTTTTTCTTCTACCCCCTCTACATCCGTTTTTTCCCCCCTCCATTACACTATGACTGGAATTGGTGATTCAGTGTTTTTGAAGGCCCCCCTCTGGTGATGTGCACACAGCCTGGCTCACTCCGTGTGGTTTTTGGCAGCTGAATTTTGTTAAATAAAAACGGTCTAGTAGTAGTAGTTATAAGGCGGTATCACAGCTGCACAGCATTTTTGTTTTCTTTTTCTTTCTCATGGCAAGTCATTACAAAGGTATACAGATGCATCTGATCTGGAAGAAAGATTCACGTGGTCTAGAGTTGAGTGATGAGGCTGAAATGAGTAGTAGAATAATATCATAGAAGAGATGCTGATGATTATCGTTGTCGATTAATCCCTATTAACAATGAAACCGGCGTGAGTGAGTTAGTGATAGATAGCTAGATCACAAATACATCAGAACTTGGAAAAACATTTGTATTTCATATTTCACATATTCTGTAATTTACCATCAGCCGAAATCTGTTGTTAAGGCAGCCGACTAATAATGAAAGAAATTGCTTGAAATTTGCATCCTTCTAATAAAGCCATTAATTTATATCAATGTACACTCAGTGGCCAATTTATTAGATACACCTGTCAAATCGAATCATCAGCTCAGCCATGAATTCCTTCACAAAGACAATAATGTTCAGTTTTCATTTACACGGTCACAGGGGGTTTAACTGAACTGCATTCAACTGAGTGGTGTTTCTAATGTTTTGTTTATATTTATATATCAATTCAAAATATTTGAAACTGTTTCAGTTCTCTTTTATTTTTGCACTATCAATACAACAGTCATTGCTGCGCTTTTTCACTTTCTCTTCTCTGCGACAGCAACTTGACACATGCACTGCTGCAGGCCACGTAGCCCCACCTCCTTCAGAAGTAAATGAACTGAGATGCTGCTGTGCTTG